>NC_064261.1:2157647-2465882 GCF_003254725.2 Canis lupus dingo | reverse complement strand
AAAGAACAATGCCCATTTGGAGTATTTATGTGGAGTGAGTTATTTTGGAGTTTACCAGAGAGCTTTCAAACATTTCAGAGTTCAAGTTTTGGAATAGTCCCTGGAAACCTTTTTTTTTTTTTTTTTACTGGAAACCTTTCTAAAATACACTACACCCTTCCCTGTGTGGAAGCAGGTCCCTACCGGACCAGCCGCGCTGGCTGTCCCACCCAGAGCCCCGCCAGTGCCTGCCATGCACCGCCCCCCAAGCCACCTGCACCTGCCGGCCCTGTCGGATGCATGCACCTCAGGACGGAGGCCCTCCCGGGGGCCCCAGGCCTGCTGAGCTTCGGCACACCGTGCAGCACAATTCCCAGCGTCCCTCTGATCCCGCTGCTCCCTCTGCCCCCGCCTAGGCTGACCGCAGACGGGCCTTCCAGACGCTGGTTCTCAGCTGGTCTGGCCATTGACGGGTGTCAACCAGGTCGCCACACCAGCTACGGGACTTCAAGGTCCCCATGATCCTGGCTGCGGAATCCAACCTCACTAACCCTCAGTTATCCTGGATGGAAAAGTGCGTCAGCTACAAGACCTGGGACAGAACAGCTACGCGCTCAGCTTTGCGCATGCTGCCGCCTCCAAGCTGTTCTCTCTGCACCCACCTCCCCGCAAAACACGCAGAGTAAAACCGGCCTGTGCACGCGCGCACTCATTCAACAAACATTTGCTCATATTTCCAATTGTCGTGGATAGAATACAAACACATCATGGCTAATTCCCACATTTTTAAAAGAGATAGATTTTTAAAGACTTTATTTATTCATTTTTAGAGAGAGACCGAAAACACTGGGGGGGGGGGGGGCAGGGGAGAGGCAGAGGGAGAGAAGCAGACGCCCCAGTGAGCTCAGAACCCGACGCGCGGAGCCCCATGCCGGGACCCCGAGATCGTGACCTGTGCTGCGATCCACCGGCCCCTGAGCTGTTGAACCAACGCCACACCCGGGCCCTCCCATCCTTAAGGCCAGCCGAGCACTCTTGTACTGAAGTTCGCATTTCCCAGCAACCTCTTTCCCCACCTTTGCGCCGTCCCCCGCCGCGGTGGCCAGCATTCCCACCATCTCTGCATCCTCCCACCCAACGCCATTTGCACCACCGGCTCTTCTCTCTACTTGGTCCGCCCAGGATGGAAATCCCACATTTCCATCTCTGATTACTACCCCCGCGGCTGCTGGTGGGCTTCGGCTCTGCTCTCCATCTCCTGTTGCTTCTCCCGCCCTCCTCAGTGTCATGTGGAAAGGCTGCGCTTCTAGACTTCTCCTGAGCCACTCGCCGCTCCCGCATATAGCGGAGGAGCTGACACTGCGCATCTCAACAGCTTCAGGTCCTGCAACTCTTTCGGCCTTGGGTCGGCTTCGGTGCTATCAAACAGGTTTTGGAGGTTTCTTCTGGCTACATCTACATCTAAGATTCCAAGGTCCTAGGACACTGCGCTCTAGATAAAGAAGGACTCTGTGTGCCATTCATTACATGAAACCATTACCACCATAGACTATTTGAGAAGAGAAAAAGACAAAAATGCCATAAGCCGACAGTAGTTTCAGGAATTCGCTATGGATACTGGTCTATGCCCAACAGATACTTTTCTAGGGTGAGTCATGAAATACACCTCCTACATTTATTGCTTACTATACAAAAGCACTACATTGAACACTTTCCTAAATGCTCCAGGTTCTGGGGACTAGAAGTGTGATCAATACCGACACAGCTCGATTCCCTGACCCAGCAGACAAGACAAATTCTGAAGATGCCAGTATTGTAGATTTATTTTTAAAATCAGGTGTCCATCTCTGTCCCCCTCTCATGAGTCCACATAGGAACGAGCGGAACTCCAAAGGGAAAACGTGGGAATCCTTAAATGTTCTTTATAGATAGCTTTTCCATTTGACAAGGAACTAAATACAAGGGCTGCAATATTTAAGATCTTGGAAGTTTTCTTTGGATATTTTTTTAAGGTGAGATAACACGAAGCCCTTGTGCTGTGACTGTGAACAGGGACTGGTCTGTTTACCCAGCAGTTTGAACAGAAGGTGTTAGATGCTCAGAATAAGAAAGGAAGGGCTTGGCTGTCGATTTTCTGGAAAGGCTTCATTTACAGAGATACAGCAGGAAAAACAAGCTGACCTGACTGTGCAATCAGCTGGAACAACAAAGAAAGCTGGTGTTGGGAATAAGAATCCTACAGAAAACCCACATTTATCCAAGTTAAAGCATTCTGCTGTGGTAAGGACTAGATCAACACTTGATGGGCTTAAGGTTACTTAGAAATTAATTTTGGAAAAAAATGGGAATCTTTATCATTCAGGGTGGTGGGTTTTATTTGGTTTGGCTTGGGGTTTTTTTTTTGTTTTGTTTTGTTTTGTTTTGTTCTATTTTTAAGAATACTAGCCACAGGCCCTGTGTGTATATCTGGGCAAAATTTGTTCTATTTTTAAGAATACTAGCCACAAGCCCCTGTGCATATATCTGGGCAAAATTAAACAAAATTAAACACGATGAAAAGTACAAAATCATCCTAACTTCTCATCTAGCTTTAAATGTATCTTAAAGTACATAAAGACTACTTGAAATCAAAAGGAAGAAGCATTAGGATGGACCCACCATTTGGTTCTATCATATCTGGCCTCTGAGGATTAAGAACTAAGGCTTACGGGTTTACGGCCCCACCGACAGATAATCAGCAGGTATTTCTTTGTGATGCATGATTACCTCACTCCAAAACCCATACTTAAGTGTGATAAGTATGCCTAGAGGTTAGATTATCTGGAATCATAAGAAGCCCAGTTATCAGGGAGACAGTATGACATCGTGGATCAGAAGACAGGCTTTGATGTCCAAAAAAAAGTACAGCTGGTTTCAGAAGTAACACATGCTGACTTTGTGATCGTAGGTAAATTACTTAATTCCTTTGTGCCTCAAATAATCCGCTCTGTAATATGTAGGTAACAACACCTGCCACCACATTGGTTTGTGTTGAGGATTAAGGAAAATAATACGTACATGTGAAGTCCTTAGCGCAGGTGTAGAATATACAAAGCACGAGATAAACAGTTGCTTTGGCTATCGCCATCACAAACAACAGGACGCAAAGCTCTCCTCTTCACATGTGATGCAGGAGTTTGTACCTTCCGATGTCAGGGTGCTAAGACACCGGCCATCCCACCCTTGCCCGCCTAACAGAGCAGAAGTCCCTCTGGCCGCGGCACCATTATGT
Organism: Canis lupus dingo; assembly: GCF_003254725.2. Lineage (NCBI taxonomy): Eukaryota > Metazoa > Chordata > Mammalia > Carnivora > Canidae > Canis > Canis lupus. The sequence goes on along the minus strand of NC_064261.1, from coordinate 2,462,632 downwards.
TTGGACTGCAAAGGGTGCGCGTTATTGAAGTAGGCGCGCACACAACTCCTGGTGTGACTCTGTAAACTTCTTCCCGAACTCTGCTTGTAATCTTTTACAGTTCATAACAATATGCTCATAGCTTTGTGACCACTTTGAGACAAAAGAGCCCCAGGTAATTCATCCAGCCTTGACCGTAAGAATCTTACGAGGCTGGACACGGTTGATGTCCTTATTTTACTTAAGTACCAAGGTCCTTTCCCCACTCTGATGGGGAGAAAGTAAATGGGTATCTTTCTGGAAGGCCACTGAGCTAGAGACACTAAAAGCCTTACAGATATGTGTATTTTTTGACTCAGCATATCTATTTCTAGAAATGTATCCTTAAGTGATAATTTAAGGAATATAAAAAGTTTTTTTTTTTTGTAAGGGTATTGATTAAGGTCGTTCAAAATGCAATTAACATTAGGAGAAAAAAAGACATTTCCAGTAATAGTTTATCAGATAAATCATGTTACACACTCAATAAAATATTATCTACCTATTAAAACTGATGCTATAGGGGCGCCTGGGTGGCTCAGTTGGTTAAGCATCTGCCCATGATCTCTGGTCCTGGGATTGAGCCCCCTGCTCCTCGAGGAGTCCGCCTTACTTCCCCCTCTGCCATCCCCCCTGCTTGTGTTCTGTCTCTCAAATAAATAAAATCTTTAAAAAAAAAAAAAAAAAAGAACTGACGTTACAGAAATAGGTTTTATTGACACGGATAATCTATACATATAAGTAATACACTCATATATAAACCCGTATACGTGTATGTATAGACACACACACAAACATACACAAAGTCTAAAAGGTGATTTGGAAGCGCCTCTGGATGGCATAGTCGGTTACGCATCCGACTCTTGGTTTTCAGCTCAGGTCGTAATCTCAGGCTCCTGAGATTGAGCCCCACGTTGAGCTTCAAGCTTGGCAGGGAGTCTGCTAAAGTTTCTCTCCCCTCTCCCTCTGCCCCTTGCTATGCTCATGCACGCTCTCCCCACCCTCAAATAAATAAATCTTTAAAAAACATAAAAATAGTGATTTAGAATGTGATACTGTTTTTAAATTTTTATTTTTGCTTATCTATATTTTCTAACTTTCAGCAATGAGCATGTATTAAAGAAAAAATAACAAGTTCTCTTTTAAAAAGATTTATTTATTTGAGAGGGAGAGAGAGACAGAGAGAGTGAGAATGCACACGTAGGAGGAGCAGAGGGAGAGGAAGAGAGGATCCTATGCAGACTTCCTGCTGAGCATGAAGCCTGACACGGGGCTCGATCCCACAACCCCGAGACCCGTGACTTGACCCAAATCAAGAGTGAGATGCCTGACTGCACCACCCAGGCACCCTACAAGCTGTTTATTTTAAGCTGCTGTGTTCCCAAGGATACAAGAATAATTCTTGACGTCCCCGGACCAAGAAAGGATTATAAAATACCAACTTCCACATAACATGTATTTTATGTGGCTGGCAACTGAACTACCCCACATTTTCTCTCCCTATTGCAGAGAAATGGTTGACGCGAAACCAATTAGCAATCTTTAATTAAACTCTGGGTCTTACCAGCTGCTGACTAAAAGAATGCTTAATCATGAAAGCCAGCATGGTGCCACTTTCCAGCACTGGGCTAGGAAGGCAGAGACCCAACAATGAGGCCTCAGCTCTGCACTAACCAGCTGCAACTAGCACTGTGAACTTGGGCGATTCACCTTGCCTCTGTATCCTCTTAAAATAAAAATGTTAGGCAAGAGGGCAGCTAAAGTATTTTCAGTTCTGAAAACGAATGACCATCCAGCCCCAAATGAAATTCTGGGATGGTAAAGAAAGGAGAAACTAAATCAATAGGCAGCCAAATCAGGGCACCATGCAGGGCCATGTCATCAGTGACGTGCCCATCAAACACATACCCTCCACCCCATTTCCTTTATCAGTCCTGCTAGAAGGTCAGATGTATCTAGAAGGAATTGTCACCAGCTCCCTCTTTCTGTTTGTCACTCTCCTCCTGGTTGGTCCCAGAGCTCCTCTATAGACAACATCCTTGGAGCTACCAGCATTTTTATGTATCTGTATTCTCACTGAGGCTGTAAAACCCTTCTTACTGTTAGATCCTTCTAGTTCTTCTAAGGGGGGAGCTAAATGGGTTGCTTTTACTTAAATCCACTAAAGACCAAGCAGGGCAGCAGACTGGCTCCTCTCCTGCCCCTGGGGCACCAAGTCCAAACCACCAGCTGTGGAGGGAAAACCTGTAGCTGTGTGGCTCCCTAATGACAGTCAGGTGCAAAACAGTCAGTCAACTGACTGGTAGGGGAGAGGGGGGAGACTGTCAGAATATAAGAGCTCAGGCTGTCTGGGGGGCTCAGGGGTGGAGCGTCTGCCTTTGGCTCAGGGCGTGACCCCGGGGTCCTGAGATTGAATCCCACACTGGGCTCCCCACACAGAGCCTGCTTTTCCCTCTGCCTGTGTCTCTGCCTCTCTCTGTGTCTCATGAATAAATAAATAAAATCCTTAAAAATATATATATATAATGAGCTCAACAAAGCTGGCTAGACAAATTCCTGTGATACTGATTTCTTTATGTTCTTAGAGATGGCAAATGTGTAATTTACTGCATGAACCACTGAGAAAATGCAATTCACCAGGTTAGAATTGATGGCGCAATGGATTATCAACCAAAGAGAATGGTGGCTTCATCCTGCGCAGTAGTGAACAGAAACAATCATTACTTAGGAACGTTTTTGGCTCCCTTTCCCAATTAAAAGTCTCAATGCCAAGGGAAAGTAAAAAAAAAAAAAAAAAAATCAAACCAATCTGGATATAACTTATAGAAGATTAGAAGAAGCTTATGAAAATAATGTTTTGCCAAGTAACTCTTGCTTTTTGTTCCACTCTTCTTTCTGTATGGTTCACGTTACTGCCAAGGGCCAGGTGATTATATTGGAAGCAAGTGAGACTAGATTTCAAAGACTCCTCCTGCCTGGCTCTTTGTGGCTCAAGTCTAAGGCAAGTCAAACAACTAGGACTTACCACTGCTCTTCTGCAGAACGTGGTCTCCCTGGGGGGAGCCTAGTAGTGGTTAAGTGGCTGCCTTTGGCTCAGGTCAAGATCTCGGGGGCCTAGGATCGAGCTCCACATCAGGCTCCCTGCTTCTCCATCTCCCTCTGCCCCTCTGCTCTCCCTCCCCACTTGTGCTCTCTGCTCTCTCTTGTACTTTCTCTCCAAAACAAAAAAATCCAATCTTTAAAAGAACACAAGAAAATGGTCTATATGAAGGCACTGATGGTAGATGCTCCCTTTAATTCAATTTATATGCTAAAGATTCACAATGTGCATGACTTACAAGCAATGTTTTTGCAATCCTATGGATTCTACAGGGCAGTGAGTTAGACTCACCTAGTTTCCTGCTGAAGCTTCTCTTACAGCAAAGATTTATGAAAGTCAAGCAAATTAAAAAGCTCTTGATATACTGTCCCACCACATACCAACTTTGTAGTTTACAACAAAACATTAAAATTACAAACTGAAAGGTCAGCAAATCAGAGAAATCTGAAAGCTGGCAGCTTCCGCTCTTAAAATCCTCTCCTGAAAGGGAGCCAGCAATTTGGGTTTTAAATGGAAATCGATAAGGAGGACTAATGGGTGAATGGGACTTCACGGAGGCTGTCACTTCCGTGGACTCTTCCACAAGGAAATTCTGGAGGTATCTCTATGGGTAATCAATACATACAAAAGCTAAAACTGTTCTGGGTTTATTAAAATGAGATCATGCAGTTGTGACAGGCATTACTTACTGGGAAAATGAAAGTACATCTCTGTGGTATAAATTATGCCGTCAGCATTTACTGCCTGGTGCTCCTTAGCCTCGGTCTGGCAAATAATTCAGGAATAACTCAGCTTTGTAACTCTGGGCTCTTTCCTACACGAGCATTCACAGGAGCATCTGCTTCGTAGATTGGCAAAGCCCCAGAAACGAGCTGAGGAGTAGTGATGTCAGTAACGGGGAAAGAACAAAGGGTTAGGGCTGAGGGGGCAGGAGGAGAGGAGTCACAGACGCACATGCCAGCAGCTCTCACCAGTGTAAATGCACGCTGACCTGGGAAGGCCAGGCGCCTGGAGCTGCTGTAAGGAGAGATATGAGGGCTCTAAGGAGCTCCCGGCTCCAAAGGATCTCAAAAGCCTCTGGACACAAGTGGGAGGCAGGCTGGAAGGTGAGAGAGAACGTGTCAGAGTGTCCTTTCTGCATCCTTGTCAAGTCAAGTGGTTAAGTGGCTCCATCTGATTGCTAATACCCTTTCTTTTTACTGCTTCACTTGCTGGCTATAATGTCTATTTTTACCTCAATTCTAGAATGTTTCTGCCGACTAAATGTGACACTTTCCCCATCAACCACCCCAGGGCACATCCCCCGCCCCAGTAGCTATGGGGTCCTTCCCCTTTGTATTGAATGAATGGCACAGATGACTGGAGTGCTGGTCTCCATGCCCTGCACCCTGATGCCATTCCTTCATTCGCCGGGATGCATAAATGGCTGACATATCCCATCATTTCTCATGAGGCTGTCTGCATCTTAACCAGAATAACTCAAAAGGGATATAACACTACAATGTTAGAATTTTGTGTGCCATTCAATCCTTGAGGGAGCATTACTAGGCCGCCAGGGCCTTCCAGCAGCTGGAAATCACACGGAGATAACCTCTCCTGCCTAGGTAAAAGGCCAGCTGAGATTCCTGTATTTAGTTGGGCACCCTGCAATTCACTGGCACTGTGTGGTACTGGTTCACACTGGGCTGTAATTGAATATTTACTTATGTTCTCAAGAGCAGAGACCGGATCTAATTATCGTTATATCTTTAGATCCTAGCATAGCACTTCCTACTGAGTAGAGATCAATTTAAAGACTGAACAAAGTCAATTGAAAGAGCTCCAAATGGCCAAAGCTAGAATGACTTGAGCAACAAAATAAAGTAGCACTGGACTCCTCCAAAGTATAAAATCAATGTGCATGATTGCATACTGATAAAAAATAATTGAATAAATTAAAACTCCCCATTCCTTAAGAGTGGGTTGTGCGTAGTGACTTCCAGAGAGTATACAACATGGAGAGGGGAAGAAAATAGTAATGTAACAGTAGAGAAACCCAAAAAAGCCTGCTTTGGCTGGATGATCAAGGAAGACCTCATCAGTCGTAAGTTAGCAATATGTACCCTTGCTTGACATAATGCGATAAAAATAGCACTTTATCTTTGTGATCTTCCTCAGCAAAAATTCATCACCTCAGCCTAATCGTAAGAAAAACATCAAATACCAATAGAGGGACATTCTCCAATATACCTGACTGGTATCCTTCAAAATTGGGAAGGGAAGTCTGAAGAACTTCCACCGCCAAGAAGAGCCTACAGAGACATGAGAGCTAAATATAATATAGTATCCTGGATAGGATCTTGGAACAGAAAAAAAGGACATTAGGTGAAATCTAAATAAACTATGGCTTTTGTTTACTAATAGTATAATCAATACGGGTTCATTAACTAAAACAAACGTACCGTACTAAGCAGGATATTGATAACAAGGGACACTATGTATGTACAGGGCAGATGGGAGCTCTCTGAACTATTACCCAACTTTTCTGTAAATCTAAGACTGTAAAAAATAAAGTCTATGAATAATAATTTTAAAAATCAAGTGAATGTAAAAAAAAAAAAGGAAAGAAAACTAAGTGCTCCGTGCTCTTGCTTTTCCTATGGTTATTTGCAAAGCCACATGCAAACGAATAACTGAAAAAATCTTGGCCACTTTGGATTAAAAACCCTTGAGAGAGATCCAATAACGGCAGGGCTATTGACCACCATTTTAAACACAGGACATTATTATAGATTATGATCAGGAAGGAAAAAGGATCCCTACTCAAGTAGGAAGTACTGTGCTAAGATATAGAAGTATTACTCAGTACACCCAAGTAGTCCACATGTTCCTCTTTCATTTCTTTTCATTTCATTTCTTTCATTTCCTAGCTGCCCGTGGAGTTAAGTTGGGGTCATATGACTGGTTCTAGCCAACAGAGTGTGCGTGGAAGTGGTGTGTGACCCGTCCGGCCCAAGGGAATTAAATGCAGGTATACCTCAATCTTCCATTTTTCCCTTCTCAGTTGTCCTCCCATGGAGGCTCTGTGTCACTACAGATGCAGAAGGCCACAGGATCCAAAGGAGACTTTGCCAGGGTGAGAAAGAAACCCTTACCGTGTTAAGCCATTGAAGATTTGGGGTTCACCTGCTGAAATGGCTCTGGTTAATTACCCTAAATTATCAAGTGATTGTGTTCCCAAATAAAGGTTCCTTTCATTCTGACGGAAAACTGTTAATCATAATGTTTTTCCATATTTCTGAATATCGCTACTTACCACAGGCGATGGTCCAATAGACCAAAGAGTCTGGAGTCTGGTACAGGATTCGGTAAGGAGCCACCCGGGCACTGGAGTCCAGCACGACATCGAGGGTACCCACGAGAAGGCCTGAGGATAAAGAAGGGGGAAAAACGCTTAAGGGTTTCCCCAGTGCTGCCCCAAATTCCCAGAGGCAGCGTCAACACGCCCCTCCTGTTGGACCTCCCAACGGTCCTCCCCTACAACCCTTCTTGACAACCCCTCTCCTGTTGCACCCCACACCTTGACAAAATTTTCATCTTAAACATTCTGATGTTGGCTCTACATTACTTGTTCCAACAACCTCCAAGAGAAATCGCATTAAGTTGAAAGGCAGTCTGCTGGCATCAAAACTAATGGGAGGCTAACAAAGCTGGTAGCCCAGCCCCTGGCATATGCTGATATTTATAAATGCCTATAAATAAAAATAAGTAGGGTATTAAGCACTTACATGTTGGAGTCTCGGCTTTCCCTACATTATACCAAATGTGCATTATTTTCTCCCCTTTTCACCTAAGAAACAAATCCTTAATTTGAGTAACTTGCCAAGGCCAGGAACCAGTCCTGTCTATCTGAGTCAGTGTGCCAGGCTTGGCCTACATGTTATTTTAACCTGCCCCATTTCTCTTTGTATTAAAAAGGTACAGTTCAGCTTAGAAAACATCAATTAAGTCCCTACTGTGTGCAAGGCAAACCCTGTGGCACAAAACATAGTAAGAAAGAGTCCTTAAGGTATTTAGAATCTAGCAGCGAAGGCCAAGCAGTGTCTTAACACTTGTTTAGGAGCAAACAAGGGCTGTGAAAGGAGCGCTTGCCCATCCCCGGGGCAGAGTCCTTTGCTATTTGTTACATCAATCATTAAAACCAGAGATGGCTGCAGATGACCACCCTCTGCAATGATGCAGTAATGAGGCCGAGGGTCAGGAGAGGCACTGGCGGACGGTGGCCTTCTGTGGGTCAGGAACCTCACTGATCCGTCCACCCTGGGGGAAACTCACCACGTTATCCAAGTCCGGGCAGCCTGAACAGTCAATGAATGAATTTATCTATTTATCTGTGAGAGATGCAAATACTCAGGACACCAACGCTCACTTAAGAAGAGGCAGCATCTTCTGCTTCCAGGAGTGCAAATCCATCTCATAACTACCATTCCTGCAACATCGGCCCTCCAGAGATGTGTGCCTCCTTTACCTACCCCAAGCTGGGATCGAGCACCAAACACTTCCTCCACTGTTCTAAGACAGCACGGGCATGCACACAAATTCCACAAAGTCAAATAAACTAGATTCCTTGCATGGCAGGATGAATCCAAACAATTTCCATAAAGTAAATGCCCATAATTATTCCAAAGTCAGATGGAAATCAGCACAGAGCAGGATTTGGATGCAGAAGAACCAATTAGGAACTCTGGCTAGTTTTCTTTCTTTCTTTCTTTTTTTAAGATTTTGTTTATTCATGAGAGACACACACAGAGAGAGAGAGAGAGAGAGGCAGAGACACAGGCAGAGGGAGAAGCAGGCTCCCTGCGGGGAGCCCGACGCAGGACTCGATCCCGGGACCCCAGGATCACGCCCTGGGCCGAAGGCAGGCGCCAAACCACTGAGCCACCTGGGAATTCCCTGGCTAGTTTTCATGTTAGGGCGGGACATTTTATTTTCAATGCCTTGGTTTACTCAGTGATAAAATGGAGTCAATATCACAGTTACAGGATTGTTCTTGTAATAATACGGAATATAATAGGATTTAAGGGCAATAGGCTGATTGGAATAAGCAGTTTAACAACCTGCCTAGAACTTGCCAAGACTCCTTTATTTAATTTGACTTCTACTTAGATGACATGTTTATGAAAAATGGCTTAGATATGACACCAAAAGCATAAGCAATCAAAGGAAAAAAATAAATAATTTTTGGCTTCATCAAAATTAATCATTTTTGTCCTACAGGGGACACAATCAAGAAAGTGAAAGGGCAACACAGAAAGTGAAAGAAAATATTTCAAAACCATATATCCGATAAGGGACTCGTTTCCAGAATATGTAAAGTACTGTTTACTTCATATGAAAATGCAAATAACCTAATAAAAAATAGGCAAAGGATCTGAAGAGACATTTCTCCAAAGAAGATATACAAACAGTCAACGAGCACATGAAAACAGACTCTGTATCATTGGGCATCAAGGAAATGCAAATCAAAACAAGTTACGCTTCACACTCACTAGGATGGCTTAACCAAGAAGAGAGGATATGAAGTATCGCCCAGGATGTGGAGAAACGGAAAACATCTACTGCTGGTGGGCATGTAAAATAGTGCAGCCACTTAGGAAAATCCTTTGGCAGATCCTCCAAAGGTCAAATGTGGAATTTACGTAAGACTCAGCAGCTCCACTCCTGGGTATATACTCAAGAGGACTGTACACGTACGTCCACACAAAAACTTGCACGTGGATGTCTTAATGGCCCTAAGTCGAAACAACCCAAATGTTCACCAACTGAAGAAGGGATAAATAAAATGCAGGATATTGATACAACAGAATATTCTTCAGCAATAAAAGGAACGAAGTACTGGTAGAGGCTACCACACGGATGACCTCTAAGAACACTACGCTAAGGCTACGAGGCCAGATGCCAAAGACCGTATCTTGCAGAAGTCTATTTATAGGAAGAGTCTAGAATATGCAAATGTATAGAGACAGAAACAGATTCGTGGGCGCCTCAGGTTGAGGTGGGGAGGGGAGGGAAGGGTGTCCTGCTAATGGGTATAGGGCTTTTGGGGTGGGACAAAAAATGTCTTAAAGCTGAGTATGGTGATGGTCGTGCATCTGTGAATATACGAAAACCCATTCAATTGTCTACTTTCCACAGATGACGTGTTTGGTAGTGAATTACGTCTCAATTAAGCTGCTATTAATAATTTTTTTAAATGGCTTTGGGATAATCCTGATAGTGCTTGAGGCTGACAGGGGGAGGCTAATGTCCCCGGGTCCCTTGCTCTGTGACTGCGGAAATGAGTAGCACACAGGGAAGCAGGAAGCTCAGCGCGTGGCTCGTGGCAGGCTCTTCATGACGTCCTACTGAATCTGAACCGTCAGTTCTCCCAAAACTGTCACCACTAGTATCTCCTGACATGTCATCCTATGACAATGTCCCCATGTTTGGTTCCATCTCACTGTATCTGATACCTTGATGTGCAGGATGCCGCTGAAATCCACTTCCTTCTGCTCCAGCGGCATGGGGTCACGGAAGGAGCTTTTGCGGAGTCACCTAGTGTTCAGGAGCTCAGTTCTGGCTCTGAATCTGTCATGACCAGTTCTGTGGCACAGACATGTCACTTAACTCTTCGATGCTTTGGCTGGCTCAGCTGTATAAAGTGATCATAACGGCACCTGCCTCCCTGAACCAGGTTTTTGAACCAAGAAGCGTACAGGAGGTTACCCATGGGCAAGTCCTACAGTTGTCCTTGGTCTCTGTCCAAGGACAGGAACCCAGTTAGGTTCACTCCAAACCACAGTGACCGTAGTCGACCTGAACATACCAGGAAAAACAAACTTCCACTAAAGTGAAAATTAATTAATTCATTTGTATAATCTGGCCTGTAAGAAATACATCAAAAATCCCTACAGCCTGCACTTTCCCAAGGGCTTTGTGAAGATCCACATAATGCCACACACATATGCATTTTTGTTTTCTCTACCGTGACGTGGATTTACTGCAAAGACCTCTAATTGTTTTTCAGGTATCTGCAGATGGACGAGCATATTAACAGGAAAGGCCGACAGGAGTGCCAGCTAACCTGGCAAACACAGGTACATCACTCGTAACTGAGGGTTTGTCACACTTCGCTCTTCTCGAATCAAAAGAAGAAATGAAATCCCCAGAATACTGGAAATGTCACATACGTTGGTTCTAAGGAATGCACACTTCAGGGTGGGCCTAGGAAATGCAGCCGAGGATTAGCTTACGCGGTTTAACGAGCCTCTGAAAGAATGTCATCGCAGATCAAGGTTCTTGCAAGGGCAGCAAGCACAGCTCACTGGACAGAGCAGCCAACGGCAGTCCCGCTTCTAGAATTCTTCAGGCCTGGCCCTGCCACCACCCAAGTCTCACAGCCGGCCTCCCTGAGCCTCAGTCTCCCCACCTTTAATGTCTCACTAGACTTCTATGCTCTATAACACGCAAGGGGTGGGGGGGAGGCCTCTGAAAAGGTCCAACCTAATCCAGTCATCTTAACCACCACCAATGTCCCCCGCTAGAAGACCCCGAGTGTGGGCTTCTGATTAGACACCAGCTCCTCAACGCTCCGTGTGCATTCATAGCTGGCACCACTAGCTCCCACTAAGATTTATTTTTTTATTTTTATTTTTTTTTTTTATAAATTTTTTTTTTTAAATTTATTTATGATAGGCACACAGTGAGAGAGAGAGAGGCAGAGACACAGGCAGAGGGAGAAGCAGGCTCCATGCACCGGGAGCCCGACGTGGGATTCGATCCCGGGTCTCCAGGATCGCGCCCTGGGCCAAAGGCAGGCGCCAAACCGCTGCGCCACCCAGGGATCCCCTACTAAGATTTAGATGAAAACAAAGGGCACATACAAACCTACTGTAGGGGCCATGCTAAAATATTTTTTTTTAATATTTATTTATTTATTTATTTATTTATTTATTTATTTATTTATGATAGACACACAGAGAGAGAGAGAGAGAGAGAGAGAGAGAGAGAGAGGCAGAGACCCAGGCAGAGGGAGAAGCAGGCTCCGTGCTGGGAGCCCGACGTGGGACTCGATCCCAGGACCCAGGGTTGCACCCTGGGCCGAAGGCAGGCAACAAACCGCTGAGCCACCCAGGGATCCCTGCTAAAATATTTTAAACTACGGACAGTATAGTGCTGTGACCCTCACGTTAGGTGCACATACAAGTAGAAAATCGTTGTGAAAAATTCTTTTCGACAACTTGAGGTACCAGATACTCAGACAGAAAGTAACACTGTGAATCGGTACGCAGTTGGCCAACCGAATCAGTAAATACACCCTTCCACGTTAACCCGCGTGTGCCCTTGCCCTGGGTAACACGGACCACAATTCTCCCTCCCTTTGGGATGTTGTGCTTATGTGTCAACGCTCACCCGCCACGGCCGAAATGCCAAACCCCCAAGTGTGTGACACCTGTCTTCCTATCCCCCCCCTCCCATCCTGCTTCTGCAGGGCCTGTCGAATTCATCTAGAATTACTTGCACACTTGCCCCATTCCGCTTCCCCTCCTCTTCCCAGAGGGGCTCCTCCCGGTGCCTGGGGTCCGACTCCGACTCCCGGGTCCCCCACTTGTCTTGGAGCACGGTGAGCCCTGAGCACACACGTCATCACCGGAGGAGGGAGTAGTTTTGTTGTTTTTTGAAAACCGACATAATAAGTCGTCGCCGTGCTGCCTCGATGCTGTTGGTACAAAGAGTCAAGTCTCGGGGAGAGGGAAACCCGTGCTCCTGTGTCCACCGTCCATGCACCATACGAGAGGACGGGGTCCGGATCCAGGGCCCACCCCACCGCACCCCACCCGGAAAACCAACCCAGCAATCGAGACTTTCTCAGAAGGTCTATTACTCACTCCTCTGAAATCGTTGTCAACCCTCCGGACCTTTGGACCTTTGGCCATTTCCCACACGACGCTGCTGCAGCCAGCCGGCTGTGGCTGGTCTTAAACGATCTTGATGGCCTGAGATAACGAAGTCAGACTATGGCCCTCAAAACAACTCTCCCCCACACCTACCTACTGTATTAGTTCGAGGGCATCTTGTTACATAAAAATGCTTTTGCAAGGAGGCTCAGAAAACACTACTAAGTCCGTACATTTAGGCTCTCCAGCGCCTTGGGGCGCGGGGGGTGGGTGACACACGGGGAGCCACGGCTTGCTCAGTGTCAGGAGAATGTGGGCCACTTAGGCGCGTGCCTGTGACCATGATCAGTCACCTGCCCACGATCCTGGAGAGTGCAGGCCGCGTAGGCGTGTGCCCGTGACCATGATCACCTGCCCGCGATCCTGGAGCACCTTGCGGATAAAGCGGGCAAGGCCCTGAGGCCTACGAGGCCACAGCAGGCAGCACAAAGGTCAGACGGACCGCCACTACCTGTACCTACTCAGAGAGTGCCCTGCGGGCTCTACGCACTATTGTTAAATAAAGAATTTCGAAGCCACGGAAGACTATAGGAAATTGCAAATACACGCAATACAACTCTGACCTTTGACATTTAGCCTTACCTGCTTTGTTTTCCTTTTCAACCAAGAAAATGTAACACTCCTAGCAAAGGTCCCTTTGATGCCTCCTCCATCCCACCTCCCTCTCTCCATCCACCACTGTCAAGCTGCTTTGTATTCTTCTCATCCGGGTCCTTACACTTTAATTGCCCCATGGGTATGTACACGAATGCACATTTAACACTGATGCGCACTTTAAATTTTACATTAACGATAAAGAGTTCATATGGTTTGGCAACCTTTTTCACTCAATAAAACGGTTATAAGATCTACTCAGGTTATCCTTGTAAATCTGATTCACTCATTTTAAATGCTGTATGATATCCACTAGATAAATGCCAGTTACTTTTTCCTAATAAAGGACATTTGAATTTAACTATAACTTTTTCCCCCCTATAACAGGCACTGAAATCATTTTCATTGTTTGTGATGTTTTAAGCATATTAAAACATTTTAGAATGGAATTCTTGGGTCATAGGGGAAGTGTATCTTTAAACCTTATCAGACTTTACATAATTGCTTTCCAAAGTGATTGTGCCAACTTACTCTCACCAGGAAAGCGAAAGAATACATTTCTCCATAATGGTCCCAACATTATCCGTGGTTTGGTTTTGTTTTTCTAATTTTCACCAATCTCAAGGGTGAGAAATAGTAGCCATTTGTTGTTTTTAAGTAAGCTCGACAACACTGGAGCTTGAACTCACAACTCTGAGATCAAGAATTGCATGCTCTTCCAACTAACCAGCCAGGTGCCCCTCCATTTGTTGTTTAAATGTTGCATTTTTCCAATTATCAATGAGCTTGAGTAGCTTTTCCTGTTTATTGGCCCATCCTGGTTTCCTATTCTGTGAGCTATGTGCCTTTCCTACTGAAATGACTTTTGCTGGAGATCTAGTGCAGAGATTTAGAATTTACCATTTAGAGGCTTCCACGAATATACAGCCTGATCAATTCATTTCACCAAATATATACGGATCTCCCTAAAGCCAAAGGAGCAGTACACTTGGGCTTACTTCTTTATATATATACTATATAAGTGGAGGAATCTGTGATCAGTATTTGCAAACTCCACTTCCATGGAAAGTTCCTGTAGGTCACAGGCTCCCACCTTCTCCTACCTGCTGATCCTAAGGTGCTACTGGTATGTCCCCCTGTAAGTCTTGCGCTGACGTTGGATTACGTGCTCTTAGGCAGAAAGTAATGAAACAGTAACGCCCAGAAGCAGCTGCTGACAGTTATCAACTCCAGCCACACCAGTTTTTATACTTCTCTCTCTCTCTTTATTTTTTTTATTGGAGTTCAATTTGCCAACATATAGCATAACATCCAGTGCTTATCCCACCAAGTGAAGAAAGAGAAATTAAGGAGTCAATCCCATTTACAATTGCACCCAAAAGCATAAGATACCTAGGAATAAACCTAACCAAAGAGGTAAAGGATCTATACCCTAAAAACTACAGAACACTTCTGAAAGAAATTAAGACACAAAGAGATGGAAAAATATTCCATGCTCATGGATTGGAAGAATTAATATTGTGAAAATGTCCATGCTACCCAGGACAATGTACACATTTAATGCAATCCCTATCAAAATACCGTGGACTTTCTTCAGAGAGTTGGAACAAATCATCTTAAGATTTGTGTGGAATCAGAAAAGACCCCAAATAGCCAGGGGAATTTTATTTTATTTATTTATTTTTTTTTTAGCCAGGGGAATTTTAAAAAAGAAAACCATAGCTGGGGGCATCACAATGCCAGATTTCAGGTTGTACTACAAAGCTGTGGTCATCAAGACAGTGTGGTCCTGGCACAAAAACAGACACATAGATCAGTGGAACAGAATAGAGAACCCAGAAGTGGACCCTCAACTCTATGGTCAACTAATATTCTACAAAGCAGGAAAGACTATCCACTGGAAAAAGGACAGTCTCTTTAATAAATGGTGCTGGGAAAATTGGACATCCACATGCAGAAGAATGAAACTAGACCACTCTCTTGCACCAGACACAAAGATAAACTCTAAATGGATGAAAGATCTAAATGTGAGCAAGATTCCATCAAAATCCTAGAGGAGAACACAGGCCACAGTAACTTCTTGCAAGATACATCCATGAAGTCAAGGGAAACAAAAGCAAAAATGAACTATTGGGACTTCATCAAGATAAAAAGCTCCTGCACAGCAAAAGAAACAGTCAACAAAACTACAAGACAACCTACAGAATGGGAGAAGATATTTGCAAATGAGGTATCAGATAAAGGGCTAGTTTCCAAGATCTATAAAGAACTTCTTAAACTCAACAGCAAAGAAACAGACAATCCAATCATGAAATGGGCAAAAGACATGAACAGTTTTTATACTTCTCTTACTGAATCTTGTTTGTAGTTTCCCCCTAGCAGTCTGAGAGCTCCTGGAGGGCAAGCACAGCCTTGTTTATCCTGGGATTTCCAAAGCCTACAGTAAGTCCTGTAAGTTATGCTGAATATTTTATAAATTGGATCACAAAGTTTTCACCCTGATGGACATTGGGAGAAACCAAGAAATATTTTTAAACCTTATTCGGCTACCATAGTACCTAATAGGTTCTAGCAAATTGGCCTTAAATAATTAAAATTGTCCAAGAATCATTCAATGAAAGGAGACCAACACTTGCAAAAAGTTTGGAAAATCCCACCTTGATGCAGATCAGACTCACATCTAAACTTTGGACCATGGGAGACCAAATTCTCTAATTTTGAAGTCATCTGTCACTTTTCAATGAATACTGAGATTTATCTAGAATTAAGATGGATCAAAAGCAGAGATACTTAGGGAAAGCACAGGTCTTTCTATTCTCCTACTTTTGGAAACCAGTCCAGAGATTGGCAGCTGTAGCCCCCCCCCCCCAAAAAAAAACCACAGAATTACCCCAAAGTTTAACTAGTTTAAAGTCTTGTGCCCACACACAGACTGGTAACCAATCTGCCCATCCTACCGGCCAGAGGACCCGGCGACAGATCAGGAAAACCATCGTGGGCACACAGCAGCACAGGGGGAGGCTGGAATTGCTGGGCGCGGGGTCAACTCCAAGCTCTCAGTGCCCCGAGTTCGTACAGTCACCAGGAACAGTGCACAGGTATACATGGGGGGACGCGACGCACTCCTGTCCTCTGTGCGAGACGCTGGGGACACAGGCTTGTCGGGAGGGGTGGCTGGGGCAGGAGAGGGGGGCAATCTATGGGGTTTCTCAGGTTCACAGCGTGAGAACAGGCTTTCCCGGGCTGCTGTCCTGCTCGCTACGGGACAGACAGTCAGGGCATGTTTTTAAGTGTTGCACACTTTCCAGCCCCTCTAGCATGTTTAGGTAAAGCAGGCACAGTTCAAACCACTGTTGGTGGTTTAAGAGACCGTCCACAACTCTCTCAACCTCAACAGCTGTGTCCCAGGACACGGCCCGAGAAGCACGGCCGCCTTACAATACGACCTGGCCTCTGTCTTGGGGGAGAGAGGAGAGCGCCCGTCTTACGTGTGTGCACACACACACATGCACACACACGGGGATTTGTCACCATTTGTGGAAAGATGAACTAATGAGAAGTTCGGTAACATAGGAAATACCCTGCCAACTCGGTCAATGAGGAGAGTACTTCCCAAACTATTGGTGACCAAGAATCCGTTTGGTTTTAGTTTCCAACCTGATAGAGACTGATACTTTTGTAAAACATGATATATGTGAAATGCAGGATCTATAGAATATGAAAAGAGACACAAACAACCCTCCAATTTTTTATTACTTAATCCAAGAAATTGCTCTAGGTTTCTAAATGCTTAATCTCAATTTCTGTTCCTTAGCTCAAGGCGCTGGCAAACACAAAGTTGCAGACCAGGACTTTAACTAGCACTCAATCAGGAAGGCAATGCTGGAGGGCAGTAATTTTCTCAGGGCTGTGTTTATTAGGATCATACACATAGTTTTAAAGAGCACATTCAATTCTAATAATAACACATTTTTAAAAAAGATTGATTGATTGATTTATGAATGATAGACATAGAGAGAGAGAGAGGCAGAGACACAGGAGGAGGGAGAAGCAGGCCCCACGCAGGGAGCCCGATGTGGGACTCGATCCCGGGACTCCAGGATCACGCCCTGGGCCAAAGGCAGGCACTAAACCGCTGAGCCACCCAGGGATCCCCAACACATTTTTGTTTGGGAAATTGAAACAACTGTCTACCCACTGCAAAGTAAAACAAAACTCAACAAAATCATTTCTCAGTTGAAGGCAAGACTACATCAACAGGGGAGGCAGGAACACAATATACACTGTGCTGTGTATTTATCCCATGGGCACTGGTTTAGGAGTACAGAGAATCCACAGTCCTGCACTAGACGAGCCCTGGGAGACCCTTGACGCATTTCTTAACACAAGGGGGGCAGGCTCAGAGGCAGAAAGACAATGCTTAAGGGGCAGAGCATTCCCTCTGTAGTATTCCAAACTACTTCTGGGTTGTAGGGTCTTTGAAATTCATGCTTGCTTCTATAAGTACATTAGTTCCTCTTACTCGTGGTTTCACATTCCTGGGTTTCACATATGCCCAGTCAAGTGCCATCAGAAGGAGATGATCCTCCTTCTGAGTTGTGGTTTGGAGTTCGACAGCAGCCTCACCCTATGGCCCCATGCCTACGTCATCCACCTCGCTTCATCCCACCACGCAGGCATTTTATCATCTCACGCTAGCAGAGGGTGAAAGTGAGTACAGTACAAGAAGACATGTTAAGTGAGAGAGACCACACTCACATAACTCTATTACAGTCTATTATTATAATTGTTCTATTTTCTTGGTGGTATGTCTGTAGAGGGAAAACACAGTATACGTAGGGTTCAGCGCGATCCCCAGGACCAGGCATCCATGAGGGGATCTTAGAACTTACCCCCCGCAGACAAGGGAAAACTGCACACAGAAGGTTAGAGCTCCAAAGGAGAGAAAGAAACCATGACGTTCATATTTTCCACCACAGAAGATAAAGCACAGGTGGGTTATACCTACGTAACTGCAGAAAATTGAAATCTGAAGACTGTTTCCTCAGCAAAGCCTTTGTCATATTAGCCAATTATTAGCCAATTAGCCAATTATTAGCCAATCAGCAATTATTAGCCAATCAGTGCTGTTCACACCTGCCACGCATCCTTTGAAGGCCACGTCTTCCAGGAGCTGCTCCATTTCACCCTATAGGCCAGTCTCTTCAAGTTCCAAGCACCAACTCCTACAAAAAGGGAGGGTACTTGGAATTGGTTTTTCCTTCTCTTTGGGGCCGTGTCTGAGAAGGAATCATTATCATATTTTAATGCCTAACACCCCAGTTACGACCAGCTACATAATTTGCAGAGCCCCGTGCAAAAAGAAAATGCAAGCCCCTTTGCTCAAAAATTCTTGAGAATTTCCACACAACTAGTAGAACATTCACCCAAGCCTGGAGTCCCTTGAAATGCAAGTTCCTGAGCTACGGCACAGGCCACATACCCAGCAGGCTGGCTCCGACCCCAGCAGTGCGCTGGTGATTTCATCCCCACAGACAAGCTTGTTGTTCTCAGACTTTTATCGCAGACTCAAGTTTGCTCTGATATGGACCCATGAGGACAATGAACTGAATTTATTCAAAAAACACTCTAGATACCTGCGTGTCCTGGTTCTGCAAACAAGTCCTCAACCCAGAAAGAGGAAGGTAGATGCACTTTTCTTACCTTTACGGCTGCTCCCATATACGCAACAGGACGGCGTACTGCTTCTAACCTTGACTAGAGGCATGAAAACCTGAGACTGAGGGCTCAGGGCTGGCCAAGGTCCTCCTGGAGAGTGAAGGCGGAGGGGCCCTTTTGGTGCTGGCGGGAGTACTTCATCACTGTGAAGTCCACCGTTTTGTTTTGTTTTTTAAAGATTATTATTATTATTATTTTATTTATTCATGAGAGTCACAGAGAGAGAGAGAGAAGGGCAAAGACACAGGCAGAGGGAGAAGCAGGCTCCATGCAGGAAGCCCGACGTGGGACTCGATCCCGGGTCTCCAGGATCAGGTCCTGGGCTGGAGGCGGCGCTAACCCACTGAGCCACCCAGGCTGCCCAAGCCCACCGTTTCTAAGAGACAAGCCACATCCACCACCTCGGGGAAACCTGGGCGTGATGCCCCTCATACACCTACTGCCAGATGGACCACATTTGTAGGAGCCACTCACTGTCCCAAGATCACTGCCCACCCTCCTAATTCATGTGGCCCCTTCTCTATAATGAATTAATATCATGAAATAGAAGTAATTAGGAATTTTAAATTACATTTAGGTAATGACCTAATAGGTCTCAATAAGTTATAGTACATTTATGCAAAGACAGACATTTAAAATCATGCCCTTGGGGCACCTGGGTGGCTCGGTTGGTTAAGTACCTGCCTTCAGCTCAGGTCAGGATCTCGGGGTCCTGGGATCCAGGCCTGCATCAAGGCTCCCTTAGGAGCCTCCCTCAGTTGGGAGCCTACTTCTCCCTCCCTCTCTGCCCCTCCGCCCCCCTCATGCTCTTTCTCTCTCTCAAATAAATTAAATCTTTAAAAAATCATGTGCTCAAATATTATTGAATGATATATCTATGATAGTATGTTACATGAAGAGCACAAAACTATAATTTTTGTTCATGATTCCAATCAAAATATATTACTATATTATAAACTATAATAGATGTATCATTTTTAAAGACTACAAAATTAACATACTGGTGGGTAAAATATTTTCAATTTTTTCTGTATGGTTCTGAGTTTCCAAAAGTTTTTCAAATGTACATTCAATACTTTTATGATGCAAAAGAGTTTGTTTGTTTGTTTGTTTGTTTGTTTTTTTGGTTATCTCAATTTCCCACAACCTTCTACTTTGGGCTTTCTTTTACTCAAAGAAAGGTAAAAGCATTAAGCAAATAAATGGTTACTGTGTTTACAACGAAGCTGCTACTTCATTCAAGATCGTCACAGGTTAGTCATCTTGTTGCTAGCATGCAACCCCACAGGGAGGGGGTCAATATCTAAGAGCGGCATCCTCAAAAACACTCTGATGGAGAGGGTGCCTGGCCTTTATCTTTAGAAATTTGTTTAAAGTTCATTTTTTCCCTCTAGTATACGAAGCACATCCATACCATAAACACATACACATTCAATCACACAGCACCAACTTCCTTAACTCATTTGTAGGGACTACACACCTAAACAACTAGCTTAAGTCAGGAAGTTGATATCCCATCCCCCCCCCAAAAAAACCTGCAAACATTAGATGGGTGAAATTAGTTTTGCCACTTTCATTACTGAGTCTTCATTATAACTGTAAATACTCCCAGCGCTGCCTTTGGCTATGCAGATGTGCGGCAAAGAGGTTATGTGGGGACGTCTGGGTGGCTCAGCGGTTTAGCACCTGCCTTCAGCCCAGGCCATGACCCTGGAGACCCTGGATCAAGTCCCACGTCGGGCTCCCTACATGGAGCCTGCTTCTCCCTCTGCCTGTGTCTCTCATGAATAAATAATAAAATCTTAAAAAAAAAAAAAAAAAAGAGGCTACGTGTGCTTGTAACTACATAGGAAATGTCTGGGAAGTTGTACATTAAACCGTTAACAATGGTTACTTCTGGGAAATGACATCAATATAGGGAGACACCCCACGGGGAAGAAATCAGACTCTTTTAACTAGTAGAGCTGCATTTTTAAAAGTAGTCTTTACGGACATCCACATGCAGAAGAATGAAACTAGAGCACTCTCTTTCACCATACACAAAGATAAACTCAAAATGGATGAAAGATCTAAATGTGAGACAAGATTCCATCAAAATCCTAGAGAAGAACACAGGCAACACCCTTTTTGAACTCGGCCACAGTAACTTCTTGCAAGATACATCCACGAAGGCAAAAGAAACAAAAGCAAAAATGAACTATTGGGACTTCATCAAGATAAGAAGCTTTTGCACAGCAAAGGATACAGTCAACAAAACTCAAAGACAACCTACAGAATGGGAGAAGATATTTGCAAATGACATATCAGATAAAGGGCTAGTTTCTAAGATCTATAAAGAACTTATTAAACTCAACACCAGAGAAACAAACAATCCAATC
The DNA here is from genome assembly GCF_003254725.2 of Canis lupus dingo. Classification (NCBI taxonomy): domain Eukaryota; kingdom Metazoa; phylum Chordata; class Mammalia; order Carnivora; family Canidae; genus Canis; species Canis lupus. The sequence goes on along the minus strand of NC_064261.1, from coordinate 2,441,846 downwards.
ATGAAATGGGCAAAAGACATGAACAGAAATCTCACAGAGGAAGACCTAGACATGGCCAACATGCATATGAGAAAATGCTCCGCATCACTTGCCATCAGGGAAATACAAATCAAAACCACAATGAGATACCACCTCACACCAGTGAGAATGGGGAAAATTAACAAGGCAGGAAACAACAAATGTTGGAGAGGATGCGGAGAAAAGGGAACCCTCTTGCACTGTTGGTGGGAATGTGAACTGGTGCAGCCACTCTGGAAAACTGTGTGGAGGTTCCTCAAACAGTTAAAAATATACCTGCCCTACGACCCAGCAATTGCACTGCTGGGGATTTACCCCAAAGATACAAATGCAATGAAACGCCGGGACATCTGCACCCCGATGTTTATAGCAGCAACGGCCACGATAGCCAAATGTGGAAGGAGCCTCGGTGTCCAACGAAAGATGAATGGATAAAGAAGATGTGGTTTATGTATACAATGGAATATTACTCAGCTATTAGAAACGACAAATACCCACCATTTGCTTCAACGTGGATGGAACTGGAGGGTATTATGCTGAGTGAAGTAAGTCAATCAGAGAAGGACAAACATCATATGGTCTCATTCATTTGGGGAATATAAATAATAGTGAAAGGGAATATAAGGGAAGGGGGAAGAAATGTGTGGGAAATATCAGAAAGGGAGACAGAACGTAAAGACTGCTAACTCTGGGAAATGAACTAGGGGTGGTGGAAGGGGAGGAGGGCGGGGGGTGGGAGTGAATGGGTGATGGGCACTGGGGGTTATTCTGTATGTTAGTAAATTGAACACCAATAAAAAATAAATTAAAAAAAAAAAGTAGTCTTTACGGAACTCTAAAACTACAATCTTGTGCGTGTCCTACACTAAAGTAATAATACAAGAACTAATAAAGGAGTAACAGAACATGGCACCGAATGTCCTGCTGTAAGGCTTCAGGAAAGAAGAGACTATGTAGCCAAGGTGCTCTTGGCGACCCTAAGCACCTCTGCCTCGGGGTGCGGAGAGGTAGGGTGCCTGTCAGCAGGACCGTGGTGGGGCCCGACGCAGGGCTCGGGGTGGGCCCAAGTGAAGGACGCGCAGGCCAATCACACCCTCTTCCGGGGAATTAGAGCTGAGAAATGCTAAGAGAAAAATCGAAGGGCTACAGAAGCAGAAGATGAAAGGATGTCACGAGAAGGGAATGGACCAGGCAAGCCGGATGACAGGGAAGCAGCAACCCTGACTATAGAAAAGGCAGGAAGCAGAGGAGGAGGGAGCCAGCCATGGCACCAGGAGAGGGCGGAGGGCGGTGGCTGGGTGGTGGGTGACCCGGGGCTGGGGGGCGGGGTACGAGAGGGGCCATCTCCCGCCGCCTGGCTGCCCTAGAGCGCCCCAGCCTGGCCCCAGCGTCCTGGCAGCTACTGCCACCAGGGCTGCCAGGCCTCAGCTCCTTGCGCCCCGGAGCGCCACCCAAACCCTAGCCACCCCTGGGGCCTCAAAGGTGAACTGAGGAAACGTTCCCTCTGTACCGCGGGAAGACGGGTGTTACACAACCACGAGTGGAGGCATTCAACCACCACTTAATAATACGCTTTCCAGCCTGGCATCCCGATATCCTAGAACAGACAAAAATAGCGGCTGCAGAACTGCAATTAAAACAACCATGCTGTTGACAGCGGAGAGATATGGGAGCAGCCCAGCCTGACTACTGGGAACTTGGTCTGACGCCGTCACCTTGAAGGCCTGCACCCCCACTCGCATTCCCTCTTCAGAATTTTAGTTCGGGGTGCCTGGGTGGCTTGGCTGGGTGGCCAACTCTTGGTTGCAGCTCCGGTCATGGGTCAGGATCTCAGGGTCCTGGGATGGAGCCCCCCGTCTTTGGGCTCTCCACTCAGTGGGGAGTCGCCTTGAGGACTCTCTCTGCCCCTCACCCCTGCTAGCACACGCATGCACGCTCTCTCTCTCTCATCTAATAGACTGATATCTAGATAACTAGAAGAATTCCAGTTCTAGCTCAGCCTTAATGCACCTGGATAGGGCTAAAGGGATATTTCACAGAACACACTCGGTTTGGGATACATCAAGTGAAAGCAGCCTCACCTAAGGTCCAGGAAAGCTTTGAAGAGGAAAGTGAGCTGGGAGGACCTGAAAATAAAGAGGCTAAACAAGGAAGCTTACCAAATATGGTTTCCCTTGACAAAGCCAGGTGGATAGCAGCAAGGAATGCCCTATTTTGTCAAGTTGTCCATTATAATATTGTGTGTTTCCCAATACACGTAAACAACCTGCATATGCAGATGAGTCCCTTATGGAATACATGAGATCCAAATGAGATTTCTGAAGAAATAGTTCAGGGGATCCCTGGGTGGCTCAGCGGTTTAGCGCCTGCCTTTGGCCGAGGGCGCGATCCTGGAGTCCCGGGATCCAGTCCCATGTCGGGCTCCCGGCATGGAGCCTGCTTCTCCCTCCTCCTGTGTCTGCCCCCACCCCCCGCTCTCTATGTCTATCATGAATAAATAAATAAATAAATCTTAAAAAAAAAAGAGAGAAATAGTTCAGGTATGGCCTAGAAATAGCCTATAAACTATTTGGAAAAATACTGATAGGGGATGGACAAAGGGATCACTGGCAATAAAAGAAAGCAGATCCCGAGGTGGGGCAGCGTTCCACTGCAAAATGACTTCAAAGTTGTTTCCAAGAAATTGTTCTTTTTTCACATTATGAACAATGTCATGACACAAGAGCCAGCAGTTACAACTACCAACCGTATGACGTCAGCAACGTCACTGCCTCATATATCCTCAGAGGTTGAAGAACAAAGATGAAAAGTGAGGGAAGTTATTGTTCATATTATTGCTTTACTAATGAATGGGGCAATTAAAGTAATAAAGGCCTTATTATGTTTCTTTCGCCTTGAATTATATCTGACCCCTAGCTCCTTAATCTGTAAGGGACACACATGTACATGCACACACCCACAGCATACGCACATGTACGCGCACACACGCTATAGCACCTTATGCGCGTTGAAAGCATGACCACTTAAACTGACTTTAGAGCAGTGTGGGCTCTGAAAGGCCCCTGAAAGTTTGGTTTTGATCTCTGGACTTAATGAAACACAATCAAAGAATAAGATCACATCAAAATAAATATTTTTATCTTTTTAAAAAGATAATCACATGCAAGAATCCCTTTTGTGCCAATGTTTCTCAACCAATATACTCTTTGAATAAACATGAATATTTCACTATCAGCTTGTTATGCCACCATGAACAGGATTCTGAACAGAATCACCTTATGTTCCCTGAATCAAGATGATACAGACAGAAAATTTTTGTCCCAACTGTCCTGTCATTTGTTTGAGAGAGAAATGGAGAAATAGAAGTAGAGGGAAAAAAAACCCTGTTTTTTAAAAAAGTTATCAGTTTTCTCTCTCAAAAATAAGTTGAATTTTAAAAGAGGGGGGCACCTGGGTGGCTCAACTGGCTAGGTGCCTGCCTTCGGCTCAGGCTGTGATCCCAGGGTCCTGAGATCGAGCCCCAAAGTGGGTTCCTTGCTCAGCAGGGAGCCTGCTTCTCCCTCTCCTTCTGCTCTCCCCCACTTGTGCACTGTCTCTCTCTCAAATATATAAAATTCTTAAAAGATTATCAGTTATAAAATAACAATATTTTTTAGAATTTTATTTTTAGAGAAAGAGCACAACGGGAGGTGTGGGGGTAGAGGGCGAGGCAGAGAATCCCAAGCCGACTCGGGGCTCCATCTCACCACCCTGAGATCATGACCCGAGCCAAAATCAAGAGTCAGACACTTAACCAACTGGGCCACCCCTAATATAATAACATTTAAGATGCTTCTTCAAACTGCACCCACCTTCCTGTTCATAGCTACTGCATAAATAATTCCAGAATGCCAGTGATTGTTTCTTTGATGGCTATCACGTTCACTTCCCGACAGCGCGTCAGCGGTACCCACTGATGGCAGGCGTAGGAATGATCCTGGGCACAAAAAGCTGAGGCAGTGCTCTGCCGAGAAGGCTCAGGTGCAGTGGGGCAGCGCATCCCAGCACTCCCTGGCTTTAAAATTTGTCCTTCACTGGCTGAGGGCGAGGGCCTCTGAAATCTAGAACATTGATTAGAAACCAGATTCCTTCCACAGCTCAGTCACATCGTGAAGACCTGCACTTGGGAGAGGCGAATGCTTCACACACTCAGTTTCCACCGGGTGCACCACAGTGCAATCAGTGAGCGACAGGAAAGCAGGGTCTGGGTTCCCAGGTTGCCCACCCCTTGACCTGTCTGCTAGGCCATGAGAGTTGTTTGTGGTTGCTGTTGATTTTGGGTTTTTTTTGTTTGTTTGTTTTGTTTTTGTTTTTTTTTTTTTGCATTTTCACAGTTGTACTGAATATACTGGAAAGCCGTTCTCAAGGGTTCTTGTGGCAGACACACCATGCCCCTAAAGTTCGGTTTTGAAATATACTTTCAGGGGCACCTGGGTGGCTCAACGGTTGAGTGTCTGCCTTCAGCCCAGGGCATGACCCCAGGGTCCCGGGATCGAGTCCCGCATCAGGCTCCCTGCATGGAGCCTGCTTCTCCCTCTGCCTGTGTCTCTGCCTCTCTCTCTCTGTCTCTCATGGATAAATAAATAAAATTAAAAGAAAAAAAAAAAAGGAAAGAACGAAAGAAATATACTTTCAGCATTGGAGAGGCACATGGATTCTTCAGCCCTTGGTGGAGCTGAGTAGGGTCTACCTGTGTGTGTCCTGCTAATATTACCATTTTCAAAGTGTGCTGTGATGTGAAAATAGGTGGAAAGCTCTGTATTAGACAAAACAAAGCACGATAAGCCTTCAGGTTGCAGCACATTACACTACAAAATTTCTATACATTTAATCCCAGTGTACACTGGCATTATTCAATTGAATTAACAGTATTTAGTTTTTCCCATAGTTTGCCTATAAATTTGTACTAAACATGCTTTAGTTTACTTAAATGTATGTATTTTTTTTCTTTTTCTATAAGGAAAAAAAAATAGGGGCACGTGGATGGATCAGTCAGTTAAGTGTCCAACTCTTGATTTTGGCTCAGATCATGATCTCATGGGCTCAGGTCATGATCTCAGGGTTGTTGAGATCTAGCCCCACCTTGGGCTCTGTGCTCTGTGGAGGGTCTGCTTGAGATTCTCTCTCTGTCTCCCCATACCCCTCCCCATGGCTCATGCATGCTCACATGCACACTCTCTCCCTAATAAATAATTTTTTTAAAGCAGAAAAAGGAAAAAATACACCTAAATTTGTACATGGGGAGGTGACTCATGCAACATTTGCCTGCTATTTCCTTCTTGTTATGCTAGTTCTTGGGAAATTTTTATTAGGACCAAAAAGATCCTCCCTAAAAGTGTGGGGATCTCTGATCCTTTTCTTCACTCGTCTGAAGGGCCCCTGAGGAAGTGATCCAGGACCCCCGCAGGTAACTGGTGCCCAGGTTTCAGGTCTCCTGTCCCCCAGCCAGGGTCCAGGGAACAGACAACCACTGTGATGGAACACTTTTACACGAGCCAGCCAAATGATTAGGAAATTACGAACATGCCTATTTCAAATTATTTTCAAGAAGATCATCAGGAAAACCCTTTAGAACAACTCAGCTTGCTTAACTTCATTCTGGGAGAGTACCCAGGAGTCAGAAGGGCTCCTGGAGATGTTTGTACTGGCCAACTTCCTCGACTGGAATAGGTACATTTCTCACCCTGCCGGGCCCATCCTGTGCTGTACAGAGTCATCCCATACAGTGGACTTAGCTTCCCACTACCCACCCCCACCCCCAGGAGCTGTGTGGCTTCAGGCAAGTCACCTAGCTTCTCTGAGCCATAGTTTCCTGCCACTAAGTCAGAGATAACTTATCTTCTCTGCCTTTCTCCCAGGGCTGTTGGGAAAACCAGATGACATGCAGAGGATCTTGCCTGTAATAATGTATCTAGAAGGTTTTTGGAAATAATGTTTAATCTTAGAGCAAGAGAGAAGCTTTCAGGGATACATTTCTATCTTGTATTGAGAAGGAGATTGAACATTAGGTGAAAAAGTGCTTGCCAAGATTATGTTTTTGAATCTTACTAAGTAGTCACCGTGGTTATTACCGTCCAGAAGACGTGAAGGAATAAATATGGTCTCAGTCCTGGGGATGTGTGTTTTCATCCTTATCCTCGTAAAAGAGAAACTGAGTACGTGTGGAGAGGACGGTTTGTTTTGGGCACTGGAGATGAAATCTATCTCTGAGGTTTTAGAGAAAAATAGGATCTGGCAGGAAGACAGAAGTAACCCGGCGAACAAGAACTATTAACAAAACAATTTGCTCAGTTAGTTCAAGGATGCCTATAATAGATGCCATAGGGGCAACTGCCCAGGACTGGGGTGCTTGTGCAAGAGGCAGCTTGGAATAGCATCCTGGAGCTGGGCTTGGGTAGAAGGGGACACTTAAAAGCACTTAGACCAAAAAGAAAAAAGCCAAAAAAAAAAAAAAAGGCACTGAGACAACACTTGCTAAGAAAATAGATCTTAAAAGTTCACATCACAAGAAAAAAAAAGTCTTGTAACTATGTATGGTGACCACTTTGCAATATATACAAATATTGAATCACGATGTAGTACACCTGAAACTCACATAGGTTGTATGTCAGTTATTCTTCAAACACATGAACACACACATTAATGCATAAATACTCGTTTGTGTAATTCTCAGCAAAGCCAGCAGGGTGGGGCGCCTGGGAGGCTAGTGGTTGAGCGCCTGCCTCTGGCCCAGGGCGTGACCCCGAGGTCCCGGGATCGAGTCCCGCATTGTCGGGCTCCCTGCGTGGAGCCTGCTTCTCCCTCTGCCTGTGTCTCTGCCTCTCTCTCTCTCTGTCTCTCATGAATAAATAAATAAAATCTTAAAAAAAAACAAAAAACCTAGCGTGGAGAACCTGAGTGGAATCTCAGTTTGACTCCATCCTAAGGTCTGGATGGAGCAAAGCATATAATTCACAGAAGCCACAGTTTCTGCGCCAGACAGGGCTGGAGAAGGGTTAAGGGATGTAGCGGTGGCTGTACCCAGGCAGGCTCCGGCCGCAGCTCCCACGTCGCTCAGGAGCCCCCCGGTGGCAGCGTGTCGCGGCTGGGAAGGCGCAACAGAGGCTGGGGCCGAGTCAGCCACCTTTTGACGAGGAGGAGCTTTACGGGCTTGCTCTCTTACACCAAGCGCTTTCCTCACACAGGATCTCCCCTTCGCTCCTCGTGAACCCCGCAAGTTCTCATCCCCCTCTCAGATGAGGTAACGGAGGCGCCGGGGGTTAAGAGCTGAAGCCCTGAGCTGCCCACCGCGGCGCTTCCCTGGGCAGGCGGACGAGGGCCACCTGGACGGCCAGGTGCAGCGGGGGGACCGGACACCCCGTTACCTGGACGGCGATGGCGGCCGCCCCGCAAAGGTGCCCCACTCTCGGCTGCTTGCATTCCCATCAGGGGCAGGGCTGCTTCGTCCACTGTCTCCCAGGGCCGAGCCTTTGAGGAGCTGGTTTCCAAGGTGATCCATAAGCTTCCACCCGCAGTGGGAAGTTAGGCCCTCACGAGTTTAGTATTTTCTGTTGATTCTCCAGAAGGGAGGATGGACCATTGCAGCTGGACTCAGACCAGCTCCCCGTGTGCGTCCCCAGAGGGCAGCCACTGTGGCACCAGCAGCAAACACAGCTCCTTTCCTGGCAACTAAAAGGTGCTTTTTGTTTGGGATAAATGTCCTCATTATGGCTCGATCGGCCTTCAAAAGAAGCTTCCAGAATTACCCTGGCACCTAACTAGCAACAGATAACTAGACCCAAAGGGTGAAGAAGACCCTAGAGATCCTTAGGGTCTGAGGAACAGAATCCACATCTCCACTAGAAGCCTATTTGTTCTCTGGCTGGAGAAATGAAATGAAAATTCATTATTATATTACGTATTAATATGTATTAATACGTATATTATGTATTAATAATATAACGTATATTATTCCAACGGACCTGTGAAACCACTACCAAATGTCACCAATAATTGCTAACAGCAGCGACCATATGCCAGCTGCTGTCCTTATCACTTAAATGCATCTTCTCATTTAATCTTCACAACATCCTACACCATATATATGTATATATATGCCAGACACGTGTAAACATCTGTATATCTGTGGTGTGCGCACACACACACACACACATATATAAAATCCCTATTTGATGGATGAGAACACCGGGGCTCAGAGAAGTGGAGCATCGGCCCAGTGGATATGCAGCGTAGATGCCCCTCCAGTCACTGGGCCCAGGGTGGAGCTCCAAAGCCTGTGACCGTTGCACTGCATCAGCTTATAGAATAATTTCTTCAAGGGAGTGAAGCAGTACAAATAAAATGAGTAATAATAAGAACTTTCTCTAGTTTCCAGAAAATTCAACCTTCTTTCCGTCCTTATGTACTTTAGACCCTATAGCATCTTTACCAACTCTATTAATTTTTTTTTTTTTTTTTTTTTTGCTGGCAATCTGTAAAACCGTGGTATTCTCCTCAACCCCCACTGTGTGACTGTCAGAAATCCTCCTATATAAAGATGATTCACAGTCAAGATGCAATACTCACAATAGGCATTGTCTTGGAAACTGTGAGTCAGCTTAGAGTCCCGGTTAGCCTGTTACCCACCCTGACTTAGCCTCCCGGCCTGTGAGCCTGCACCGTCTTTCATCATCTCTCTCTCTACGTCTTCCTAACTCCCAGAGTGGAGGAGCGTGGAACACTGGTGCTTGGCTATCCGCAATGTTCTGTGACACAGGGTCCTTGAGGAGCCCCCATCTCCCTGCTGGTCCTGTTAATAACAACATCATCCGGACCCGATGTCTAGGATTATTCTCCAGCGGCTGAATGGCTGTTTTGGTGTCCTGCCCGGCATCCTCATTCTCTTGGCACACAGTCTTCCTACTTGATAACCCCGGCTCATCTCTGCCTATGGTTTAACCATCTGCCTCTTGCTGAGACTCTCTCAAAAACACGCCTAGCCTCAGTGGATCTAAGTGTTTAGCTCCATTCTCTCAGGGCCAGCCCATCCCATCACCCACCCAGGATTTAAGCCTCCTCTGCCTAGGTGCACAAGGCCTGCACCTGTTTGTCAAACAATGGACGTAATAACGGACACTGAATCCACAGGAGCAGGGGGCCTTGGGGGAAAGAGAAAAAGTTTGCTCATGTCAAGCTTCAATGATCAGAATAGCTCCAAATATGAAATCAAAGGAAGTATTACAATATTACCTGGGCATAGGAACCGACGGCTGAAGCAATCACCACACCTGCCATGACGAAAGCAGGTATTCGGTCATTTGAGAAGTTCCACTGATCACTGATTATTTTTCAACTCCACTCATGTACCATAAAAAAAACGCAAGCCCCAGAAATACAGAAGGAATGGTGGCAGTGTGTTCTACACCAAGTGTGTTTACTGAAATCCTTTCCATTGACCTTTCCGCCTGGTTCCACAAAGAGGTAAATCACTGTCATAACAAAGCCAAGGCCATACATATTTTTACTGTCTGAACTTAGGCCAGAGATCTAAACATGCCCCCAAACAGATCATTCATTTATCAATTCGATCATTCATTCATCCAGCAAATATTTACACAGGGGTTTACCAGATGTCTGGTATGGGGCTGAGTCGTGGCAACGCTATGCTGACCTTAACTAAACGCTAGGTTACTGGGAACTAATTTGGTAAGTAACAGAAGATAGAGGACACATGTTTCTGCCCTAATATTAATTCTCAAAATAATGCCATTCTAAACCTTTCACTCTTCAGCTATTATTAAATCAAACCACTACTTTCTGCTCCATACTGTTATTTATTTGGTGGGTTTTCTTTTTTTTTTTTTTTTTCATATTACTTTGGAAAGACTCTCATCCCATTTTTGTCTGCAATGTCACTCTCGTCCCCTCCAAGGTATGCCTCTTGATTCTCCCCCTTTTCTTCTCAGAGCATTGGATTTTGCCAGCAATTCTCCTCTCTGTTCATTGAATTATGACTAAATTACGCTTTGGGCTCTCTTAGCATCTTTCATGACTCCCCTCATCCCTGTTTTTCTCCCTCTTTTTTGTTCCTTTCAACTTCCTTTGGGAGTGGGTGAGCTTTTCACTTTTTTTAAACCATCAAATTATATTGCATGATGGAAAGCACAGTATCTACTCATTAGAGTCCTTTCAAATGAGAAAGGCCTCACTGTGTCTGATTATGGTGTCTTGAATTACAAACTCTAATAACTCCTAGTAATTACCCCTTATCTGCTGTGCACTCACTCTCAGCTTCTCAAGACCCTGGATGGCTGACGTAAATAAAAGGCTGTCCGTACACCATAACTTAACCATTGTGGCCTTCCTTGAAGGACTTACTATGAAGAAGGCATCACCAACAGACAGGGCCTCAAACTAACAGATTTATATCATTACTTCCCAGTCTTTGACAGCTTCCTTCCAATTTGGATAGGCATTTAGAATTATTGAAATGAGAACATGTTAACATATAGGCTCCATGAAAGTGTCAAATTTAATGATAAAAATGCTGCTTTTCAGGGGTGCCTGGGTGGCTCAGTCGGGTGAGTATCTGACTCTTGATTATGAGTCAGGTCATGATCTCAGGTTCGTGAGATCCAGCCCCGATTCAGGCTCCGTGCTGGGCATGGAGCCTGCTTAGGATTCTTTCTCTCTCTCTACCCTTCCCCACCTCTTAAAAAAAAAAAAAAATGCTGCCTTTCAACTACATAAATAGCATTACTTTCTGAATAAATGTAAGATAATAAAAGTCACAAAAATAGCAAGTGATGTTATATTTGCGAAATGAGACCAAACGGGCCTGATTAATGCAAGGTCACTGTGCAGTTTCAGCCGGCCGTTTCTGCTCTAGCCTTCTCTCTCACCACTCCCTCAAAAAGTACTAAAAAAAGGAAACAGGATACAGGCTAAGGCCAGAATTGGTTCTATTACTGGTTCAATAGGCAACTAAGGCGTCCTCGTCCAGCTTCAGCTCCCTGAAGTTCTGCAATAGACAGAACGATGCAGGAAGTGCCATGGGCGCTCCAACATCACATGGCTATGACATAGCCCAGAAGGGCCACCTCATCAGCACTGGTGAGTACATGGTGTCAGAGACATTTTCAAAATTCCCTTTGCATTTGGAGTAGGAAGGCTTTCTAACTATGATTCACAATCGAGGAACCACTTTTTAAAAAACCCCAAATTTCTACATTGCAAAAATACCCTAAGTCAAAAGACAGAAGACAGACGGGGGGGGGGGGGGGGGGGGGGGAAGATGCAACTCAGATCACAGACAAAAGGCTCACGTCGTTAATATATAAATAGCTCCTACGTGTTGGTAAGAAAAAGAGCAGCCACGCAACAGAAAATGAGCAAGGAACAATAACTGACAATTTACAAAAAAGGAAATGGAAAGAGCTTATAAATATATGAAAAATGGAAAGAGCTTATAAATATATGAAAAATGGTCAGCATCACTTGTAGGAGAAATGCAAATTAAAAACATACTGAGATACTATTTTCACTTATCAGAATGAGAAGAATCCAAAGTTTGATAACACATTCTCTTTATAAGAAGACTGGGGAAAAAAGGCACTCCTCACATATTTCTTGGGAGAGTGCAACTAGAGTAAAACCCCAAGGGTGGGTGATCTTGGTAACATCTATGCATGTACCCAATGGCCTTGCAAATTCACTTCTTGGTATTTATTCTACAGACATGTTTCATTTGGATAAATGACATTTACAAGGTCATTTATTGCAGCTTTAGTTTTACAGTAAATGCTTAAAAATAATATAGGGGAGGGGCACCTGGGGGGCTCAGTGGTTCTGCCTTTGGCTCAGGGCGTGATCCCGGGGTCCTGGGATCGAGTTCCACATCAGCTTCCCTGCAGGGAGCCCACTTCTTCTATGTCTCTGGCTCTCTCTCTGTGCCTCTCATGAATAAATAGATAAAATCTTAAAAAAGAAAAGAAAACAACATAGGGGAGAGGTTAAAGAAACCATGGATTTGCCACATAATGGAATAATGGGCAGCCATAAAAAAGAAAAAGAATGGAGGCACTGTAAGTCCTGAAATAGGAAGATGGACTGTTCACTGAAACACAGTAAGGAGCAGAAAAGCTTTTCTGGACAAGGAGTTGAGGGAAGGATGGGCTAAAACTATCTACTGGTGTTTGCCTGTACATGCAAAAAAGGATCTGAGGAAGATACACACAAAAAGGAATATAGTGGTCAGCAAGAGGGAGTAACAGGGCTGAGAGATACTGCAGTATATACCTCCTAATAGATTTGGATCTCTGAATCATAGAAATGTATTATTATTCAAAACTTATTTAAATTTTAAGAAGCGCCTTGACTGTCAGAGATGTTCTTCACTGAGGACATTAATAAATCATTAACTCCAAGAATTAAGGGATACCTGAGGCAAAGATGCCCAGGATCATTATTTGCAGTCTCTCCTTGTCTTGTATAGCTTCCCAAACATGAATTAGGGACCTTGCTGGTGGAAAAATTCTCACCACCCCCTCCCCGGTAGTATCTTTTCTTAAAATGGCATGGCTTACATGCACGTACAAGCACAGAACCAACTATAAATTTCTCATACTCAATGCTCATTTACAACTCTAAAATCAAAACGTATTTCCAAATTAGACACAGCAAAATTACAGAACCAAGAAAAATCTAAAATAACCACGTTATAATTGAAAGATGAGGTTGATGTGTTTGAACTAAATTGTCACTTGGAGGGCAGCCCGGGTGGCTCAGCGGTTTAGTGCCGCCTTCGGCCCAGGGCCTGATCCTGGGGACCCGGGATCGAGTCCGACGTCCCTGCGTGGAGCCTGCTTCTCCCTCTGCCTCCCTCTGCCTCCCTCTCTCTCTGTCTCTCTCATGAATAAATAAATAATATCTTTTTTTAAAAAAAATTGTCACTTGGAGCAGGAATCCTGAATAGGTCCTCTGGAATCCAGCATACAACATCATCTTTCGTCACGTAATACGGTGACTCCACCACCATTTTCCTCTATTCACGTTCAGGAACCATCTGTGTAGTGTGTTGTGAAACCATCTGACCTTCCTCTGGCCAAACATATCTTTGATGTATTCAACTCCTCCAATACTTTCTCAGTGGCTTAAAACAGCTGATGTGGAAGCAGCAAACACAAACCCACATGCTACTTGAGCACTGAAATTGGTATCATCCATAAGGTGGTCACTCCAATAACCCAGAATAAACCTATATTAAGATTATTTTACTCAGGGCACCTGGGTGGCTCAGTGGGTTAAGTGTCTGACTTGGGCTCAGGTCGTGATCTCAGGGTCCTGGGATGGAGCCCCATGCACTCAATGGGGAATCTGCTTCTCCCTCTCCCTCTGTCCTCCCCCGCCCCACACTCATGCCCCCCCCTCAAATAAATAAAATCTTTTAAAAATAGTATTTTATTCATATTATTCATTTTTAACATCAGTGTATCTTCCTCTATCAGGACATAGAATGTTGCCATTCTTATTATTTATTTATTTATTTATTTATTTATTTATTTATAAGAGAGAGAGAGACAGAGAGAAGCAGGCTCCATGCAGGGAGCCCGACGTGGGACTCGATCCCAGGACTCCAGGATCACGCCCTGGGCTGAAGGCAGCGCTAAACCGCTGAGCCACCCAGGCTGCCCTCATTCTTCTTTCTTATATCTGCCTCTCATTTCATCATACGGCAAATCTATCACATATTTAACCACTCCCCTATCAAACACTTACTATAAAACTAATGCTGCAACATCTGAAACTAATGATATACTGCATGTTGGCTAACTGAATTTAAATTAAAAAAAAAAAACTAATGCTGCAAAATGGAAATATCAAATTTAAAAATCACGAAGAGCACTCAGGCTGAGAGTGAACACAGACCCTAGGATGCAAAACGCAACTGTAATCAGTTACTGTGTTTGAGAGATGATGTCTATTCATTGCTCCAGCTGAAGACTGTGCCCTGGTTTTCAAGCCTCCCAGGGGTTCTCCTCTGGCCCCTCAGTCCCCCTTCACCTTTGATGCTGTCTCTGTGTCACTGCCCACAGCTGTGGAATAGCCGGCCTATTTCCAGGCTTTCAAACCCCAGCCTGGGGCAGAGACTCAAACCACCTATGGGTTAGGATGAGAGTGTGGACCATCCTGATGATGTAATCCCCATTTAGTACAAACAGCAAATCTCCATAGAGGGAACATGCATTTCAAAGTCTCTCTCATTAAGTCTTAACCAAAACCAAGAAACTAATTTCAGCATTAAACATCTGGGCCAGAAAAAAAAAATCTGTGCAGATTCTCGCTGAATCCAGTCTCTCAAGCATAGAGATGATGTCATATATTTTTGCATCTTCAGTGCCTAACAGGTGGTAAACACTTAATATCTGTTTGATGGATGAGTCAGTCAACGGATGAATAAATGAGTGAGTGAGTGATGAAGAGCAGAGAGTAAAAATAGGGAATAATTATCTTTTTCTAATTAAAATCTTTCTCCACATATGATGTTCTTTATTTTTCTGATAGACCGCGGTTTGGGGAATTTTCGTGCGCATTTATTTGTGAAGCATTTGCAGGTATATTATAGGGAATCGGTCTGACTTTTGGCCCGTCACCAAGACTAAAGCTAAAACAAGCAGATTGTACTGGAGTTAATAAAGAATGCAATGTGGTAAACACTTTCCCATCAAATAGTACAGTGATTATAAAGGTCACTGGCTACATACTTCGGGCACATTCTTTTGATACCATGTTCAACATCAGTCAGGAATGTCGGCTACAGTCCAATCTAAGGAGGAAAGGAAACAATTTTCTCTCAAGTTCAAGCAGTTTCTGAGCTACGTGAAGGTCTCTGTTTACTTACTTTACTTCACACGGTAGAGAAGTACCGTTTTACCAAAGCTCTCGATGAAGTCAGCCACTTTTAGAAAAGGTGGAAATCTACCTCCTTTGATGAAAATGTAGGCACATGTAACACAAATAAATGGGAGTACTTGCTGCCATTCTGGGGTCCATACCAGATTCTTCTGGCATTGCCTTGGTCCCCTTTGCATCTCTCTCCTTTTTAGCTTTTCTCTACACCACAGTCTTCATTCACCATAGCTACAGAAGTGCCATTAACTGTCTGCCCCACCTCTCTCGGTTGACACTTTGGGTTTCACGGGACAACACAGTGAAGCCACCTTGCTGGATTTCAGAGTGTGAAGACCTCATAAAAGTAATGGGGGTAAAGGTATACCTCTCCCTAAGATGTGAGGGATGCTCATGGTTTGAACAAATCCCCAGTTTTAATGAGATTTTACTACAGCTAGAAGATTCTGATGATGTGGATACGAGACTGCTTTCAACCATATTCCTCAAGGTCGACTTGTGCATCCCAACAGCCAAGAGCCTACTGAAGGCACTACGGGAGGTGATAACCTCTGTTCTATTAAATAAGCCTTATTTTCCTCCTCTTGGTTTTGAAAGCAGAATAAAAAAATAATTTAAAAAAATGATGCAACGGGATTTTCCCTTACACCTTTGCAAAAATCTCCCTTTGTATTTCATGGGGATTCGAGCAAGTATTCTATTTTTTTTTATTTTTTTATTATTTCTTTTAGTACTCTATTTTTTAAAAAAGATTTTATTTATTTATTCATGAGAGACAGAGAGAGAGAGAGGCAGAGACACATGCAGAGGGAGAAGCAGGCTCCCTGCAGGGAGCCCGACGGGGCTGCCCATCAAGTACTCTATTTTGGAGGGATATCATCAGTGACTTACCCAGATATTTTTGCTACGTCCTCTATGGGGCCCCAAATCTCAGTGGTGTGAGTGGCAGAGATTATGTCTTCCCCCACATAGGCTCTGCTTGGTCTCTTCCCTTATCTTCACAGAGCTTCACCCTTTAGTCCCATTCTTGCTGGAGGCGCTAAGAGGCTTTGCATGAGTGTTCAGTTCCTGATACAGTCAGCAGGGCTGCTCGGGGCTGTCATGAGCATCCCTCCCTCATCAAACCTCTCTGACATCAACACCTACCTCTCCTACAGCCTGGTGTGTGCAAACTGGCCACTCTGAGAATAAGGGCACCTCGTCAGGAGGAAGGCCTCCGCCCTACGCTGTTGGAATCAGGGGAAATCAAACAGCAGCTACCCTGACAAATGGTGGCTCTGATGGCACCAACTTCCTAAGACGTCAACAAGAAATCGAGCATGCATCTGCTTGCGCACCAAAGCCACCAACACTCAATGGAAGTGAGCTGGGCACCGTAGGTGGCAATGTGAATGACAGGTCCCCTCCACCCCAAAAGGGAAAACACTGCAGATCGGCCTTCTTGCTGCTGGAACAGTCGCAGTCCACCCCGAGTAGGCCGTGAACTGCTATTCCAAACAATCCATCAAACGGGACTTGCCTGTCCTCAATGGATTCAAGTTAAATGAGTTAAATGACACTTATTCTTTATCCGAAGATGTTCAACCACATTGTTACCCAGACTGTGGGGCCGTTTAAACTTGCCTCTGAGGTTCCAGAAAGGCAAGGGGGAAAGGAGGTCGGCTGCAGAGTGTTGCAGCAGGTGGGCTCAAGGTACACGGTCCGGGTTGGCATGGCACCAGCTCCAGCACTTACTGGCTGAGTGACCTTAGGCTCAGTCTCCTCCACCAAAAGCAGATAAGGTACTGGTAAGTGCTACTTCTTGGGGTTGCTCTGATGGCCAAAGGAGAGCGCCAGACTCAGTAAGTATTCAACTGGGATTACATATTATTATTATCATTAATTATTACAAGGAGTCTCACTGCCCAAATCCAGACGCCGTCTTCTAACTCATTAAAAAAAAAAGAAAGAAAGAAAGAAAGAAAAACAAAGCCTTTGAAATCACCAGAATGAGTGATTCACAAAAGGGTAAATGGTTTGCAAGCTGGTGCCTGTTTCATGGAAGGCTACTGGTCTAAAACCCAGCACAACCTCACAGGAAAACAAAACTAAGCTAAACATCTGCCAAGTACTTCAGCGCATCCGGACTCACAATTCTTTTGATTGTAGTGAAAATCCTGAGGAGCAGTGATCTCTCCGACCCTGTACCTGTATGAACAAACTGAAATTGGTAGCAGTGGGACTGAAAGCCCAATTTATTTCTTATTCCAAATCCTCTTCTCTTTCTGCTACACCATGAAGTAATTTTTTTTTTTAAAGAGTTTACTTATTTATTCATGAGAGACACGGAGAGAGGCAGGGACATAGGAAGAGAGAGAAGCAGGCTCCCTGCAGGGAGCCTGATGTGGGACTCGATCCCGGGACCCCAGGGTCATACCCTGAGCCCAAGGCAGATGCTCAAAAACTGAGCCCCCCAGGTGCCCAGTAAAAATGTTTCTTAACTGGTGCTTTGACCCTCAAGGCTGAATCCAGTTAAGATGCAAGCCTACTTTGAGCTTCCGCTTCTTCCTGCCAATGGGAATCATCTACTAACCAAAGGAGCTGGGTGGCCATGGGTGAAGCTCCCCAGTCTCACTGCCCGTCCTGGAACTCCTCTTAATCGGCCATGACGCACTGAGCTCTTGCTAGGTTCTGGGTGCTGCCCTCAATGCTCTCCATTTATAAATGTAAACCACCCCAGTACAAGCACTGCTTTTACCCTTATTTTAAAGAGAAGACGGAGGCGGGGAAATGCAATTTGCCCCAAATCATACCAGCTTGAAAGTCAGAAGCCGATTTCAAACTCCAATACTGGGTTGTTCCAGGTGTCAGGGCCATGTGTGCCTCGGGTGGTGGTGAAATGTAGCCCCAGCTCCATATGGGGGCCTGGGAGGGGTGGAGGGGGGTGCTGTGCCTTCCTGGCAACAAAGCTCAGAAAGGACACCTTGTCCTTAGTGCACAAGACCCTTGCAGGACCTGCTCGGGGAGCAGCTCCCAAGCCATGCCCTGAAACACAAGTCTACACTCAAACTCTATACCCGTTGGGGAGCACCCGTTGGAAATATGAACTCAAAAGAGCACTGGCGCGTGCGTGAATGACATACAGTAAGTAACGGGTTCTCCATTATTAAAGGGGAGTGGGATCTCAGGCGCGGGGTGGATTATACCTTAATCTTCCCTGGCGGGCTTCCAGGGCAGCCCGGCTCCCCGTCGCTACGGACAGTCGCTTCTCCCTGTCACACACCTGCCCTGGGGCTTGTTTGGAAAGGAAACCGAACACAAGGGATCCCTGGGTGGCGCAGCGGTTTGGCGCCTGCCTTTGGCCCAGGGCGCGATCCTGGAGACCCGGGATCGAATCCCACGTCGGGCTCCCGGTGCATGGAGCCTGCTTCTCTCTCTGCCTGTGTCTCTGCCTCTCTCTCTCTCTCTCTCTCTCTGTGACTATCATAAATAAATAAAATTTCAAATAAATAAATAAATAAATAAATAAATAAATAAAAGAAAGAAAGAAACCGAACACGAACATGTACATTTGTACACCTGCAAACACACCCAATTATGCAACTGGGTTCTGGCTTAACAGGTAGGCAGTAATGTAAGATGCTTGAGATACAGACAACCCTTGGGCACGCACCACACCGTTCCGCCAGGACACTCCTGCTGTTGGTTCGTGCAAGCTCCAAACAAAACGTTGCTCAGTTCCCACCACATCCCACTAAGGGTTTGTTTCACTAACTGAAATAAAATCTGGTCTTGGTCTTGGTCAGCTTACATCAGGCTCGCCACCACCAGAGAAAACCGGTTTGCACTCAGAGCCCCAGGCTTTCCAGAGCTGTCTGTGCCACAGGCTGGGACACGCCACCAAGCCCCAGACTTTCCTCAGTGTTAGCAGGAAACCAGATTTTCTACGGAAAGTGTGATCACTTGAATCAGTAACTTTGGGGCGAATTTTGAAGCTGCTGAACAAATAGCAGGGAACGAACGTTCCTATGGACACATTCCAACCAGCAGCAACTATTTGTAAATTATGATGACAGGCGGCGAGGGGAACCTGTACCACTGGCAGCAGAGGTGACAGCCCGGCCGGCCACCTCGGGAGGCATGCGCTCGCCAGCCTGGTCGTCCGTCACCCCCACTGTCTCCCTGACACCAGGACGAAGGCCACTTTCCATTTAACGCCTTGCTCTCAAGAAGACTGCAATCATTGCTCAGAGTAATGAACTGCATCTCTATGTCCAGACACTGCATCTCTAGTAAAGCTGGAAAAGAAAACAACAGGCTGAGAGGAATAAACGTCTCAAGATATTGGGGAAAAGGTATTTCTTTGTGTGATAAAAAAAAATACTCCTAAGTGTTTAACACCTTAAAAAATTGACCTTTGCTACAGAGGCAATATCCCTCTCCCCTCCATTCCCTCCTTCCTCTCTCCCCTTCTAAAATCATTATTTGAGTTTAAAATGCCAGGAGTTATTAAACATCTAGGTACTAATCCTTCCTTTATTTAGTCTGGTGTCAAGACCAGACTTGCCCCAGGGGGAAAATAAGAAAAAGGCTTCCCAGAGAAATTTCTCTAAGAGAGGTTTTCTCAGGTCCTTCAGGGGTTGGGTGGGAGGCAGGGGTGGGGGTGGTACGGTGAGTCCTTCTTACTGCCTGGATCTTCATCTTCCCTGTTAAAATTCAACAAACCACCCAACAACTTTAAATGACACAACGTCAAATTCTTAACATGTGCGTTTACATACTCATTTCCATGAACCCAGATTCTTCCCAATTGTACCTGGGAGCCTGGCAACCTGGACAAAGGGCTGCCCGAGAACAGGTGGGCAGGCTTCCTCCCCATTTCCTGCTGTGATTGTCCCAGAATGAAATCATAACGAGGAACACGGAACTGTTTGTGTGTGTGTGATGTAAAAAATAACATGTTATCTACTCCCAAAGAAATTAAGAAATAGTCAGGTTCACTTAGATTTACAAAATACATATCCTGACAATTTGCCATCCTGGTTACTGAAACCAAACATTCTTCTTTTCCTTTTGCTTCTTTCCTCCCCTTCCCTTCTTTCCTCCCTCCCTCCCTCCCTTCCCTTCTTTCCTCCCTCCCTCCCTTCCTCCCTTCCCTCCTTCTTACTAATGGACGTCTACTCCTGTGAGCAAGTCCATCTTATTTACGCACTGTTTTTCCTGGGAGCTTGCTGCCACCGAGCCCGTGGCCACGCAGTGGATCTGTAATGCCGGCCACTGCAGCTGGCCCTGATTTGGCTGAGGAGATGGAGGATCCTTTGGTAAGAGAGGACTTCTTTGGAAATACAAAATCCTGATACCATATTAAACCTGATTGATGCTTTCAGCTTCCAAAGTACATTCAGTACCTCATTTGGCCCTCACAATGAACATATGAAGTGGTTAGGGGGAACCATCTCCATTTTCAGATGGAAAACAGTCCCAAAGAAGTTAAGAATCGTGGTCATACTTTAAGAGACAGCATTGCTGGGTCTCCTCCCATTCTAGAAATCCCTTTAAGAAAGCAACCACCACAAATGGTTAAGTTCTTTCACTACAAATGTAATTTACAATGAAAGATAAATAAGAATTTCTTTTCATCAAACTGTATCTGCCGTAAACAATCTCAAAGAAGAGCAGGTATTTCCTTTGACATTTATATTCTATTTGAAGGACATTTCCAAGGCCCTTGTGGAGATGACTATCCCCATTTGCTTTTTGAAAATACTCTCCCATTCTGTATAAGCATTATGGATCCTTTAAGACAAAGATCTAGTTGGTGAATAAGAACAAGGAAAAGAGGGATCCCTGGGTGGTACAGCGGTTTGGCGCCTGCCTTTGGCCCAGGGCGCGATCCTGGAGACCCAGGATCGAATCCCACATCGGGCTCCCGGTGCATGGAGCCTGCTTCTCCCTCTGCCTGTGTCTCTGCCTCTCTCTCTCTCTCTCTGTGACTATCATAAATAAATAAAAATTAAAAAAAAAAAAAGAACAAGGAAAAGAAAGTATTCAGCTAGCGACTTGAAAAATCCATGTGCTCTTCATCTAAACCTTAAAAATGTGGGTTATAAGCACAACAGAAATAGAAACCTGCAAGTGGCTTTTAAGAGCACACATGCTAAGAGTTTAGTACATCTGTAACATCCAATTGTACACAGTCCCAGTAACAAACTGCAATGTCCACAAAAGGCAAAAGGGTAAGGAAGTGTCCTCTACTACCCAACGTTTCTATCGGCACTAAGAAAGGGGAGACAAATCACAACACATTATAGATATTTCTACCAAGGGTACAACCTAAGTTATTTAGATTGTGAAAAAGCCATAGAGTATTTGCTTGATCAAACACATCCTGAAATTGGCATCATAGGGGCAAAATTAGCAGGACTCCAAGAAGAAGAGCCTATACATTTATGAATATTTTCAAAAATAAAATGAAAAAGACTCTGCGAAGACTCCATGGAATCTGCCATGAAGACAGGTTGTCAGAAGAGGGGAAAATTGGCTTTTATCGGGGACAGAGTTAGGAAGAAGGGGACAGTGGGCTCTCGGATAAACAGGTAAGAACAGATAAGTGGTTCAAGTCGGAGGGCAGACGGTGCCCTCCCCCTAAAGACCACAGGTTACACTCAGGCAGTAATCTCAAGCCAGGACAGAGGGACAAGAGGTGGTCCAGCTGCAAAGTGGAGAATAGGAAGAAAGCGGAGCCTGCAGTTCTTACGCTGAGGATGAGCCTTCTGGCAGTGAATGAGGTGGGAGCACATGCTCTGTAGTGATTCGCCATGCCATCTGCTTGGACTTGCACAATGACAGGCCGATAGCTGAACTGTAGAGAGCAGAAGGGAATTGTCAACTCACTGCTTGTATTCAGACTCCGTTCCTCCCTCCAGTTGCCCACAGAGAAGGAGAATGAATAAGGGACAAACGCCAGAGTTACCCCTTAGAGCTGCTTCACATCACAGAGCATCCCGAGCTCTGCTGCCTGAGAAGAGCATCCCCAGGGAAGGGAAGGGCCAGCTCCTTCCCTGTCTGCACCCTTCCCTGTCCCTACGCACACATGCACACACCCTGGGGTCTTCCCCAGCAGAAGAAACTGCAGGGGAACCGTCCCACGGCTGGGTATCAGGGTAAGAGTAAAAGCAGCACCAGCATTTTTATCACTGTATTCAAAGACAGTGATGAGCTGCTGTTGTTTAAACAATAGACAGCAACAGGATTACCTGGAAATGGGTAAGACTTATTACAATTCACAGTAATCCTGGTACAAGCAATAACAATAAATTTCTGAAAACTGCTCTGGTGGAAAAATCAGAATTGAGAAAGGTAAGACTCTAGGGTCTTGGGCTCTTCATGTATTTGATTCACAATCCACTTTAAGTAGCTAATGGAAGCGGTAGAGCCTCAGTTCCAGAAAAGTACACACTCCTAATGAATTCCATAAGTCTTGTAAATGATTTTGGGCTATTCAAGGACCTCCTGAAATCCCCACCAGCTTAATTTTTCTAAAAGAAAAAAAAGTTTGAGGAGTATGATCCTATAAAATACTTATATTTTTATATCCACAAAGAGAAAAGTAGACACTAAGTAAAATCTTTATGATGTTTGACATAAATTACGTTACTAAAAAAAAAATCAATACTGTATATCAAGTTTACACTTTTCCTCCTTGGTGGCCATAAATTTTTTGAAACGGACCTCATTCACAATAAACATGGATTTTGGTCTTCTTTGTGTAATATTCATTTTTTTCCTTGTCTGTCCTCCACCCAAAGGGTCAATGCTTCTTGATTGGAATGACTCCATACTGTGGGCCCAAAGACAGCTTACTAGAAAACTGGAAATGGGAAAAGTTTGGAAACCCTTTTAGGAAAATCCAGAGATGGTGTTTGGATTTCTACCCTGGCACACAGGCATGTACGTGGAAACCACAGCTGCTAGTCAACAATGTCACAACCCCAAGGTGTGGCCTTGCCCTGCCTATTCCCTTCATTTCCACACCGCAGACTGCTTTTCTTTTTTTCTTTTTTTTTTATAGATTATTTTATTTAGCACCAGCAGGGGAAGGGGGTACAGGTAGAGGGAGAAGCAGGCTCTCTAGGGAGCCTGACACAGAACTCGATCCCAGGACCCTAGGATCATGCCCTGAGCTGAAGGCAGCTGCTCAACTGACTGTGCTACCCAGGTGCCCCAACACTGCATCCCTAAAACTGTGGCTCACTTTGCCCCAGTTTCCTTTAGCTTTCCGATTACTTCTTCCTCTCTCTCTTTTTTTAAAGTTTTTTTTTTTTTAATTTATTCATGAGACACAGAAAGAGAGGCAGAGACACAGGCAGAGGGAGAAGCAGGCTCCATGCAGGGAGCCTGATGTGGGACTTGATCCCGGGACCCCAGGGTCACACCCTGGGCCAAAGGCAGATGCTCAACTGCTGAGCCACCCAGGCATCCCTCTCCCTTTCCAAATTCAATCAAACTCAAGTACAAACCCAAGCTCTGTCTGTTAGAAGCAGGGCCTCCTCAAGTATCTTACTTCTTGAAGCATTCAGTTTCCTCATCTATAATAGAGGGAGCATCTAACCTACAGGGTTTGTTATGAAGATCAAATTTGTGACATATGATAAGTCCTCAGCAGAATGCCTGAACCACAGAAGGATTTCAGCAAATGTCAGCTCCTCTGCCTTTATACCTTATGACATTTGTAAAATTAATAAAAATATACATAATCAAATGTTAATTTAAAAATATGACCACAGTAACAATACTCTGAAATTTAGCTTTGGACCACATAGATCTGAAATTTTATTACAAAGATGCTTTTAGAAAGTGTATTTTCTATTATTTGCTAAAGCAATAGACATGTAAATGTTAAAAAATGCCATGGGGTGAAAGACAGTAAAGGAATTAATGGGTGACGGGCACTGAGGGGGGCATTTGACGGGATGAGCACTGGGTGTTATTCTGTACGTTGGCAAATTGAACACCAATAAAAAATAAATTTATTATTAAAAAGGAATTAATGATTTCTTCTTTTTTATGCTTTAATGAAAGAGTCCATATAGGTCTGTTGAGTATTGCTTATTCTTATTAAAGACCACCTTGGCTCCTAGGTTAACACAGAGATCTTAGAAATTATTTGGCACTACTGAAATATAATCATTTTCCTTACTAAGAAGTATTACATGCAGGTAATCTACTAAAAAACTTAGTGAGGTCAACAGAGTTCCCTTTTCTGCTGTTCAGCGTGCACACGGGGGGTCATGTGGTGCTGACCTTCCCCGGAGCAGCGCCTGCCGCAACTGAGCTCCACTTCGGGCTACCTGCTCCTCAACTCGGGGAGTCTGCTTCTCCTCTGCCCCTCCTCCCACCCATTCTTTCTTTGTCTCTCTCTCTCTTAAATAAATAAATAAATAAATAAATAAATAAATAAATAAATAAATAAACTAACTAACTAACTAACAAACTAAATAACTAAATAAATAAGACGAAGAAGAATGCAGCTGAGAGGGGAAGTGTTTCACAGACATCAGCTCTTGGACTAAGACAGTCACTGGCCTCGCTTTGAGCTCCTAGGACCCGCACAGAAGGTGGGAGAGTTGATTCACCTGGAGGTTGCTTTCTAACCCAGATTTCCAAAGGAGAGTCCGAAGCAGCCCGAATGGATCTCTAGAACGGATCCGACGCTAGAAGCCCAGGTCTCTTGAAGGGCCAGTAAATCACCTAACAGCAAAAGTGGGAACGGAGATTTGAAGAAAGCTGGAAGCCAGTGGCAATTTTAAGATTTATTTATTTATTCCTGAGAGACACAGAGAGAGAGAGAGAGGCAGAGACCCAGGCAGAGGGAGAAGCAGGCTCCCTGCGGGGACCGGATGCGGGACTCGATCCCAGGACTCCGGGGCCATGACGTGGGCCGGAGGCAGGTGCTCAAGCCCTGAGCCCTCCAGGCATCCCACTAATGGCAATTTTAGAGCATCTTTTAAAAATAACTGGCCTTATCCTCTGAGCTCTCTAGAACATACACTGGGCGGGAAAGAAAAACAAAGAAACGGGACAAGTGGGTTAAGGACGTCATCATTCTCTGGGGTAATGGTTAGAGCCCACGTTTCCAAATGATAAACTCAGATGGACTAATAACCACGTATACATATAAAGAGAAAGGTGGCCCCTCTGCCTCCTACCCCAGTCTTCTTAGAAGTGCCACTTGCCACTGTCAGAGAGAATCATTTGTGCGAGGAGAGAAGGGAGGAGGAAGCACAGAGGAGAGAGGAGGAGGTTTCTGGGCAGAGCTTTCAAAACAGGCCTGGCCCTGAGGGGAAGAGGGAGCGGGAGGGAGGGACGGAAGGGGGAAAAAAGACAGGGGTGTAGAAACAATTTAAAGTTGCTGATCAAGGGGTGCCTGGGGGGCTCAGCGGTTGAGCGGCTGCCTTCGGCCCAGGGCATGACCCCGGGGTCCTGGGATAAAGCCCCACATCGGGCTCCCTGCAGGGAGCCTGCTTCTCCCTCCACCTGTGTCTCTGCCTGTCTCTCACGAATAAAATTTTAAAAAATAATAAAGTTGCCGATCAAAAATCACCTTTAAGAAAAATTACCATCTTCCCAAAGCCCTGAATAGGACTTAACTGTTTTAAGCTGCTTAAACACCAGACAGTTCTCCTTCTGCTTTGACGGCACCCTTTGAAAAATGCAGTGTCTGTAAACTGCAGACTGTAGAGTGGCTCGCACACGGGTGTGAATCAGATCAGCTGCCTCCTGACACCTTCCTGTGGCTCAGCGGCAAGGGTGGAACAGTGGTGCGCCATCATCTGTGAATGGCTCCTTAGACTTCCTGTGCTTTAAAGACCAGTTTATAAAAATCCAGAAGACCCAGAGAGCCACCCCAAATCCTACACAGATTATACGCATTCACTCTTCAGCTTCTTTGTAGAATAAGGTAAAGTCTCAAGACAAATCAGAATGGGAGATTAAATCATTCTGTGAGGAAGTTCTCTTCAAGTTCAAAATAACAAGCAGAGGGGAAAGATTCTTGGAACAAGCAGGCAATATGTGCTTTTACCTAATCATGCGTCTTGCTGGAAGCACTTCCTTATTATGTATTATGAGCCAACTCCATACACAGCTGGAGAGGACCGCCCAACCCAACACAGAATCACCAGTTATGACATTAAACTTCATTAGGAACCAACATGAATTTTGCTTGTTTTTTTTTTGAAGATTTTTATTTATTTATTCTTGAGAGGCAGAGACACAGGCAGAGGGAGAAACAGGCTCCATGCAGGGAGCCTGACGTGGGACTCGATCCCAGGTCTCCAGGATCATGCCCTGGGCCAAAGGCAGGTGCTAAACCGCTAAGCCACCCAGGCTCCCCGAATTTTGCTTGTTTTTACATATAATTAACACACAAAGAATAACTTTTACTGCTAAGCCAACTAGAAGCAACTTTGTTGATACAGTTACTTACAAATTAGCAAGATGGAAGCATTTACCCTAAAAGCAGGCACCTGTTACCTGGTGAGGGCTTTAAGGGCATTGCTTTGTTACTTCTCTCTCCACTGGGAGTTCTGTGCTCATGCAGGGGAGGAAAAATTTTCCTTGACTATCTTAGGATCCCTGGCTGGGTCTGAAAATTAAACTGACGAAGGTAACAGGAGAAAAATGTACAAATTTTACTGAATTTGTACATGTAGAGGGGAGCCTTCACAAGAGAAAAGAGAAACAGAAGTGGCCCGGAGCAGGAAGCTTTTAGACCTTTTGGTCAAAGAAGCAATACTTCGTAAAAGATTGACAAGACCTAGGGGTTTGGGCAAGGAGTAATCCAACTAGAGCTAGGTAGAAGATAAGGATTTGTTCAATAAGGTTTGTTTACAAATTCCTCTGGTGCCTCTGTGGGCTGATAAGAGTCTGCCTCCAGGAAAAGGAGATTTTATTTTCTGCCTTTAGGCAGAAAAGTGAGAGCTTTTTCCAAGTTTACTATTTCCTAATTGCTTTCAGCTCAAAATAATATCTATGTCAAAGAGACGGGTTTTCAGGTGACAGCCTGGTTTTCTCTACCAGTAAGCAAGTGGGGCAGGTCTCTAGTTGTGAAGGTCTCCATGTGGTCAAAGAAGTCCAACTCCTGGACAGTCCAGGGCTGACTCTCCGATGAAAACAATCTGAGGGCCTTCATCTTCCCCGGGATCATGTCCATGCCTATGTTCCCGGTTCTCTCAAATTTATTCACACAGGTTTGATCACGAGGTTAGGAACCAATGGCTTAGCAAAAGAATCTTGCCTTTTCCCTCCTGTAGATCTTTATAAAGTTCAGCACTCCGAAGAGCTGACACTCAAACACATTTCTGACAGGACAGCTTACAGCGGATGCTACACTTGTGATTTGGCGTAATGAGAAACTGTCTTGATCTCTTGGTGACGTCCTCTAACTCGATGCACCTATGTTCTAATTCACTTGTGATCCATGCAGCTCCTGAAATTGCATGGAAATTTTGGGGGTGTTTTCATTTTTCTGCAGACAGAGTCAATAGTTGTTATTGAATAGTAAAGAAAATAAGGTTAGTCCACTCCATTATAATTAGTCTTGCAAAAATAAATACAAAAATCTAACAGGCCTTTAACTTATTAGCTGTGACCCATGGCAAGTCACACAACCTCTCTAACACCTCACTTTCTTTTTCTATAAAATAGGAATAATAATAGCAGCCACCTGGGCCCCTGGGTAGCTCAGTGATTGAGCAGCTGCCTTTGGCTCAGGGTGTGATCCCGGGGTCCTGGGATCAAGCCCCACATCAGGCTTCCCAAAGGGAGCCTGCTTCTCCTTCTGCCTATATCTCTGCCTCTCTCTCTGTCTCTCATGAATAAATAAAAAAATAATTTAAAAATAAATAAAATAAAAAATAAAACATTTAAAAAGTAATAATAATAATAGCAGCCACCTTATAATGGCACACAAGGTAATTTGCTATTAAGGACAACTATTATTATAAAAGAGATAAAATATACTTTGAAGTATCAAAGAATTAAAAAAGAAAAATTACTTCACTTAGGAAAGCATTTCAAAGAGAAGAGCCCTACATATGGGACAGCTATTACATTGGGAGGCATTTGCCTCTTCAAGAGGAGCTGCTAAGTGGCTGAAAATCTGCATGTACTTTTAACAGAATCAGAGACACCAAAGAGGTAAGAAAAGCCAATGATGCTTCCCTTTCTTTGCCTTGGGACCTGCAAGACCTACAACCTAATCAAAAGTGTGCATCCTAGGTAGGCAAAATCACCTCTGTTAGAGCTCGGTTTTGAAATATATCAATACCTAAAACTAAAAGGATTTTGATTTGCAAGTGGCAGGAAAAAAATTCTCTCTTACATCAATCACCTTCCACTTCACATTACTTCTGCAGAGTAGAAGTACAATGTCCAGTACGTAATCAAAAGTAGCCAGGTATACAGGACGACACTACAACATGAATGAAAACTGGGAGAAATAAGAGACAACAGCATAAATCCACTTGGGCTTTGGGATATGGGAGAGAACAGAGACTGTAAAATAACTATGCTAGCCATGCTCCAAATAGGTTTTAAGATTTATTTGAGAGAGGGGATCCCTGGGTGGCTCAGCAGTTTAGCACCTGCCTTTGGCCCAGGGTGTGATCCTGGAGTCCCGGGATCAGGTCCTGCATCGGGCTCCTGCAATGGAGCCTGCTTCTCTCTCTGCCTATGTCTCTGCTTCTTTCTCTGTGTCTCTCATGAATAAATAAATAAAATCTTAAAAAAAAAAAAAAGATTTGAGAGAGAGAGAGAGAGAGCAAGAGCAGGGGGAGGAGGAGAGGGAGAAGGGGAGGGACCCTTAATCAGACTCCCTGCTGAGCACAGAGCTAGACACGGGGTCATCTCACAACCCTGAGATCATGACCCCAGCTGAAACCAAGATTCCGATGCTCAACCGACTGGGCCACCCAGGTGCCTCTCAAGATAGTTTTTTTTTTTTTTTCTAAATATTCAGAGTTTTGATATATAACTGGAATTTATAAAAATGAGCCAAATGAGAATTTTAGAATTGAAAAAGTAATCAGAATGGGTAGGTGAACAGACTAAAAACAGGTAAAGAGATGGTAAATTAGAACATAGACCAAGGGACGCCTGGGTGGCTCAGCAGTTGGGCATCTGCCTTCAGCTGGGGTGTGAACTGGAGTCTTGGGATCAAGTCCCACATCCGGCTCCCTGCAGGGAGCCTGCTTCTCCCTTTGCCTGTGTCTCTGTGCCTCTCTTTCTCTCTGTGTCTCTCATGAATAAATAAATAAAATCTTTAAAAAAAAAATAGACCAAAAGAAAATAACCAAAATAAAGCAAGTGAAAATCAGAAGGTTGGGGCAGCCCAGGTGGCTCAGCGGTTTAGCACCTGCCTTCAGCCCAGGGCCTGATCCTGGAGACCCGGGATCGAGTCCCACGTGGGGCTCCCTGTGTGGAGCCTACTTCTCCCGCTGCCTGTGTCTCTGCCTCTCTCTCTCTGTGTCTCTCATGAATAAATAAAATCTTAAAAAAAAAAGAAAGAAAATCAGAAGGTTAACAGACATAGAAGATAAAATGAAAAGATCTAATATACATATAATGGGTGTGCCAGAAAGAAAGATGAAGAGAATGAGAGAAAAGCAGTATTTGGAGAGACAATGGATGAAAAGCTTACAAAACCAATGAAAGAAGTCCTCCTACACCCAGCAAGATTTTTAAAAATCCACAAATAGCTGGACCATAATAAAACTGCAGAAAACTCTGAGGGTTGCTGGAGGGGAGGTGGGCGGGGGGATGGAATAATGGGCTGACGGGCACTAAGGAGGGCGCATGATGTGATGAGCACTGGGTGTTATATGCAACTGATGAATCACTAAACTCTACTTCTGAAACTAATAATATGCTATGCTAATTAACTGAACTTAAGTAAAATAAACTTGCAGAAAACCAGACTCAAAGAAAAAAACCTTAAAAGTGGCTGGAGAAAAAGATATATTATCTACCAAGGAATAATTCAGAGTGACTGTTAACTCCTAAAAAAAAAAAAAAAAAAAAAAAAGGAAAATCATTAGACAATAGAAGAATACTTAACCATGCTTACAAAAAAAATGAACTGCCAACCATTCGAAACAATAATATCCTTCAAGAATGAAAACAGAATACATTTTCAGACATTAAAAACAAAACTTCGGGCAGCCCCGGTGGCGTGCAGTTTAGCGCTGCCTGCAGCCCAGGGTGTGATCCTGGAGACCCGGGATCAAGTCCCACGTCGGGCTCCTTGCATGGAGCCCGTTTCTCCCTTTGCCTGGGTCTCTGCCTCTCTCTCTGTGTCTCTCGTGAATAAATAAATAAAATCTTTAAAAATAAAAAAATAAAAAATAATAAAAACAAAACTTCTCAGCAGAAGTCTCTAAGGGAAACCGAAAAGGACTTTTTTCCCAGTCAATAGAAAAATGATTCCAAAAAAGTACAGAAATGGAAGAAGTATAACAAAAACTACAAACATATGTGGAAATGCAAATGAATACAGACCTTTAAAATTAGTAATAATTATATTTTCACGTTAAAATGTAAGACTCAAAATATACGAAAACAATGCTATACAAATTGGCGTGGGGGTGGTGGTAAATGGAGTTAAAGTATTCCAAGTTCCTTGTGTTGTCTAGAAAAAAATTTAAAGTGGCAATTTTTTTTAAATAGCAATTTTAAAAATTAAATAAAATCAAAGTACCTATGAACAATATACTTTAATATATCAAAAATGCATTATAATCTCCAGAGTAACCACTAAAAGAATGGTGAAATGAATATAAAACTTCTAATAGAGGCTTGAAAATGTAATCATCAAAAAAATCCCAAAACCTACCAAGAGGCAAGAAAAAATTAAAAATAGAACAGATAGAAAAAAAAAAAAAGCACTTAATATAGTAGAGTTAAACCCAAGTCACACATACATTGACTAAATAATCCAATCAGGAGGCAAAAATTTAAGCTGGACTAGGAAAAGAAATCAACTCTGTTACTTACAAAAGATGGGTCTAAAATATATCACTGTACATCCTACAGATATTAAAAATAAGAATATTAACTAATTTATGCCAAAATATGAAAATCTAGATAAAACATATAAATCTTAAAAACAGCTTATAAGACTGACAATAAAAGAAAATTTTAAATTATTTGAGTAGTTGTCATACCATTCAACAAACCCACAAATAAAAGTTCAAGGCTGGACTTCCTTACCCATGATTTTTGCCAAACACGTCAGGATGAAATAATACTGTTGTCACACAAACTCTACTAGAAAATTAAACAGAGTGAGCTGTCCGCAGCTTACTTTTTTTAAAAAAAGATTTATTTATTTGAGAGAGAGAGAGGAGAGCACAGCAGGGAGAGGCAAAGGGAGAGGGAGAGAGTCTCAAGCTGACTGAGTGCAGAGCTCCAGGCAGGGCTGGATCTCACTACCAAAGATCACAACCTGAGCCAAAACCAATAATCAGATGCTTAACCAACTGCACCACCTAGGCACCCCTCTCCAACTTAGTTTTTAAGGCCACTATAATCTTGATAACAATGATGTTGTGAGAAAGAAAAAGTACAATTTAATTCTACAAATGTATAAGGATACAAAATTCCCACATAAAAGATTAGCGAGTGGGGGAGCCTGGATACAAGGTCAATATAAAAAAACAACCACCATATTTCCAGAGGTCAGCAAAAAAGGATTAGAGAATGAAATTTTAGAGGGCTCCACCCAGCGTGGAGCCCAATATGGGGCTTGAACTCACACCCCTGAGATCAAGACCTGAACTGAGATAAAAAATTAGAGTCCCAAGCAACTGAGCCACCCAGATACGTAGATATTTATTTATTTCCTTTTTCTGAAGATTGTATTTTAGAGAAAAAGCAGGGCAAGGAGCAGAGGGAGAAAGCCAAGCAGACTTGGTGCTGAGCACAGATCCTGATGTGGGGCTTGATCCCATGACCCTGAGCCATTCATGACCTGAGCCAAAACCAAGAGTCAATGCCCAACTGACTAAGCCACCCAGAAGACCCCCGGCACCCTAGAAAATGAAATTCCAAAGGCACAATATACAGTAGAGTGAAAAATATGAAATATCTATGAATAAATCTAATAAAATATGTGTAAACCCTCTACACAGAAAACTCTGAAACATCGAGAGAAATTTTAAAGATCTAAATAAATAGAGGAACATACCATGTTCATTGGACCAGAAAGCTTGATACTATAAAGGTATCAATTTTGCCCAAATTTATTTACAGACTCCATGCAATTGCAATTTAAAAAAAAAAAAAAAATCCCAACAGTTTAAGTCTCTGTTGCTGCTGTGGTTTTGTTTTGGTGGAAGTTTAAGAAGTTGACTCTAAAATGCTCTGTCAACATAAAAGACAAAAGATAGTCAAGAAACTCTTCAAGAAAAAAAAAATTAAGAGTACTTGATCAAATGAATGTAAACTCTTAGTATAAAACTACAGTGTGGAACTGGTGCAAGAATATTCTAACAAACAAAAGGAACAGACTAGAGCGCTCAAACAAATCAATTGTCATACATTTGGGCACTTGATTTATGACCAAGGTAGTCCTACAGAGCAGCAACAACAGAATAGACTTAGCAATAAGTCTGGGGCATGCTGGGGCAACTGGATGTCCACACACATTTTTAAGAAATAAAACTTGACCCCTATCTCACACACAATATGCAAAAATGAATCCCCAATGAATTGTAAATATAAATTTGGGGGTTCAAACTGGAAAGTTTCTAAAAGATAATGCATTTATAACCTCTATTTAGAAAAAGACTTTTTGGGGACATCTGGGGGGCGTCTGCCTCTGGCTCACGGTGTGATTCTGGAGTCCCGGGATCGAGTCCCACATCGGGCTCCCTGCAGGGAGCCTGCTTCTCCCTCTGCCTCTCTCTCTGTGTGTGTCTCTCATGAATAAATAAATAAAATCCTTCAAAAAAATAAAAAAGAAAGATTTAGTGAACAGGACACAATAAAACACTAACCATAAGGGAAACAGAACCTATAAAGAATTTGGACATTAAAATTAAGAGAGAAATCACTCTCTCCTTAAGAGAGTAAACAGGCAGGCAAGCACAGAATGAAGACTCTGCTACACATATAACCAACTATGAACTCATCTCCAGAACATATTTAAAAAAAAAACTATAATCAGTAAGAAAAAGACAAATGATCAAATTGAAAAGTGGGCGAAAGATTTGAACAAGCATGTCAGAATATTCCAGACTGCCAATTAACAGGAAAAGGTGCTCAACCTCATTAGGAAAAAGCACATGAACTCCACAATGTGATACTGGCATAAACCACCAGAATGGCGACAGTTACAAAGACTGATGATGTTGGCAAGGATGTGGAGCAAAGGAAAGGCCCATATGCTGCTGGTGGGAGTATATTGGTACAACTACTCTGGAAAACAGTTGGGTATTATTTGCTCAACTTGATGGAACACATAACCTATGACCTAGTAATTCCTCTCCTGGGTACAGACCAAATGGAAACGTATGCCCACCGGCACCAGAAACATACACCAGAAAGATCGTAGCTACCTTACTTTGGGTGCCTCAAGACAGATCACTCAAGGTCCACCAACAAGACAGCGGATTAATAGGAACAAATGATTGTGGTATGCTCATGTAATAGGTTTCCGTCCAGCACAGAAAAATAAACTACAGCCACAAGCAATGACATTCATAAATATCACAAACATAATACTGAGCCAAGAATTCAAACACATGAATACATACTGATTACATCCATTCCTTGTTCAAAAATCAGGCAAAACCAAAACACTGTGTTTAGAGGTATGTTCTTTGTCAAAAAAGAAAAAAAAACTATAAAGAAAAGCAGCAAACTGTTACCAAAAAAAACACATAGTTTTGGTTACCTTTGGGACAAGGTGAGTAGTGACTGGGTGTGGGTTATAAGGAGGAGCTTCTGGGGCAATGTTCTATTTATTATCCTGGTATTAGTGCAAGGAATCATTTTGTGATAAATCACTGTACTCTGCGTCTTTTTTTTTTTTAAAGATTTTATTTATTTTATTTATTTATTCATGATAGTCACACAGAGAGAGACAGAGAGGCAGAGACACAGGCAGAGGGAGAAGCAGGCTCCATGCACCGGGAGCCCGACGTGGGATTCGATCCTGGGTCTCCAGGATCGTGCCCCGGGCCAAAGGCAGGCGCCAAACCGCTGCGCCACCCAGGGATCCCTACTCTGCGTCTTTGTATACTTTTCTGTATATGTATGAAATCTCAGTTAAAGGGGGCTAAAAAAAATAAGTCGAATACATCTACAATAAAATACTTCATTGCCTCAGTACTTATGTATATTGCCTGGAATCAGAAAGGAAATAGCTTAATTTGTTTAAAAAAAAAAAGCAAGCATCTTCGCTGTGACCATTATTTCTTACAGCTTTTTCTAGTATCTCACCAAGCAGTATGGACCACTGAGCACTCCTGGCCAGTTCCCACTGAGCAGGTTTCCCATATTCATCGTTTCATCATCATCCTCCACTAAATGAGTGGACAATGGTACACTGGCTCAGATAATGCACATTATATGAAGGTCCTGAGATCTTCCAGAAAATCTCCAACACCTGACGCCCAATACTTGGTCTTCCCTCCTCTCTTCACGGGCTGATCTTTTTCTTTCTTCAGTTCAGGTCAAATGTCACTTCTTCAGAAAATTCCCCTTGCCCCCAGTCCCACCCCCTTTCTCTGAGTGGGGTACCCAACATCTTCCTCTCATTTTGATGTTAGGACAGGTCATTCTCAGTTTGCTCCCACCTCCCAGATCCATCCCTAGGAGGCTGATCCTTAGGGACTAGATCACCAGGGCATCCTGTCCAGCTGGCTTCTTGTGGGTTCCACTTTCGAATGAAAGACAGTGGCAGACCTACCATTTACACCGATGTGGATGGAACTGGGGGGTATCATGCAGAGTGAAGTTAGTCAAACTGGGGGGTATCATGCAGAGTGAAGTTAGTCAATCGGAGAAACGATTGTCATACGGTTTCACTCCTATGTGGAATATGAGAAATAGTGAATGGGACTATAAGGGAAAGGAGGGAAACTGAGGGGGGCGGTGGTGCCGGGAATTGGAGAGGAAGACAAACCACGAGAGACTCCCAACTCTGGGAAACAAAGGTTGCAGAAGGGGAGGGGGGGCAGGGTAACTGGATGACGGGCACTGAGGAGGGCACGTGATGTGATGAGCACTGGGTGTTGTACTGTATGTTGGCAAATTGAATTTAAATAAAATATTTTAAAAAGACAGTGGCAGAAACTGGCAGGGCAGGCAGGAGGAGAGAAGTCAGGCATGTCCTCTCCACTTCCTTTTTGCGGTGCTCTGTTTCTAGGGGAGGCTGCTTCTCCTGAGGCCCACGCTCCTCCTTCCTGGTTCCAGCTCTGGAGGCTTCCAGTAACATCTTTCCTACTGCCTGGGGTGGTAACAGCTTCACTGGTGCTAGTAACCCTGCCTCCATCCAAGATGTCTTTTCACCAACTCGCTTCATTTGAACCAGGTTTGGTTCTGTTTTCTGCTGGGACCCCATGGAGCAGCAATTTTATATTAATTTATAGGATTATTTTATCAACACTTGTCTTTTCCACAAGGCTCTGAGCTTCATGACACTGGCACTCCAGACACTGCCAACAAACACTTGTTAAATGATTTCATAAGTTAACGAATACATGAAGGAACTGACATTATGGATCAAAATATACTCAACATAGTACAAGGATTCCTAGAACGCTCCTGCTACATTTAATGTGGTACCAATCTATCAGAGCAGACATTTTCGCTCTTTTAGCTGAAAAGAGCCTTTGCTGGCAGGAATATTGTTGCTCATGATAATAATTTCAATTATCCTAGCAATAAGTGCAATAGCTATGATTTTGCAATTAAAAAGATAGAACTTTATCCTTCTTAAGTAAGCTATCAATAATGAGATTCCAGGTGGACTGTGGTTAGTCACAGCTCTGAGTCAGTAGGAACATAATAAAAATATTAACTAGGAAAAGAAGGCTCTGTATCTCTGAATTTTTCATAAGTCAGGATGGTTAACTCCACACAAGAAAATGTCCTTTGTTAATACAAATAAACTACCTACTTTACACTGTTATTTTAGGCTTAAGGAGGGACAATCTGGGTTGATCCCAGTATTAGATATGCAAGCCCCACATTAGTGTATATAGTTAGACAACTTCTACAAAATGAACTGGAAAATCCTGATTCTAGGCCACTAATCAGAATTTCCAGAACAGAGTCTGGAGCTCTGCATATTGCCTTCTCTTTCGTGGCAGCAAAAAAGTGTAGAAAAATCAGGTTAGCTACAGGCGGTATGAGATACCAGCAACGTTCTTTAAACCCATACATGCCATCAACTGTGTCACTTGAATCTTCATCTTGGGAAAATTAGTCTGTAAACTCTGATCATAATTAAATATGTACCGTATCAAAATTTTTAGTTCGTAGCACAGCATTTTGAAAGCAACAATAGAGCCAGCATGCCAGCTCCCAGAGGCTGATACAGTTTGGTCTCTTTCCTGGTGAAACCTCTCCTGTTTCTTCTGCTAACTTTATTGTAAAGAAAAGTATCCCAGTTCTCCTCATTCTAACCACCACGCAGGCGGGGGGGGGAAGGTCCAATTCCTCTAGTATGGTAGGAGTTCAGCATTATTGCTAACTTCCCAGCTAGCAGACTCCTTAGTTAATACCCAAGACCCCTGTAATAGGGCACCACTTGGGAGACGAGCCTCATCCTATAATCCTGAAACGACAGGGCATATGGTTTCAGCAAGAGTCACATTATGAATAATAACTGGGGAGGGGGGGATCGCGCTCGGTGAGTTAAAACAGTGAAAACGCAGCTATAGTGCTAATTCTTTTTGGAACCAGATAACTTGCTTTTCTCTGTGTAATTAGGTGCAGCAACAACAGAAATCCTTGTGCATTGTCTTGGGCCACAGCCAATACGGGAAATGACCACAGCAGCCCCTTACTGATGGCTTCTCCGGAAACAAAAGAGCATTTTGTGCCCGGCCCTGCGGCGATCGGTAAAGAGGGCGAGTGGAAACGAAGCGTCCTCCACCTGTCGCCCACACGCGAAGCGGTCCTCCTGAAGGGGCCCGGCTGCGGAGCCCAGGCCCTGCGTGCAATTCACCAGGGATGCTCCCCCACACACCTCCACGCCGCAACCTCGCCCACCCGCGGGGCGCCCGGTGCCCCAGGGCCCGCACACGACGGCGTCGGACTCGAATCATCTTTTTCCAGGAAAAACCCGGGCTCCTGACGCCTTCCCGGCGCCCCAGTGGGGCAGCCCCGGGGGACCGGGCGGCGTCCCGGCTGTCCGCAGCGCAGGGCCTCCGCAGCGCTCCCGGGCCCCCCATCCCGGCCCTCCCAGCCCCTCCCGGGATGCACGCAGGTGCCTACCCGGCAGCCCGCAGCAGCGCCCCGGACCCCCGACCCCGACCCCGACCCCCGGGCTGCCCGCAGGTGCCTACCTGCTAGCCCGCCCCCTCCCCACCTCCGGGTTGCGCGCAGGTGCTTACCCGGCAGCCCTCCGGCCCCGGCCCGCCCCCCTGACCTCCACCCCCCTCCCCGGGCTGCGCGCAGGTGCTTACCCGGCACCCCCCGCCACCCCCATCCCCGGCAGCGCGCAGGTGCTTACCCGGCCCCCGCCCCCCTCCCCGGGCTGCGCGCAGGTGCTTACCCGCCCCCCGCCCCCCATCCCCGGCTGCGCGCAGGTGCTTACCCGCCAGCCCGCCGCCGCCGCCGCCGTCGCCCGCGTGCCCCTTCCTCCGCTGCAGGATGAAGTAGGGGTTGGCCCTCTCGGCGACCCAGAGCGCGTTGGCCAGCAGCACCTCCTCGGGGTTCACCCACATGGTCCCGGCGCCGCGGGCCGGCGCACAATGGGCGGCGGGCCGGGCCCTGCGCACAGGCGCGCTCCCCGCACCCGCCCCCCGCCCCCGCCCGCTGCGGCGACAGCGACCGCGACCGCGACGGCGACGGCGACGGCGACGGCGAGCTCAGCAGCCGGCGGACCCCGGCGCCCGGGCCGCAGCGGAGCCCCCGCGGGAGGCGGCCGAGGACCGGGGCGCGCCGGGCTGCATCCTCCCCGCGGCCGCACACGCCCGGCCCGGCCCCGCGGCGCGAGGACTGCGGGGGGGGGGGGAGGAGGGGGGGCGCCCGGGCCGGGGTCGGGTCGGGGTCGGGGAGCTGGGCCGCCGCTCCCGCCGCTCCCGCCGCACCGAGCGGAGTCCGGCTCCCGGCTCCCGGCTCCCGGCTCCCGGGGTCCGCGCGGGCACGCTCGGCGGCCGGCTCAGGGGCGGCGGACGCGGCCCGGCCCCGGGGGCGCCCTCTGCGGACGGCGGGCCCCACGCCCACGGCAGGAGCGGCCGGGCCGGCGGGGCGTGGCGCGGGCTCGGGGCGCGGGGCTGCCGGGGGAGCGGGCGGGGACGCAGCCAATGGCCGCGCGTGCTCGGGTCCCGTGCGCCCCCGCCCCGCCCCCGCCCCGCCCCCGCCGTCACGCGCCGCCCCCCGCCCCGCCCCGCCCCGCCCCGCCCCGCCCCCGCCGAGGCCCGCGGCCCGCAACGTGCATTACGTCACTCCTCGCCTCGCCCCGGGCCGCGGCGCGCGGGGCTCGCAGCCTCCAGGGGCTGGGGGGGGGCTGGGGGCTGGGGGCTGGGGGGCCGGGCCTGGGGGGCGCCCGGGGCTAGGGGGCGGGGGCTGGAGGGGTGCGGGACTGGGGACCTGGGGAGCCGGGAGCTGGGGGCTGCGGGGACTGGGGGCCTGGGGTCGGGGGGCGCTGGAGGGGCTGGAGGGCCGGGAGCTAGGGGGCCGGGAGCTGGGGGGCCGGGGGCTGGAGGGGCTGGAGGGCCGGGGGCTGGGGGGGCGGTGGGGGAGCTGAAGGAGCTGGGGGGCCAGGGGCTGGAGGGGCTGGGGGCCTGGAGGGCCGGGAGCTGGAGGGGGGCTGGAGGGGCTGGAGGGCCGGGGGAGGGGAGGGGGGCTAAGGGGGGTGGGAGCCGGGGACTGGGTCCTGGGTCCTGGGGGGCTGGGAGGCCAGGCACCGGGGGCTGGAGGGCTGGGGGCTGCAGAGCTGGAGGACTGGGACCGCCCGGCGCCCGC
Source organism: Canis lupus dingo (assembly GCF_003254725.2). Lineage (NCBI taxonomy): Eukaryota > Metazoa > Chordata > Mammalia > Carnivora > Canidae > Canis > Canis lupus. The sequence continues at coordinate 2,402,723 of NC_064261.1, read as the reverse complement.
CGCACCTGCACCTGCACCTGCTCGGGTTGCAGGCCCTGGTGCTCCAGGACCCGGCAGAGCAGAATTCGGCGATGTATTCACACCTCAGAGCTGGACTTCAAGAAACAATGGTTTTAATGGTCGAAATGAGACCCACGCAAAGGCCCGCTTTACCCCTAGCCGGTTCCCCCAACACGTGGAGCCTCTCTCGGCTACTACAGCCGCCTCCCGAGTGCGCGATGACCTTTTCCACCTCCTCCTACTCCTGGGGGCGCGCAGGGGGCAGCTCCAGGAGAGGCTCCACCGCCCCAGGATGGGAATTCCCCAAGCTCTGCTGGGCTTTGAAGGCACCTCCCAGAGACTTCTTCCTTTCCAGATAAGCAAAAGCAAGAGGCTTCCTTGTGTGGACTGAAGCATTTTTGCTTCTGGAGCTTTGGTTGGCGCCGCTGAACTCTTCCAGGGCCACAGCGGAGGCACCCCAGCCAGGCACCCCAGCCGTTTCAATGAGGCTCCCTCCGTGCCTGCTGGTTCCCTACTCCGAGCTCGAGCTCGCAAGGAATGGGAGTGTCTCCCCACCTTATCACACTGACGGACCTGCGGCCTCTTTAGGAAACATTTTAGACCTCTCAGTGTTTGGGGGAACTTCACATATTTAACACAGACTCAAAAATGTCATTTGGCATCTTTGGCCATAGTGGTGCCTTGGCCAGAGTCAAAGAATCTCTTGCAAGAGGTAAAATCCATTGCAAGTCAAACACAATAAACATTACGATTGCAAATCATACATATGTAAAAATGTGGTTAATAATGTATTTATGTATAGGTGCCTGGGTGGTTCAGTCAGTTAAGCATTTGCCTTCGGCTCAGGTGGTGACCTGGAATGGAGCCCAGCATCCTGCTCCCTGCTCAGAGGGGAGCCTGCCTCTCCCTCTGCCTCCCTCTCTCACGAATAAATGAAATCTTTATATATATATATATATATATAACTTTTAATATTTTTGAAGGCTTCCATGAATATTCCTTCATTCTATGCAATTAGCATTTTTAAAAATCCCACTGAGTGCCTTCATATTGTCATTTAGAGTGTCCTTGTACTGATCAAAGATGTGACCTGAAAAAAAAAAAAAAAAGATGTGACCTGATAGCTCTACCATTACTCTGAAGTGTGATTTAGCTTGGCACTTTTTATCTATTAGTACCAAACCGCTATTTATTTATAATTCATGTGTTCTTTCATTCACTCATTCATTCATTCAACACATAATTATTGAATGCCTACTATATTCTAGGCCCTGGGGATAGCAAGAGAACAAACCAAATAAGAATCTTTGCCTTTATGAACACTAAAATGTAAAATTAATAATAAAAAAACAAACCAAATTTACAAAAACTTGCTCTGAGGACAAGATTGGGTGCCAAGAGGAAAAAAAGGAGAAAAAAATTGAAGTCCTCAACTATTTTCTAGTTCCTTGTAAGAGTTAGAGAACATTCTTTCCAGGAAGTTGGGGTTTCCAGTATTATAATGAATTATATTAACCTGTAGTACAATACATTGCAAAGAATCAGAGAAGCTACAAGGAGTTTATGGCACCTTGCTGGTCTCATACTGCCAAGGGCTCACTTATTAAAGTGTAGCTTTGTTTAAAAAAAAAAAAAAAAAAAAAGACAGTCAAATATACTTGAACTAGAAATTATGCAAAGAGAACCTAATTAATCCAACCAGTTCCTCAGTGAAATAGGTATTTTTAGCTTTCAATTCATTCTCACTGGTTTTAATCTCAAAGATTATCTCAAACCACTTAAGGAAGAAAAGCATTAAACAGATGCCTAGATAAAATAGGGGTAAATTATGTCAGTCTTTATGTCCCACTGAGATCTTCTACTCTCCCCTCCCCCATATGGAAAGAATCAACTCCCATAGGGTGTTGATGCCCCCTTCCCCTTGGAGCAATCAATGGGTTTACTGCAATTAGTGGGCAGATCTAACTAACAAGATCGTGAAGGTGGTAAATTTGTCTTTGGCGATTCTCACCCCGCATTCCTACAGAGTTTCTACATTTTCTGCTTTTCACCTTCACAGGGGTGTATTTTCCTCCCTGGCCTCATCCCTCTCCAAATAAGCCTTTATTTTGCTTTTTGGGGATTTGCCCCCCCCCCCGCCCCCATGGAAATGCTGTGAAGTCTTGGGCACTCTATTTGTGCCCACATCCTCTCACCTCTCAACAACAGCAGCCTCGAGAGTGGGCAAGTCAATAGAAAATTCAGGTCTAGTTTCCGCAGAGAGAATTCACCCAGCAGAGTAAGAAAGTGCTAATGCTTCCCTGGGAGAAGCCGACTCCTCCCTGGCCTTCTAGCTGAAGGTAACATGTTAATAGGAACCACTTTTCTAAATGCCCGCACTTTGCTTGTCCAACCTGGAAGGGCAGTAGCTGCAGTAGGACATTTGAAATGTCTAGTAACCAGTGAGGTAGAAAGAGAGGGTTACCAGTTGGGGGTAAAGAAGGGTGACACTGCTTCAAAGATCCAAGACTTCACAGTAGCTTTGGTCTCTGAAGAAACCTTCACAGTGGATCTGAGCTGCTAACCCAGCTGGAAAAACTCGATGGACCAGTCACCACAATGTCTGCTTTGCAAGTAATAGAGCTAATTGATGATACAGAAGCCACAGTTTGGTTCTTTCAGCTATAAGTGGCTACACAGATCTGTAGCCAAGACCATCCTTACACAGAGTGCACATGGAGGGGGAAGATCCTTCAAAATAGCTCCGTTCCGTAATAGTACTGCGCAGCCCCTAGTCAGCCTGTCAGTCTACCTTTCTGAATTCTGAGATGCTCTGGAAATCAAAAATGAATAACACGTCACGTCCTTCCATGTTGGAGAACTGTGGCCAGATGACCTCTGTCAAATGCTGTGCTCCTGCAATGAAGAAAGGAATGAAGACAGCAAGTCTTCCGAGAAAAAATGAAGCAAGGCATCGCACCCATCCCTTTTCCAGGTAACTGTCATTAAGGAGGGCAAATTTTAATGGTGGGGAGTGATGAGGTCAAGAGCTTAGACCACAGGGAAGGGAAGGGAGACGCTTTGCCTACTTCAAAATCATCCACTGCAAGTTCCCCCAGGGCCAAGACTGAAAAGATCACTGTTTATAACCCCAGGCATAATACCTGCACCTCCAAAAATGCCCAACAAGGAGGTGCACACTCGACTGCTGAATTTCAAGCTTAAGAAAGGTTTACATATTTAGGAAGGAAAAGAGACCCTGAATACAGTTGCCTTCAGCTCCTCCTATTATGTACAAAAAAACTAAAGCTGAGAAAAAGGAAGAGGCTTGACTCAGGTCACTTAGGTAATGAATAGCAGAGTTGGAAGTTGGTCTTTTTATTTACTATTATGGCCCCAAGTCTTTTTTTTTTTTTTTTTTACATTTTATTTATTTATTCATGAGACACAGAAAGAGAGAGAGAGGCAGAGACACAGGCAGGAGAACCAGGCTCCATACAGGGAGCCCCACCCGGGACCCCGGGATCACGCCCTGAGCCGAAGGCAGACTCAACTGCTGAGCCACCCGGGTGTCCCTATGGCCCCAAATCTTAACAGCAACTTTTTATTCTTTCTTCACATATTATTTGTCACATTTTTCTCAAAAACTAAAGTGATTCATAATTATATAATGCTGTCGTGGCCATTACCTATGACTGTGGTCTGAGTGCCCATATGTGCTGATGGCTAGACCTGACTCTCATGCTGCCCTGGAAAGGCGGTGACGAGGTCAGTGGGAGTGGGATAGTCCCCAAAGGAACATGGAAAAACTGTTATCAAAATAAGGTGAGAGGGTTGTGGGCAAGCCTAAACAACAGATAACCTAGTACGGGCAATTTGTTCTTTAATGACTAAATCTTCTTGATTGCAATTTTATATTGCGTAAATACAACATACTTTGTTTTGTTTTCTGCTAAAACCTAGTGGTTTGACACTTTTGATAATTAGGGTCAAAGATCATTTAATTTACCAGAGGAAGGAAAGAAAAGAAAAGAAAAGAAAGAAAAGAAAAGAAAAGAAAAGAAAAGAGAAGAGAAGAGAAAAGAAAAGAAAAAGAAAGAAAAGAAAAGAAAAGAAAAAAGAAAAGAAAAAGAAATAAGATATTTTGTAAGGACTCACATAGACAATACAGGTATCAAAAACCTTCAGCAAGCTCTGGGACCAGGTCTCAGCCCCTCCTGCACTCACCTGCCCTCTCTCTGTCTCTCTCTGAATCTCGCTTTTCTTCACTCATTTGTTTTCCTATCTTTCCTCCACTGAGCAGCCTCCTTTCCTTAACCATAGTTTCTGTTCCTCATAACTTAAGCATGTGCGTGAGTCGTGAAAGCTTCTCTGGTTCCACCTTTTGTCATTGTTTTCAAGCTATACCTCCCCCCATTGACTAAAAACTTTAGGTATTTCATACCTATAATTCATGAAAGGAACAGTGATCGGCTCTTCTTACCTTCATGTCCAAGGACCAGGTTGTTGGCCAGCCCACGACTGGCTGCCGTTTGGTCTGATGACCGAGACATGGGAGCCAGGTGTGCTTGCTTATCGTGTGCAAACGATACTTCACCAAGTTTCACTACAAGTTCATTTTTATAATAAAATTAGTAATTTTGAGAATGACCTATTATTACTTGGCTTTCAAGTGCTCTCTAGCTGGGAAATGTCTATCATCTCCCCTGTTTTGCATTAAGTCAATGAGCCAAATCAACAAAGGCAAACACTCTTCACTCTGGTATATGGGTGTGGGTTCCGATGATGGTAAAACAGCCCTCTCATTCCTTTTAGGACAAAGTTTTCCCTCAGTCATGCTGTTCTTTTGCCAGTGATTAAGTTGTCCATTTTCTTGCTTGTTAAAAACATGCAAAACAACAAAACAAAACAAAACCCACCATCAACAGGATTTTTTTTAACATTAATTTTTTTAAACGTGTGAATATAGGTAAAAAGCAGATCAGGACATTGATATTAAGTAATAATACTGTTTCTTCTGAATTGCACATGTGCCTATAAACCTAATAAATAGGTTTTTCTTTTTTTTAAATAGAAGAATACAACTGTTTTTCCTCTGAGGATAAGAACTAACATTTTTACTGATCTTTTTGAAATAAAGTACTTTGATCCACATACATGTGTTTTTATAAAAGAAAATGGTCAATTTTACACAGATTCTCTAATTCAAAAATTCCAGGAAAAAAATACAATTTCCTTTTCAAATAAGACAACTGAACTGTCTTTTTATTATACTGACAACATTCTTGTTAGAGAAATACTACATTCTACTTTGAATCTCAAATCTTTAAAACATTTGTTTTGACTATGTCATGTTTAAATGATTTAAAAGAAAGCAATATCTAGGTATCAATACTGACACAAAATAACAACATATCACCCAAACTCCCTTCATTATCAACTATATCTAAATTCTTTACCTCTTAATTTCCAGCCTCTCTGAGTTTTAGACTACAGATTATAAAACAGGATATAACCTGAAGATCACAAATCTTTGAAAAACTGTTAAGTATGAAATACTAAGTGAGAAAAAGACTTATTGTCCACACCAAGGGAGAAATAGTTCAGATCACTAACTCCTGAAGGATAAGCATGAGTTGGCTGGTGAGCTACCTTTATCAGAATTGGGGAAAAGCAAAAAATAACTCACCCTTTATTTGTCCCCAGAGCTCTTCACATTTTCAATAGGCATTTATCACCAAGTGGTTTTTTTTTTTTTTTCAGAACATATTGCCTTTAGTGATGTCTCTGATTTCTTCTATAAAATACAGACCTAATAGGCATTTTCATCATAAAATTGTACTGGTGAGAACTTTGCTTTTTTCTTTCTTTCTTTCTTTTCTTTCTTTCTTTCTTTCTTTCTTTCTTTCTTTCTTTTTTTTTTTTTTTTTTTTGTGTGTGTGTGTCACTTGTGATCCTCTTATAGGCTGTGAAATGCAATCTTCCATAAAAAGGGATGTGCTAAATCACACTGATTTCTATTCCAATGAAGATTACAGTTTGCTTTTAATGGGAATGACTCAGTCAATCAAAGTGGAAGCTTAAACATTCTGTCCCTGAATGAAACTTTAAAACATAATTCTTTCTTTCTTCCTTTGTACAGAGCCAACCTTCACTCACCTAGAGAACATTAAAGTGAAAGGCACATATTTAAAATACAAAAATGTATACCTTTTGAATGCATCCATCTCTACAACCGTGGCCTTTGGATTTTAACATGAAGTCTCAATTAAGAAACCTTTTGAAAGAAATGAGAAAATCTATCTCAGACATGCCAAGGGGAAAGCACAGAATTGTAGATAAAGACAGCTGGCTGGTGGTTAAATGAAAGTGCAATATTAAAGATTACATTTGATCAAGTTGACTCTACAAAAATATTTTTATGGCTACAGTGGGATCCCACAGCAATTTCGAGGTAATATATGGCTTTGTATCTGTCCTTAGAAGATTTCTTTGATGCTTGTTCTATATGTAGAGTTAAAGGGAAGATGAGGACTGAGATTACGGTCTCTTTCCCTCAGGGTGTGCAAGGACAGGCCTGGGTGGAAGAAAGGGATCTCTTTATGCTCCACTTTCTTAGATCTATCTGGGTAGAGTAGGCCCTGAAAAGATTGTGAAAATGTGGGCAAATTTCAGTGAATACCCCAGCATCCTGCTCAAACTGAAAAGGGAAACATAGCCAATGCCAGTGATTCTAAATTTTCCCCCTTTAAAAGAGAAGCAGGATTCCTATGTGAAGTTTGTGATAAACTCTCCCCTGCGCTGCCAAGGCAGATGCGGTGTTTCCTGAACAGAAGGGTCACCTACCTGCACAGCTGCTTCACAGGGTTTGGATGAATCTGGTGTGTTTTGAAAACGGATGGCTTCTAGACCCTCACTTCACAGCTAAAAATGTCAGCATTTAATGCCACTTTAATACTTTTCCCCCTCGCCTGCTTGTTAGGATCCTCGTGCAGTGTGGTTTTGCCAACATTGCATTCTTATGGGCAGTGAGCTCCCGCCTTGCTGAGGGCTTGCTGTTCAGAGGGACTCAGGCTGAACACTTGTCTGAGCACTCTTCCTCTTCCCAGAGAAGGCCCTCAAAGGGCACCGGGCTTTCTGGACCAACTCGCATCCCATTGGCTCCTTGGCATTGCTGACCGCCCAGGTGTGGCTGCATCCATACCCTTCTCATAAGACTTCCCTTCTCCCAATCATAGGAATCCCCTCCAGGACTGCTGGTGGTCGAGGGGTGGGGGTAGAATGGGAAAACCAAAGTTTTCGGACTCCTCTCTGCCTCTGGGCGGTCTGCTTCTTCCCACAGACACGACACAACTCCACTTGCTGTTGTACCTGCTGCAGCATGGTGGGGTGTGTGCGTTACTGAGGGCACAGGGAAAGCAGGGTGCGATAGGCTCTCCTTGAGGCACATGGTTGCACGGCACGAGGCCCCAGTTCTCTTCCTGTTGTGTCTTTAAACCTACAGCAGGAGCTCTGCTGCCACATTAACGTAGGATTCAACCTGGGAAGGCCGGGGAGGCAAGGCAATGTGTGTGTGTGGTGGGGGGTATTTATGCACACATTCTGCATATTATAGGGTGCTATTTATTAAGCATGAACCATGTGCCAAGGCCATATGTATTATTGCATTTAAATTTCACAGCAACTCTATGAGGGAGGAACTGAATACACTATTATTGAACTCCCTGTTGTAAATGAGGAAACCAAGTCACAAAAGGTAAAGTAACTTGGGGCACCTGGCTGGCTCAGGGGGTTAAGCAGCTGCCTTTGGTTCAGGTCATGATCCCAGGGTCCTGGGGTAGAGCCCCGTGTCGGGCTCCCTGCTCATGGGGGAGCCTGCTTCTCCCTCTCCCTCTGTCACCCACCCTGCTTGTGCCCTCTCTCTCTCTTTCTCTCAAATAAATAAGTAAAATCTTAAAAAAAAAAAAAAAAAAAAAAAAAAGTAGAGTAACTTGACCAAAGTCATGCAACTGAGAAGAGATAGCGTCAAAATTGAAAACCAAGCTGCCTAATCCAGTGCTGAAGGCAGACACTCAACCCCTGAGCCCCTCAGGTGCCCCTTATCCTACATTCTTAATCTTATTTTACTTCTTTTTCTATAAATATTGTCTATTATTACTATCACTTTATATTTATATCATAATATAATAATATAATTATCTCAATAAACTTTTTGGGTCATGAAATTATCCTCAGATCATCTTTGGTGTAAGAGGAAGTTCTAAGCACCTTGTGTGCAGAAAGGCAAATGAGATTGTACAAAAACAGGAACATGTCGGTGAGGCCGTGGTGGGCTAGTCTGTTGAAGAAGGCTTTCACCAGGGAACTGTTGAACACAGCTAAAAACTCTACGTAGACTTTGGTCTCCAGTTCTTTCCTCCATTTTTTACATTTACGTTTCCAACAAGAAGCTTGGGCTCCATGTTTTCATTAGTCTAACTTTCCTACCATTTGAAAGTGGTAAGATTAAAAAAAAAAAAAGAAAGAAAAAGAAAGAAAGAAAGAAAGAAAGAAAGAAAGAAAGAAAGAAAGATTCGTATATTTCAGTGGTCTCAAATTTTAGTGTGCCAGAACCACCCAGACTCTTGTCAAAAGAGACAGTTAGACCCCTGCTCCAGAATTTCTGAGACAGTAGGTCCGATTGAGACATGAGAATGTACATTCCCAACAAGTTTCCTGGTGATGTTGATGGTGTTGCTCCAGGGGCCACATGTCTGGGAATCGCAGGTATAGATAAAAAATGGGTACTTCAGCTGGAAGCTATTCTATTTTTTTGTTAGATAAGCCATGGATTTACATATATATATTTAAAATCTAGGGATCAGATCTTCAGCTCTGAATTAATATATCCCTTGACACCAGGCCTTAACTCATAATGTGGAGGCCCAGAAAATTAAGGCCATACCACCTCCAGTTCAGCGTTAGCACAAGTATAGCCATCTCAGGCCCCTGTGAATAAGAGCTTAACACCCGTGGCAGGAAGCCCCATATCAGAATGAGAACAGAGCTTAACGCCCTTGAAAATCCCATATTGGAATGAAAACAGAGCTTAAGAAATTCCTCCCCCCCACCCCCCTTCTGGAGGTCCCCTAGACCAGCCCATAAAAACCCAGCTAGAACCCACCTCCGGGTCCAAGTCCCTGCTCCACTGTGTCAGGTATACTTGGACCCAAGCTCGAGCTTGCTAATAAACCCTCGTGTATTTGCATCGGTCTCGGCTCCTTGGTGGTTTCTCAGATTCGCAATCGTGGGCACAGCAATAAAATGATCTAAACGCATCCCTCAGTTTTACGTGGGGCCCCAAATTACCCTTGTGATCTTGTATTCATTGTTAGACTCTACTTATAACCAACACATGACTCCACTGACTGTTCACAAAGACCTCCTAGACGCCTGGCATTCTGCTGGATGCTGTCAGTGCATGATGAAGAAAATCAACACCCACAAGAAGCTTATACCAGGTAGGATTAAAATATTAGTCAACAAACACAACTAAATTCTATTGTGAGAAGTATTAAGCAGGAGAAGGCCATGTGTTCTGTGATCTTAAAGTTAGGGGTTTCTCTAAATCGTAGTCATCAGCATCCCCTGAAGTGATGCTTTAAGCTGAAAGGTCACAAAAACCCACTGACCCTACTCAAAGGATATTTCAAATGCTCTTTATTTCAAGTGGTAAGTGACATTAAATACAAGATAATTTTAGGAGAGATGTTCCAAAAATCCAGGAAGGTCCTTATGGATTGTCAGAAGGACTAGAATTTGTGGTATTTTTAATAAACTACAAACCCCCTGACACCTCTGTACTTCAAACCGTCAAATCAAGTTTTCAAACATCACATGCATCTAGTAAGAATTGATCTAATTGATCAGGGTTTATTTCTCACTTATTCAGGGCATCCTCTTGTATTAGGGAGACTATCTAGACTTGGGAAAATGGTCTTGAGTCAAGGACAGGCAGGGCTAGGTAGGGAGAGATAGGTAGGGGGCCACGGGAGCAGGCTCACAAAAATCCCCAAAATGTGGAGGTGTAAAGAAACCAGAGATGATGAAACAAACCAGACCAGGTCCTAGGTGTCAGAGGTGGGATCTGGTTATAACAGCTGCATGTGACCAACAGAGAATTACAGGGCCCCCAAAGGGAAATGGGCCATCAAAGATGTTACCACAAGTCTTTATTCAGTGGTGCTCTCAATAAAGATGTTAAAAGGATTTAGGTTCCCTGGCTACCTTTAATAAAAGATCAACCCAACAAGCCCACGTGGGCAACCCTGTTGGCACCCTTCTCACTCCTGAGAGCTCTCTCTGTATCCCTGCTTAACACATTTCTGTTGCTTCACTCACTCTCCTTTGTCCATGAGATTCCCTCTTCGACTCCGTGAGATGAGAACCTCATTCTCCTGCTTCGTTTTGGTGCGGAAACCCAGGATCACCCCCACCACAGGACTCTTCCTTTCTGGGAGATGTCTCGCTCTTAGATAATCTTTTCTTTTGATAAACAACAAAACCAGGCACCAGTTGGCCAGTTAAAGGTGAACAGCATGGCCCCCAATCTTAAGACTCAGGTGACAGGCTTCTGGAAAAAGGTTCGGTCAATCTTCCTTCCTCAATAGAAGGAAATGTTGGCTTAACCCTACCAAGTTCTGCTTTCTGTTCATTGGCTTTTTCTTGAGTGACTTTCTCCTGCCTCAGGGACTTTGCCTATAGTAAGGCGCTGCTTGCTACTCAGGGATCCATTTCAAGGGTGCCTTCTATCCTCTGCAATTCCTTCTCTAGCACCTGGGAACTTTATGGGTCCAGTGGTCCCACTGACTTTGTCATATGGAGGAGAGTACTGCTTATGTAAATACATGATTTTTTAATTTGAAAGTGCTTTTCAAGAGAATTTAGCTTAGGATGAACTATCTTTTCGTCATTTTTGTTCCCTGGTAAGACATATGGTTTTCTGTTAGGTACAATTTAGGCTTAATCATGGCCAGAAATTAAAACTGAAATTATCAGTAGGCAGGATTAGAGTGATCTCTTTATATGATAAATTGTAGGCAGCCTGGTGTTTCCTGGGCATTTGCTCCACTTGGAATACTTTGGGTGTTAAGGAGGAAGTTAGTTACAAACCCCTAGTCAATCCCTTGAGCTGACTCTCCAGGGTCATATAGTTGAGGCTTTCTTCCAACAACAAAAATATAAAACTGTGATGATGCTAAATCTTGGGGTCTGCACCCTTCAATAGGGCCATGCTTACAAATGGGACCTCAGGTGTAAGGACAGAAAAAGTGCCCCAGGGCAAGGCGAGGAAGCATTTAAATTGGTTTATAATTGGCCTCGACTGGAGGAGCTAGGAATGCAAGCAAATTTACATGACCAAACAATGAGAGCTCAATCAAAAGAATCCCAAGAATGAGGTTATTTATAGGACTCCCTGCTTTGTTTTAGGTTCATCTGGGAGCTGGACCCCACAGGAGGACTAGTAATCCAGTTCTCTGAGCCTGCCCTTTGCTGTTTTTGTTTTTTTAAGATTTTATTTATTTATTCATGAGACACACACACACACACACACACACACACACACACACACAGAGGCAGAGACTCAGGCAGAGGGAGAAGCAGGCTCCATACAAGGAACCCGACATGGGACTCGATCCTGAGTCTCCAGGATCACGATCTGGGCTGAAGACAGGCCCTAAACCTCTGAGCCACCCAGGTTGCCCCCTGAACCTGCCCTTTGGTCACCACCACCACCACCTTGGGGCCTTGGGGTCTCTAAGGATGGAGACCGGCCCTGGAGATTGCACCGTGAAGGCTCATCTGTAAGCAGCACACACCTCCCACTGAGAGACCCTACCTGTTTAGCCTTCTAAAAAGAGTTTCAAAGTTTAAACTGTTCATCTTGCTAAACCCCATGATTAAGCCAGACTTTTTGGGGGGGAATCCAGAGGAGACAAGGGGGATCTGCTGATGGGTAATTAAGAGTGGCTACACCTGCCGGTTTGATGCCTCCTCAACCCAAGATGTTAGGCCACTCTTTCATCTTGGGTAGGTAAACCAGGGGACACTTTGGTCTAAAGGGGAGAGCTGATATGTAGGGACGCCTTCAGTTCCCAAGGACTCTCCCTTGGGGTGCTTTTTAACCCACTGGAAACAACTGGGATTGCGAAGTGTAGGAAAGGACTGCTCTCCTGTAACACTGTATGACCTCCATGGGATCTATCCATTAGATCTCTTCTGCAGAGAACAGGGCTCTACATCAGGACCCCCACCTAAGGGCCTCTTGCAGAATGTGTTTGCCCAACGTGTTGACTGGTAAACTCCCTCCTGACAAATTGGATAATTCTCTAAATAAGCCTCCGAACAAACCCAAGTTGCTGGAGGAAACACAGGCCATCCTTAGGAGAGAGGACTCTGACTCTGTCACTGTTCCTCTTCCAAATAGATGTGGGGGCTTCTTCCTCATTCATTTCCCACGTTAATGGTTATAACTGGGGGCAACTGTGGTTAGTCTACCTCAGCACAGGGACTTTAAGGAATATTCCCAAGTGGCTGCCAAAACTCTCTTTGTTTCAGAGAAATTCCCTGTCTTCTCTGGCCTGACATGGACTGCCTCATTCCAAAGTCAGTGGAAAAGCATGACATTTGCTCAGCCGTCCATGTGGATGAGCTTTAAAACTGGGAACCTTGTTTCTCTGCCTTCTGGCTGCACTTTACCTCTTCTGCCTCCCCCTCTCCCTGCTCCTGTCTCTGTACCACCTTGGGTGTGGCCGCATACACCCATCACTTCAGATTTCCCCACTAGTGTCACAGTTAAAAATTGGCAGTTGGGAACACACTGACTTTTAAAAGTGGACTGAGGTGAATGGGGAAAAACTGAGAGCCCTTCCCCTAAGGTCAGGAACATGACAGGGACGTCCACTCTCACCACTGTTGTTCAACACAGTGCTGGAAGTCCTAGCGCCAGCAGTCAGACGATAGAAAGAAATAAATGGCATTCAAATTGGCAGAGAAGAAGTCAAACTGTCACTCTTGCAGATGACATGATGCTGTATATGGAGAACCTGAAAGACTCCACCTTAAAATTGCTAGAACTCATACAGCAACTCAGCAGCGTGGCAGGGATATAGAATCAATGCCCAGAAATCAGTTGCATTTCTACACACTAACAGTGAGACAGAAATTGACAGAGACAGAGAAATTAAGAAATTGATCCTATTTGTTTGTTTTTTTTTTAAATTATTTATTTATTTATGATAGTCCCACAGAGAGAGGGGGAGAGGCAGAGACACAGGCAGAGGGAGAAGCAGGCTCCATGCACCGGGAGCCCGACATGGGATTCGATCCCGGGTCTCCAGGATCGTGCCCTGGGCCAAAGGCAGGCGCTAAACCGCTTCGCCACCCAGGGATCCCAAATTGATCCTATTTGTAATTGCACCAAAAACCCTAAGATACCTAGGAACAAACCTAATCAAAGGATCTGTACTCTAACAACTACAGAACACTTCTGAAAAAAATTGAGAAAGACACAAAGAGGTGGGAAAACATTCCATGCTCATGGATTGGAAGAAATAATATTGTGAAAATGTCTGTGTTACCCAGGGCAATTTACATGTTCAATGCAATCTCTATCAAAATACCATGGACTTTCTTCAGAGTGCTGGAACAAATAATCTTAAGATTTGTGTGTAATCAGAAAAGACCCCGAATAGCCAGGGGAATATTGAAAAAGAAAACCAAAACTGGTGGCATCACAATCCTGGACTTCAAGCTCTATTACTGTCAAGCTATGATCATCAAGACAGTGTGGTCCTGGCACAGAAACAGACACATAGATCCATGGAACAGAAGAGAGAACCCAGAAGTGGACCCTCAACTCTACGGTCAACTCATCTTCAACAAAGCAGGAAAGACTATCTACTGGAAAATGGACAGTCTCTTCAATAAAAGGTGCTGGGAAAATTGGACAGCCACGTGCAGAAGAATGAAACTAGACCATTCTCTTACACCAGACACAAAGATAAACTCAAAATGGATGAAAGATCTAAATGTGAGATAGGAACCCATCAAAGTCCTAGAGGAGAACATGAGCAACACCCTTTTTGAACTTGGCCACAGCAACTTCTTGCAGACACACCCATAAAGGCAAGGGAAATGAAAGCTGTAATGAACTATTGGGGCTTCATCAAGATAAAAAAAAAAAAAGGCTTCTGCACAGTAAAAGAAACAGTCAACAAAACTAAAAGGCAACCTACAGAATGGGAGAAGATATTTGCAAATGAAGTATCAGATAAAGGGCTAGAATCCAAGATCTATAAAGAACTTATTACACTTAACACCCAAGAAACAAACAATCTAGTCAAGAAATGGGCAGAAGACATGAACAGACATTTCTCCAAAGAAGACATAGACATGGCCAACAAGCACATGAGACAATGCTCCGCATCACTGGCCATCATGGAAATACACATCAAAACCACAATGAGATCCCACCTCACGCTTGTCAGAATGGCTAAAATAAACAAGTCAAGAAATGACAGGTGTTGACAAGGACGTGGAGCAAGGGGAACCCTCCTGCACTGTTGGTGGGAATGTGAACTGGTGCAGCCACTCTGGAAAACTATGTGGAGGTTCCTCAAAGAGTTCAAAATAGAGCTGCCCTGCGACCCAGCAATTGCACTGCTGGGGATTTACCCCAAAGATACAGATGCAATGAAACGCCGGGACACCTGCACCCCGATGTTTCTAGCAGCAATGTCCACAATAGCCACACAGTGGAAGGAGCCTCGGTGTCCATCGACAGATGATGGATAAAGAAGATGTGGTCTATGTATACAATGGAATATTCCTCAGCCATTAGAAACAACTAATACCCACCATTTGTTTAAACGTGGATGGACTTGGAGCGTATTATGCCGAGTTAAGTAAGTCAATCGGAGAAGGACAATCATCATATGGTCTCACTCATCTGTGGAATATGAGAAATAGTGCAAGGGACCATAAGAGAAGCGGGGAAGAGACTGAGCGGGGAAAAATTAGAGAGGAAGACAAACCACGAGAGACTCCTAACTCTGGGTAACAAAGGGCTGTGGAAGGGGGATTGGAGGAATGGGGTAACTGGGTAACAGGCATTAAGGAGGGCACATGATGGGTGAGCACTTGGTGTTATATGTTGGCAAATTAAATTTTAAAAATAAAAAGATAAAAGAGGATGGGGGTGAAAGATTCAGTGTTTAAACCAATTTAAGCTTGTCGATTTAATTAAGATAGACATGTCTTTAAAGTTATCAGCATTAAATATGAAACTTTTATTCTATTGAGGTTTACTAAAGGCCAAAAAAGCTCGTGTTATCTCTGTTGCAATTTGTTAGCAAAAAGATGATTTATTATTTATTTATTTATTTATTTTATTATAAATTTATTTTTTATTGGTGTTCAATTTGCCAACATATAGCATAACACCCAGTGTTGATCCCGTCAAATGCCCCCCTCAGTGCCGTCACCCAGTCACCCCCACCCCCTGCCCACTTCCCCTTCTACCACCCCTAGTTCGTTTCCCAGAGTTAGGAGTCTTTCATGTTCTGTTTCCCTTTCTGATATTTCCACTCATTTGCAAAAAGATGATTTAAAATGATGGTTAATCTTGTCTGTCTCAAAGTTTTCATGGGTGATTGTTAAGATAGTTTTCAAAGTTTTTGGTAACCTAAAACTTTAAAGTTTTGCTTGGATGGTTATTGAAAGTAAATTCATAGGTCATCTAGCTCTTTTCTAAAAAGATAAAATGTGAAAGCATTAATTACTGAGCGTAGGCTTGTGCTTTTGACTTCTTATTGCAGAGAAACTAAGGATGTTTGAGTCTGTTGATAAACATGCTTTGTACTTAATAAATGCATAGATTTGTCATATAAAGAGTTTTGGTGTAACAGTTCACAACTGGTTACTACTTAGTTTTCACCGAACACTAAGGTTTCTAAGAGTTAAAAATTCTGCTAAATGTAATTAAGACTGATGGGGAGGGAAGTAACTCTGTATATAAGAAAGTAGAAGACATGTAAAAAAAAGATATAAGAAATGAGAATGCATTTTTGTTAAAGGTCAAAGAAGGTACTTTTGTCCTAAATGAGAATGGTTGTTTGAAAATAAATAGCTTGGGACAAAACCTAATTGCAAAAACATAAGAGGTTTATAAAGCAAAAATCTTTGGAAAGGAATCTTGTGTGTGATCAGGATGGACTAAGATTAAAGTGAAGGGATTTTATTTTATTTATTTTATTTTATTTATTTATTTATTTATTTATTTATTTATTTATTTATTTATTTTTAAATGAAGGGATTTTAAAAGTACACTGGTATAAGATTAAAAGTCTATTTTCTGTTCAAAAAGACAAGTTTTCCTGAATTGTTGGTCTGAACTTGATTAAAAAATGTAAACAAAGGGTTTTTCCTTTATCTCCAAAACCCAGTTTCTATGTTTTGTCTTTATGGGGCCTTCAATGATCCCTAATCCGATTTAGGCATGTGCTTAAAAACTTTCTAAGGGGGAGACCTGGGGGGCTCAGCAGTTGAGCGTCTGCCTTGGGTTCAGGTCATGACCCCAGGGTCCTGGGATCGAGTCCCGCGTCGGGCTCCCTGCATGGAGCCTGCTTCTCCCTCTGCCTGTGTCTCTGCTTCTCTCTCTCTGTGTCTCTCATGAATAAATAAATACATCTTTAAAAAAAAAAACACAAAACTTTCTAAGGTTTTAACAAACTGCCCAAGATTTAAAGTGTAAAAAAAGTCTTTTTAAAGCGTTAATTAGGTCTTTTTATTTGTCATGTTAAGTTCCTTTGGAAGCACTGTTAAACAAATGATAAGTCTTAGGTTACATTTGGATAAATGCCATAACTATTCTAGAGGTGATATGCAATCACTCAATTTTTAATGTTTTAATATAGGTCATCACTCGATACTTTGATAACTGAAGTATTATGTGTCACAACATAAACTGGATTTCCTTGCTAGCTATATTGTAACCTCGTCAGATGTTTAACCGTGTTCATTTTTGAGTCCTTTGTCATTTATACTTTTGGTTCTTATTCTCTTGCAAAATGTGTTTCATCTTTAAGGATATTCATATAAAGGCGTTTTAGGACAAATACAAGTTTTAATTTCTTTAAGATAAAAACAAAATCGGTAAGAATCTCCAGAACTAACTAACCTGAGGATAATTATACCATATGATTCTTGTTTAAGACATTGCTGACACTTGGGATGCCTCTGTGGCTCAGTGGTTGAGCATCTGCCTTTGGCTCAGGTCGTGACCCCCGGTCCCGGGATCAAGTCCCGCATCCAGCTCCTTGCATAGAGCCTGCTTCTCCCTCTGCCTGGGTCTCTGCCTCTCTCTCTCTCTCTCTGTGTCTCTCATGAATAAATAAAAATCTTTAAAAATTAAAAAAAAAATAAGACATTGCTGATTCTCTCATGTTTGCTCTTCCAAGTTAAAGAAACTTTCTCTTAAGATATCTATGACTTGGGATCCCTGGGTGGCGCAGCGGTTTGGCGCCTGCCTTTGGCTCAGGGCGCGATCCTGGACACCCGGGATCGAATCCCACGTCAGGCTCCCTGTGCATGGAGCCTGCTTCTCTCTCTGCCTGTGTCTCTGCCTCTCTCTCTCTCTCTCTCTGAGTGTGACTATCGTAAATAAATAAATTAAAAAAAAATGTTTAAAAAAAAAAAAGATATCTATGACTTACAGAACTGTGATAAAGTATTCATTTGTAAACAAATTAAAGCATTAACTTTTCTGTCTACCTGAACCGTCTGACATGAGTAAGGGACTCCATGAGACAGGAACCGAGCTCTCCCACTTCACTCCTACACTCAAGTCTTCTGGGAGAGTTTATTAGCGCAAATTGTTCTTTCCTCTGAGGGAAAATGGAAAATAAAAAGCTAAAATACCTTTGACTCATGTGAGTGAAACTAGTGTGATCCTCTGAATCAGGCCGGATCTGTTCAAAGTGCCAATGAAGACACTGAACATTTTCTCAAGAAAAGAACCTTCTCTCCCTGAGGCTTACGAAAGAAAACTAAACACATTTCCTAGAGTGTGGGAGTGAAACACGGCCCTTAATTTTTATTGCATTTCTCTTCTCCGCCTAGGTAGAAACCGAGAAGAATCTGAAAAATTGAATCACAACACGTCCGGTGGCAGCAAGCTGGAAGAGGAAAAGAAAAGACTCCCAGGAGCATGAGTAGTAGTAAGAGAGGGAAGGCCTGTTGCTCAGCCCATCAGGTGACTTTGTCGGTGACCCGGCATTCCAGCATCAGGCCCTAGGTCAAGTTCAGGAAGAAGGTAGTCATGTGGCATTTAGGCATATGGAGGTTGTTTAAGAAAGACCTTTGATAATGACATCGTGGAGAGGTATAGCCTGGTACCAACTACATGCCTCCTGCTGTCTCCAAAATTTGGCAGAATGTCTATGTTTGGCAATTTCTATAAAATAATATAAAATATCCAAAAATGCATGTACGGCCATACCACCCTGTCTACGGCTATATCACCCTGAATGCGCCCAATCTCATCTAAAAACGCAAATATCTTTGAACCAGAGTCTCCTTCCTTCCTTCCTTCCTTCCTTCCTTCCTTCCTTCCTTCCTTCCTTTCTTTCTTTCTTTCTTTCTTTCTTTCTTTCTTTCCTTCTTTCTTTCTTTTTCTTTCTTTCTTCTTCTTTCTTCCTTTTTTAAAAAAGATTTTATTTATTTATTCATGAGGCACACAGAGAGAGAGAGGCAGAGATACAGGCAGAGGGAGAAGCAGGCTCCATGCGGGGAGTCCCACGTGGGACCCGATCCCGGGTCTCCAGGATCACACCCTGGGCTGAAGGCAGCACTAAACCCTTGAGCCACCCGGGCTGCCCCCAGAGTCTCACTTCTAAGAATGTATTTTACACATGCATATGTGCCAAAGATGAACGTTCATCTATTTTACTGTGACATTATTTGCATCAAAGCACAGAGATTGAAAAACCCTATGTGCCCTTTCAACAGAAGACAGGTTATTTATTTATTTACTTATTTATTTATTTATTTATTTATTTTAAGACAGGTCATTTAAATTGTGCTATATTCTTATAAATGTATAAATCACAACTTTAAAATATGAAACCCTTCTACATGTATATCTGCTATGAAATGAGTTTATTTATTTATTTTTTAAATTTATGATAGTCACAGAGAGAGAGAGAGAGAGAGACAGAGACAGAGAGACAGAGAGGCAGAGACACAGGCAGAGGGAGAAGCAGGCTCCATGCAGGGAGCCCGACGTGGGATTTGATCCCCGGTCTCCAGGATCACACCCTGGGCCAAAGGCAGGCGCCAAACCGCTGCGCCACCTAGGGATCCCTGAAATGAGTTTATATGAAATACCGATATGTAAAAGAAAAGACAAGATTCAGAATGATATATGTAGAATGTTTTAATTTATATAAAAAGAGGGTTATCTGAACTAGGGGTGGTGGAAGGGGAGGAGGGCAAGGGCTGGGGGTGAATGGGTGACGGGCACTGAGGGGGGCACTTGACGGGATGAGCACTGGGTGTTATTCTGTATGTTGGCAAATTGAACACCAATAAAAAATAAATTTATTATTAAAAAAGTAAAATAAAATAAAGAAGGTTATCGATATCCATCCATCGGTCCATATTCTAGTCTACTAATAATGATACTTTCCAGTGGTTTCCTCTGGGAAAGGAGGACTGTAGCAGTGAGGGTTTGGGATGAGAAGCAGGATTTAAATTCCCTCAAATCCCGTACATGTTATATGAATATTTTACTGTGTCCATGTGTGTTTCTTATACAATTTTTTGGAAAAGTTTTTTGTGTTTTGTTTGTTTGTTCCAGAAAGAAGGACCTGACTGTGCATACTCCCAGGCTAGCCCAGCATAGGTCAGACTCTGACTTCGGCAAGACAGAGGCTACATTTAATGTATTGATAATCCTGTTGCATCAGTCTGCTCAGGCTGCCGACCAAATATCACAGATCTGGTGGCTTAAACAACTGAAATTTATTTTATCATGGTTCTGGAAGCCAACCGTCCAAATCAGGATATCCGCAGGTTTGGTTTCTGGTGAGATCTCTCTTCTTGGCTTGTAGGCAGCGCCTTCTCACTATGTACTTACAAGTACTACAAGTACTTACAAGTTCTCACTATGTACTTCCCTGTGCATGAGGAGAGAGGGGGAGAGGTCTCCTGTCTCTTCCTCTTCTTACAGGGACACTAGTTCTATGGATCAGGGTCCCACCTTTTATGCCTTCCCTTAATTGTCTCCCTAGAGGCCCTCTCTCCAAATACAGTCACACCGGAGGTAAGGGCTTCGACATGAATTTAGAGAGGGACACCGTCCAGTGCATAACACCTGGTAATTCTTTTTTTTATAAATTTATTTTTATTGGTGTTCAATGTGCCAACATACAGAATAACCCCCAGTGCTCATCCCGTCAAGTGCCCCCCTCAGTGCCTGTCACCCAGTCACCCCCACCCCCTGCCCTCCTCCCTTTCCACCACCCCTAGTTCATTTCCCAGAGTTAGGAGTCTCTCATGTTCTGTCTCAACACCTGGTATTTCAGATATCAACCTATTTTCAAATCGTCCCGGCCTTTCACGCTTCTAGGAGTCCTCGTTTGTTCTCCTTTTGGTACCAATAGGAGCAAGCAAGGAGGTAAGGCCTGGAGCAAGAGATGGTGGGGAAAAGGCAAGTCAGGAACTCTGAAGCTGTCCCATCACCACCACACCCCCCTCTCCCGTCAGCCTGGTCCAGAAACAATCAACTGGAACATTGATCACGAACCAGCTCCGATTTCACCGCTTCTAGGACCTACAATAGGACACGTCAGATTACCTACAGCAAAGTCCTTGATAAAGGAATGTCCTGAGGGAGTTCATGGGGCTCAGTTTTTTTGAGTGAAAGGTCTTTTCTTTTCTCCTCTTTGAATCTTAATGGGCTTAGCTGAGCTGTCAAGGCTGCAATTGGAATGTAATGATTGAGGCCTTTGGCATTTTCTGTGTTGAACGACTTCCCTTTTATCAGAGCAATCCAGCCTGTGAACCACGGGGAATCAGACGTGGTCTGGGTCCCTATGATAATACATCAAGGCCCCCCGGAGGAGAAAGCGTGGTTCTCTAAGTGGCCAGGTTTCCGCTTATAGAGCTCTGGGAAAGCGGTGAGGACGCTCAGCGTGGGCAGGACAGGACATCCGCAGGGGTGAGGATGGGGACATAGGCCAGGGAGGCTCCGGGCACCCTGGTAGCTCAGATGCGCTTAGGCCCCTCCAGCCACCTGGTCTCCTGTCACTGCTCTCCAAGTGAACCTCGGCTTGTGCGTGGGCCACCGTCTCCTGTCAGCCTGGAGGCCCCGGCGGTGACAGCGGTGTCACCCACGCTGCTCCCCAGCCCGTGAGCCCTCTGCCCGGCCTGGCTTTGATAATCCCACCCACGCTTCCACCATGAGCGGAGGAGGGGTCACCCCGGGGCAGCCCCTGCTCTGGGCCCCAGCTCGGACGCCCTACAGTCTCTCTCTCCTCGTCTCTGCCATAGTTTACTTTTGGGTCCTAACCAGCTGGCACGGTGCATACCTGGCACACAGGTATTTTTTTTTTAAAGCATTTTGAAGCTAACGGGTCAAATTTAACAATTGATTGAACACGTGTGAACCGTGTTCCCAGCTGTGAGAACCTCCTCCCGGCTCACCCGGTGGCTGGCGGGGCCTGCACTGGGGCTAGAGGTGGACACTGCGCCACTGAGCCCGCCGCACGGTTGTCACTCACCCCGGGTTCAGCCGGCCTGGGTTCTAGAAGGAAAGCCGGAGGGGAGCTGCACAGCGGGAGCAGTGAGACTCCGGCTGGAGGGGCGCCTGCGGGCTCAGCGGTGGAGCCTCTGCCTCCGGCCCAGGGCGTGACCCCGTGACCCTGGGGACCCGGGATCCAGGCCCACATCGGGCTCCCTGCAGGGAGACTGCTTCTCCTTAGGCCTGGGTCTCTGCCTCTCTCTCTAATGAATAAATGACATCTTAAAAAAAAAAAAAAAAAAAAAAGAATCCAGCTGAAAGCAGGAGCTCTGGGCCCCAGGAGTGGGGTAAATGCTCACCACTCACCCACGTACTGCAGCCTTCCCTTCAGGCAGGCCCGGGACTACACGCGGGGAACCAGACCCAGACCCTGCTCTCCTGGAACTCACGGTCCTGTTGGGCTGATAGACGAGTCAACACACACCGCCCATTCTCCTCTTGGGGCATTTAGGGGTTGCTGTTCTGATCTGAAGGCCCCCGATAAGCAGTGATTTGTCTTTGGTGTCAGAGAAAGTGAACTCTTAGCGAGCGACTGAGCATAACCAACAACCCAACATCTCAGCCTGGATTGCCTTCCATCTGCGTGTTCCCCTCTCAAACTGGAGATCGCACTATGTCCCTGAGGGTAGTAAACTTCAAATTATGTTATACTGAGTCTTAGGAAGAAGATAGGTTTTATCAGAATTTTTGAGAATTTGGACGTTTGCAAAAGAGATCTGGAACCTGTCCCTGTAATTGCCGTGCACCGTGACAAGTACAGAGTTAATATCTTAAAGCTGTTTTTTAGGGAGGAGGTGGACAGACAGTAGAGGTTTTATTTTTATTTTATCACAAGGATTTTTTTAAAGATTTATTTATTTATTTATGATAGACACAGAGAGAGAGGCAGAGACACAGGAGGAGGGAGAAGCAGGCTCCATGCAGAGAGCCCGACATGGGACTCGATCCCAGGACTTCAGGATCACGCCCCGGCTGAAGGCAGGTGCTAAACCGCTGAGCCACCCGGGGATCCCCTGAGAGTAGAGGTTTTATAAGGAAGGTAGCAAATAAAGCAAAGATCCCATTCATCTCTGTCTTGTGCAAAAGCCCAGACTCCTAACAAGACTTGGTAATGCAAATATTGGCTTCAAAAGAGAGACTTTTTTTTTTTTTCCTCCCAGAGTGTGGTTAGGGCTAGTTCTGAAATCTGGGGCACATCTTTCAAGAAATGCATTGTTGATTCTAGGGAATAAAAAATATAACCCAGCCTGACTCTGCCAGTGGGCCCTGATCCCTGGAAAGCTCTGTGGTGCAGCTGGCAGGAGGAATGAAAACAGGCCAGTGGGCAGCTGGGCCTAAAGATGGTGACATCAAGGGCGGGATCCTGGAGTCCCGGGATCGAGTCCTGTGTTGGGCTCCCTGCGTGGAGCCTGCTTCTCCCTCTGCCTGGGTCTCTGCCTCTCTCATAAATAAATAAAATCAAAAAGAAAAGAAAAGAAAAGAAAAGAAAAGAAATCACGGGAAAGACACCTGGAACAAGCCTCCAGGTCCCTCCTCTGTTTAAAATGGTTTCCCGGGATCCCTGGGTGGCACAGCGGGTTGGCCCCTGCCTTTGGCCCAGGGCGCGATCCTGGAGACCCGGAATCGAATCTCACATTGGGCTCCCGGTGCATGGAGACTGCTTCTTCCTCTGCCTATGTCTCTGCCTCTCTCTCTCTCTCTCTCTCTCTCTTTCTGTGACTATCATAAATAAATAAAAATTAAAAAATAAATAAATAAAATAAAATGGTTTCCCTGGGGGCGCCTGAGTGGCTCAGTCAATAGAGTGTCTGCTTTCGGCTCAGGTAATGAACCCAGGTTCCTGGGATCAAGGCTCACATTGGGCTCCCTTCTCTGTGGGGAGTCTGCTTCTCCCTCTGACCCTCCCTCTGCTTGTGCTCTCTCTCTCTCACATGCTCTTTCTCTCAAATAAATAAAAATCTTAGAAAAGTTATAATAAGATGGTTTCCCTGGACAAGGGCAGACTTCAGTGGCATGCCCAACTTTCAGCAAGGCACGTATGAGAATATTTTATTTAAATAAAGCACACAGAAGAGCATTGCTTTGCACCCTACAAAATTAAAAAAAAATGCTATTTGACCTATACCATATGAGTGTAATGAAAATACTTTGTTTTGAATGGTTTCAAATAGGCAATTTGGGAGTTGGTAGCAAATTGAATGTTGAGCTTGAGTTGTGTGAATTCGGAAAATCTCATGTAAATTGTGGAGTTAGATTTCTTTCCCTGACAACTGTAATTTTGCGTATGGCAGGCATTTTTCAGCATTTGCAAGGTTTTTAGTGCTCGAGAATGGGAATACTTGCGTCATACTTTGTTAAAGAATAAGAAAGGGCAGAACCAATGTTGGTAAATTCTCCTCTTTATAATGAAATCAGTCCTTGTGGTTTCCTTCTAGAACGTGCTGCAAACTTGAAGAGCACCAAGTTCAGTCTCATATGGCCTCCTGGCTTAGAACAAATTTCACTGCCTCCGATGGAATCTAAAGGTCCCAGTGATCTAATGAAATAGGGTCCTGGTAGTCTGACCGCGGGGGAGCCAGGTTCTCGTCTCACGGAGTCGAGTCGAAGAATGAAGTGAGACGTTTATTAAGCAGGGATACAGAGAGAGCTCTTGGGGTGAGAGGGGTCCCCCCCCACCGGGGTTGCCACGGGGGGCCTGTAGGGTTGGCCTTTTATTAAAAGGTAGCCAGGGAGCCTAAATCTTTCTTAAACTTTTATTTATTCTATTTTATTTATTTATTTATTTATTTATTTATTTATTTATTTATTTATTTTTAGACTTTATTCATGAGAGACACAGAGAGAGAGAGGCAGAGACACAGGCAGAGGGAGAAGTAGGCTCCCTGCGGGGAACCCGACGTGGGACTTGATCCTGGGTCTCCAGGATTATGCCCTGGGTCACAGGCAGGCGCTAAACCGCTGAGCCACCCGGGCTGCCCTATTTTTATTTTATTTAAATCCAACTTGCCAACATCTAGCATAACACCCAGTGCTCATCATACCCTGCACCCTCATCCGTGCCCGTCACCTGGTTACCCCAACCCCCCCGCCATCTTCCCTTCCGCAACCTTTTGTTTGTTTCCCAGACTCGGGAGTGTCTCATGGTTTGTCTTCCTCTCTAATTTCCCCCCTCAGTGTCCCCCCTTTCCCTGATGGTCCTTTGCACTGTCACCTTATATTCCATAGCTGAGCACAACCATATGATAATTGCCTTTCTCCGACTTACTTATTTCACTCAGTGTGATCCCCTCCAGTTCCATCCCCGTCAGTGTTAATGGGAAGTGTTCATCCTTTCTGATGGCTGAGCAATATTCCATTGTGTCTGTGTATATATATATACACACACACCACGTCTTCTTTATCCATTCATCTGTTGAAGGACATCTCAGCTCCTTCCATGGTGTGGCTAATTCTTTTAGTATCTTTATTGATGGCACCATTGAGTAGAGCCTAGTGGTAATATCTTTAGTGGCTTACTTCCTTTTTTAGGGTCTGATAATCCTCTGTTGGCCACATGTAGCTGTTATAAGAAGACCACACTTCTGACTCGTAGGACAGGATGGCTTGGTTTGTTTCTTTTTCTCTGGTTTCCTTACAGCTCCACATTTTGGGGATTTTTGTGAGCCTGCTTCCATGGCCCTCTACCTATCTCCCCCTACCTAGCCCCATTTGTCCCTTACTCAATCAGATCTTATGAATAATTCAAATGGTAAATCTGGTTTTCTTTATAAAAATTAATACTTCCGGGGTGCCTGGGTGGCTTAGTCAGTTACGTGTCTGCCTGCAGCTCAGGTCATGATTCCGAGGTCCTGGGACCGAGTCTGGTGTCTGGCTTCATGCTCAGCAAGGAGCCTACTTCTCCCTCTCCCTCTGCCCTTCCCTCTACTGTGCTCTGTCTCTGTCAAATAAATAAGTAAATAAAATCTTAAAAAAATTAATACTTCATAAAATGCGATTTTATTCCTAAAACTGAATGGTGCCTTTTAACGAAGCTTAGAGTATAAATGTTAACCAAATCCCATATTACCCTTATAACCCCATATTTATTTTTCCAACTTACGGAAGGATATTTGTTGTGAATGAGATTATCTTCTTCAAAGATTTTTTGAGTTTGCACGTGGATCAGCTATTTTGACAGGTAAACTCGTTCTTGTCAATCTAAAATTGATTCAAGAAAATAATTGGCTTGAGTGATGTTTTTCATCAAGTTGGCTTAAAAATTTGGCCAAACTGACTTCTTGTTTCGGTATTTGGTAGTCACAACGAAAGATGTTCATTAACAACATCGGCGATTTTTATTTTTTTTTTAAAGATTTTATTTATTTATTCATGAGAGACAGTGAGAGAGAGAGAGAGGCAGAGACACAGACAGAGGGAGAAGCAGGCTCCATGCAGGGAGCCTGATGTGGGACTCGATCCCGGGTCTCTAGGGTCACGCCCTGGGCCAAAGGCAGGTGCTCAACAGCTGAGCCACCAGGCATCCGTCCCCCACCAGCAATTTTTAAAGGGTCTGCGAAATATCAGTCCCTTTCTAGGCTTCATGGAGCACTTCCCATCAACTTGGAAATTGGTTAACTTGACCAGCAATTTTAGAACATCTCAGATGTTTATTCGGCTAGCAAACCATGACTTATTTTCCTATTTTTTCCCCCCATGGATACAAAGAGAACCAATAACTCTTTACTGAGATGCTCTCCTCAGTCTCTAAGATAATGCATTCTATTTTTGAAGAGATGTTAATCCATGTTAAAATGAATCGAGGGTAAAAGGATACACTCAGTACTCATGAGGGCAGATATACAGTAGAATGGTGCACAAAATCCTGAGGATTAATTATAGCGAAGAAGGCAAGAAGTGTTTATTGAGCTTTGGGCATAATAGGTATGAAAGAGATGACATAATGTCTGTACTTTTAGTTTCAGTTCAGTAGGGAGAGTTAGAACAAGCTTACCAATGGGGCGGAGGGCACAGGCTAAAGCACAGCGAAAGGACACTTGATTTAAGGTATGACTTTCACCACGTTAACTATGAGTTTGTTCTCTTACATCTAAAATTGACCAAATTTGCAGAACTGCAGGATTTCCAAGAAAATGCACACGAGAGAACTTTTGTAGTTGAGACCTACACAAACTTGCTATCATACGTGCTACATGCACATGAGTAGTGTCACACATATGTGTATACGATACGTATGCATAGATATCATGTTACGTGTAAAAAAAAGGGGAAAAAATATGATAGGATTTCAAACCCCCCCCAAAAAAATAAAAAATAAAATAAAATAAAATAAAAACCCTGGAATCTGGAGAATTTATCAGACCTGTGATTTTCCTCTGTTCCTCTCCACCTCTTCCTCACTGAGTCGATGGTCAAATATTTTTGTTTTTTGTTTTTTTTTGGTCAAATTCTTTTATGCTGATAACTGCAGTGGGATACAACTGGGAATGGACGAGTGTTTCCAGAACCCTGATAAAAATTCTACCATCGTCAACCCAGCTTCCCCACCCATGGAAGGAAGGATTTCTTCTCGCTCGACCAAAAGCAAAATCCATCCGTGTGCTAAGTTATCGAGGAAGTAGGGAGGATGGAAGAGGCAAGGCAAACAGCCGGTGCTTGGAAGGTGGACAGGGTCTTCTTCTGAGAAGGGGCTGAAGGACAGCTTGCTGCGGACGCCGTGGGTGAGAAAAAGCGCGGAAGAGAAGACTGGGAGTGTCAGTGAGCGCAGCTGTGCACAATGCCCGGATTTCTTTCACTGTCCTCTAAGATATTTCAGTAAAGAATGCAATTTATTTTTCATCCCCGTGGCTGTGTGGACTGTTCCATAAACGCGATACCGACTCTGAGCCACGTGGGCTTGGATATATTCGATATTGCAGGTGTTTCCTAGACGTTTGCCACGTGCTGGGCCCATACAACACGCGTGGATGTGAAGGGCAGCGAGCGTGCCTCCATCCTCAGGAGGCCAGGGGTCCAAGCCAGATGGGGGTACGTGCAGTGAGTGAACCCGAGGGTCTGTGTGCTAGGACGTGCCACACACGAGGCCTTACATTAGACGAACGTTCTTGGAACACGGCAGCAAGAGGCGCTGGGGAGTGCTGGGCGTGCGGGGCGCCAGGAAGGTCGCTGCTACACCTGCACAGATGTTTCCAGACCGACCCAGAGAGCTGGCGGTGGAGGAGGAGAGGCCTGGGGGGGGGGGGGGCGGTACTGGAACCCTGTGCTGTTTTCCTCCTGCAGACCCTGAACTGCTAAAAATCTTCTGAGGCTCTGTTTAAGATTGGACTCAATGTAGGTAAGCCAAGAAAGCTGGGGGGGAGAGGTGCAGGGGGTGGGGTGGGGATTTCCTCATTTTTTTCTTTTTAATTTTATTTGCTTATTTGAGAGAGAGAAAGCCAGAGACAGAGTGGGAGCAGAGGGGAGGGGCAGCGGGGCGGGAAGCAGGCTCCAAGGCACAGCCTGGGCCTTCCTCCCGGCCCCTCCTCCCGGCCTTCCCTTCCTCCCAGGCCTTCTCTGGGCTCCTTCTTCCCAGGCCTTCTTCCCGGCCCTTCCTTCCCCCCGGCCTGTCCTCCCGGCCCTTCCTCCCGGGGCCTGGACCAGAGCAGACACCGACCACGGAGCCACCCCCAACCCGGAGCCGCCGTCCCCAGGGCCTGAGGGTGGACTGGGCCGCAGGCAGGGCTCGGGGTCACACGGGGGCACACTGTGGGGCCCGGGGTCCCCCCAACAGGGAGGCTAGGAGTGCTCTCGACCCACCTGCTTCTCCGCAGGCGACTGGCTTCCTCCGTGAGCGAAAGGCCGCTGCGGGCGCTGCTGCGGGGCCGTGGGCACGACGAGGACCAGCAGGTGTCCAGTGGGTGCGGCGTGGGAGCACCTGGGGACCTTGGGGGGTGGATGGGGACCCGGACCCCCAGCCTCGCCTCCCCCCGGCGCCACACCAGTGCGCTCCATGCGGCCTGGCTGCCACCTTCAGCTGGGGTGCTGACCCCAGGGTGCTGGGATCGAGCCCCACATCGGGCCGCCCCTTGGCTCAGGTGGTGACCCCGGGGTGCTGGGATAGAGCCCCATGTCGGGCCAACCTCGGCTCGAGTGCTGACCCTAGGTGCTGGGATCGGGCCCCACATCGGCCGCCCTCGGCTCGGGTGCTGACCCCGGGTGCTGGGATCGAGCCCCGCGTTGGGCCACCCTCTGCTCGGGTGGTGGCCCTGGGGTGCTGGGATTGGGCCCCACGTCGGGCTGCCCTCGGCTGGGGTGGTGACCCCAGGTGCTGTCATCGAGCCCCACCCACATCTGGCCGCCCTCTGCTCGGGTGGTGACCCTGGGTGCTGGGATCCGGCTCCACGTCTGGCTGCCCTCGGCTCGGGTGGTGACCCCTGATGCTTTAATTGGGCCCCACGTTGGGCTCCAGTGTCGTGACAGCTGGGCTTTTCCCCTCTTCTGTCGTCTCTTTCCTTTCACTCTCCCCCAGAGAAATACATGGAATCTTTAAGAAAAAAAAAAACAAAACAAAAACAAAAAACAGACTGGACTCCAGGGGCAGGCTCACTGGCTGGGTCCTGGCTCATTCGCCTCTTCCTATGACTTTGGGCAAGTTAGCTAGTGTTCCTGGCAGCAAGCGCTCAGGAGCTTTTCTTTTGTTTTATCTTATTTTATTTATTCATGAGAGACACAGAGAGAGAGGCAGAGACCCAGGCAGAGGGAGAAGCAGGCTCCATGCAGGGAGCCCCATGCGGGACTTGATCCCAGGCTCCAGGATCACGCCCTGGACTGAAGGCAGACATCCAACCGCTGAGCCCCCCAGGCGCCTCTAAATCAAGATTTGTGAATATAGCAAAAAAAAAAAAAAAAAAGACTAGTTTAAAAGATGAAACTCTCCTAATGAAACATTTATGAAGTATTTATTCATCCCTGTAAACCAACGCGTTGGGTTTGCCCCGAAGCCATTTTCAGTGCTAGTTCTTAGGTTTTTAAAAACATTACCTTTCACTATGAGAACACCAGAGACTCCTAAGAAAAGACAACCGGTGCACGGGCTGTTACCTCGTTCAAAATAGAATATAAAGAAATTCTTTCGTGCTTCTCCTTTATGAATTGCTGCTTTTTTTCTAAGATTCTTGAATTTGGGGGCATGTGTCAGCTCCGGCGGCTGTGGATGCTAGACACCTCTCCAGCGCCAGCGCGGGTCCTCTGCCCCTTTGACAACCTCAGGACTGAGGTCCTTGTGGCCTGGCAGCCCCTGGAAGCCAAGGAGCCACTCAAGGCCTATTATCAGGGGGAAGCGCTTCCCCTTTCCTGTCTTGATGCGGCTCTTTGTTTCTTTCCAGCCCCTTCCTTCTCCAGGGCTGACCTCCAGCCTGTGATGGCCTAGGCTTGGCCTGGCCATGGGGAGCAATCTCCATGAGCAGAAGGACTGATCTTGAGAACAAAATGACAGCGTCATATGAATGGTTTCCAACATCTCCTTTGGGAATGTTTGATTGAGCTTGGCTCAGGTGACCGGGGTGGTTCAAACTGCGGCCTTGGGAACCCTGGGTGGCGCAGCGGTTTGGCGCCTGCCTTTGGCCCAGGGCGCGATCCTGGAGACCCGGGATCGAATCCCACGTCGGGCTCCCGGTGCATGGAGCCTGCTTCTCCCTCTGCCTGTGTCTCTGCCTCTCTTTCTCTCTCTGTGACTATCATAAATAAATAAATAAAAATTAAAAAAAATTAAAAAAATAAAATTTGATAATCTTAAAAAACAAACAAACAAACAAACTGCGGCCTTCAGCGTGTCCTCTCCAACCCCAGTTAGGAGTCCATGGAGACATAGACATGGCCAACATGCATATGAGAAAATGCTCTGCATCACTTGCCATCAGGGAAATACAAATCAAAACCACAATGAGATCCCACCTCACGCCAGTGAGAATGGGGAAAATTAACAAGGCAGGAAACAACAAATGTTGGAGAGGATGCGGAGAAAAGGGAACCCTCCTGCACTGTTGGTGGGAATGTGAACTGGTGCAGCCACTCTGGAAAACTGTGTGGAGGTTCCTCAAACAGTTAAAAATAGACCTGCCCTATGACCCAGCTATTGCACTGTTGGGGATTTACCCCAAAGATACAGATGCAATGAAATGCCGGGACACCTGCACCCCGATGTTTCTAGCAGCAATGTCCACAATAGCCAAACTGTGGAAGGAGCCTTGGTGTCCATCGACAGATGAATGGATAAAGAAGATGTGGTTTATGTATACAATGGAATATTACTCAGCTATTAGAAACCACAAATACCCACCATTTGCCTCAACGTGGATGGAACTGGAGGGTATTATGCTGAGTGAAGTAAGTCAATCGGAGAAGGACAAACAGTGTATGTTCTCATTCATGTGGGGAATATAAATAATAGTGAAAGGGAATATAAGGGAAGGGAGAAGAAATGTGTGGGAAATATCAGAAAGGGAGACAGAAGTAAAGACTGCTAACTCTGGGAAACGAACTAGGGGTGGTAGAAGGGGAGGAGGGCGGGGGGTGGGAGTGATTGGGCGACGGGCACTGGGGGTTATTCTGTATGTTGGTAAATTGAACACCAATAAAAAATAAATTAAAAAACAAATAAAATGCAAAAAAAAAAAAAAAAAAGGAGTCCATGGAGATCGCCGTGCAACCCGGTTCCCATAAAGGGCCTGTTTAAGGCCGACGAGTACAGAGAAGGTGTGCTTCCAGGTTCAGAGAGTGACTGGTATCGGTTCCTTTCTAAAAACAACATTTTTTGTTTCCAGTGTGGAAAAAAAAACAAACAAAAATTTTATTTTTTATTTATTTATTTTTAAAATATTTTTATTTATTTATTCATGAGAGACACAGAGAGAGAGGCAGAGACCCAGGCAAAGGGAGAAACGGGCTCCATGCAAGGAGCCTGACGTGGGACTCGATCCCGGGTCTCCAGGATCAGGCCCTGGGCTGAAGGCGGCGTTAAACTGCTGAGCCACCCTGGATGCCCGATAAACAAAAATTTTAAATGAGTTGATAAGGATAATCAGAGTGGATGAAGTCAAAGAATAATTACCCAATAAGGTAATATATGTTTACCCAATAAGGTAAATATGGTTTACCCAATAAGGTAAACCATAGATAATATTTAAGATTAAATATTAAATAATATTTAAGATTTTCTGACATAAAACTTAGCTTAAGGACCTGTAAATATAAAAGTAATAAAAATAAAATTGTGTAAAATAAGGTGAGATTATTCTCTGAAAAATCAGAAAACAGATGCAAGGAATTAAGTGACTCTGAACACTGCTGGGAATGGCCAGTTTGTCCTGGTATCCTGGTATGCCAGGGGGCTGAAGCGCGAGGCAGGCTGTAGGGCTGGTGTTCCTGCCCTGGTTTTCCTACTGAGCCTCTTGCAACGGACGGGAGGGATTTGAGGAGCGTCACCTTGACATGGATGAGGTGGGACAGGAGAGGGATCCTCGGGCTCTGCGTGAACAGCTGCTGCAGAGGGAGCTCCCTGGTGCCCCTTGACCTTCCACCAGGCTGCTGGAGAGGCCAGAGAGAGGGAGAAGGAGAGGGAGAGAGGGCTTGGGGGGAGAAGGAGGAGGGGGAGAGGAAGAGAGATGATAGGCATGGCATCTTCCCCTGTGGCATGCACCTGCAGCTCCCGTGGGTGCTCTGTCCTCCCCCGCCACTTCTCTGTGCTCTCCAGGGACCTCAACTCACAGGGTTGGTAGGACTTAGAACAAGCTTACGTCTGTTGCTTCCTCTGGCATTTGCAGAAGCTCCGTCAACAGCGCTGGGACCTGTGGCATGGAGGCAAAGGTACGATTATCAGTGTGTCAAGGTGAAAACAGAAATTGGAATGAATTTCCAACCCCCACCCCCCCACCCCCCACCATCCTACGGCCCATCCTTTGCTTATTCAGGTCTTTGGAATACTGAGTGGAGATACTTCTCTGTAGAAGGCACAGGAAGGAGAATTCAGGAAGAGGGGGAGGCTGTAGGGAGGAAATAAGAAACAAGTCAAAAAGCAGAGGAGTTTTAGACGGTCGTGTGTGGTGATATGTCCTGTCCCTCCCCCGAGGGCTGTATCCCAATGGCTCTCATTCAACACATCCTATATCATATTCCTCTGCATTTTGAAAAAAAAAATTTTTTTAGGGACGCCTGGGTGGCTCAGTGGTTGAGTGTCTGCCTTGGGCCCAGGGCGTGACCCCCGGGGTTCAGGGATCGAGTCCTGCATCGAGCTACCCACACAGAGTCTGCTTCTCCCTCTGCCTGTCTCTCATGAATGAATAAATCTTTAAAATTTTTAAAAAAAAATCTATTATTTAAAACATTTAAAAAATAACTATTGAACATGTTTACTGTGCACCAGGTATTTTCTAAGTGGTTTAAGGGTAACTTAACCCTCTCATGATAACCCTATGAGGTGGGCACAGTCATTTTTCCTACGTTATTATGGAGGAAACAAAGGCACATAAAAAATAAATAGCTCAAGGTCACATGGGCAGAAAGTGTCAAATCTGAACCTCAAACCCACAATCTGGCCCTTGGGTTTGTGCTTTTAGCCATTGTACTCTGCTCCTTCTCTTCTTGTTTTACACTGGATTTTTATTAAACATGTAAAAATGAATATAGGCTCCTTGCTAAAGAAATTGAACTATCAATAAACCAAACCACCCTTGAACCACTCCCCATCTTCAAAGTTTTACTCTTTTCATATTCTTTCAAATCTTTTATCTCCTATATATTTGTATGTATGCATGAGTACATGTGTGTATATATATGTATATTATGCATATGTATGTATTATGTACACATTTGTGTATATTATGTATATATTATAAATATATATGTATTTTATTATATGTTTATATATATTATATATTATAAATATATGTTTGTATGTATAAATATATGTATATATACACACATATACCCACACATATATGCTCACACATATACCTACATACATACACATATGTTTATATGCAATTGTAGAAAATACATAATATTGTTTGTGTCATATTTTTTTTTGTGTGTCATATTTTTTAAATTTTGTTTTACTCAGCATTTTATCTAGCAGATCCTTCTAGATCTACATAGGTCACTGCTGCATTATAAAAAATTGTTGCAGGACGCCTGGATGGCTTAGTTGGTTAAGCATCCTCCTCTTGATCTCAGCTCAGGACTCAATCTCAAGGTTGTGAGTTCAAGTCTTGCATTGGGCTCCATGCTGGGTGTGGAGCCTACTCAAAAATATTTTTTAAGTTTTTTTTTTAAGATTTTATTTATTTATTCATGAGAGAGACACACACACAGAGAGAGAGAGAGAGAGAGAGAGAGAGGCAGAGACACAGGCAGAGGGAGAAGCAGGCTCCATGCAAGGAGCCCGACGTGGGACTTGATTCTAGGTCTCCAGGATCAGGCCCTGAGCTAAAGGTGGCGCTAAACCGCTGAGCCACCGGGCTGCCCCCAAAATATTTTTAAACAGAAAAAGAAAATACAGGGCAGCCCCGGTGGCACAGCGGCTTAGTGCCGCCTGCAGCCTGGGGTGTGATCCTGGAGACCTGGGATCGAGTCCCGCATCGGGCTTCCTGCATGGGGCCTGCTTCTCCCTCTGCCTGTGTCTCTGCCTCTCTCTCGCTCTCTCTGAATGAATAAATAAATAAATCTTAAAAAAAAAAAAAAGAAAAAGAAAAAGAAAATACAATCATTTCCTAATATTCTATGGTGTGGATAGACTACATTTTGCTTAAGAACTTCCCCAGTGAGAGTTGGACAATTAGCTCCTCCCATTTTATACTCCTTCTAACGATGCTTCAGTGACCACCTTCATACATATTTCCTGTGTATCCATATGATTATTTTTCAGAGAGAGGTTCTGAAAAATAGACATGCTGGGTCATATACAAAATACAACGACAATTTTAGTAGAATTGCCATTTTTGTATCTAGTAGTCAACATAATCGTTCATGAGAAATCTTATTTTCTGAAAAATCATGCTCCCAAAATAATGGTACTTAGGGAAAAAAAATGGGCTGGGGCAGATGATCCAAAATCTAGGCAGCTTTATAACCAGAGTACTAACAAAACCAACATCTTTTCTTTTCTCAGTCACCCCTGTTCCAGGCCTGACCTTCAGGTATTATGATACGGGTTTGGCTCGGCTTTCCCAGAGCAGTGGTCCTGGACAGCCCAGAAAGGTGGTCCTCAAAGCTAGAGGATCCCCTGTCGTGATGCACCTGGAAGTGCAGCTCTGAGCCAAGGGGCTTCCTTTAAGGTTGACACAGGAAGTGTAACCTGTCACGCGCCCAGATCTATGCAAAGATGGGCGTGCACCTCTCAAGGGAAGAAGGGAGGACGTGGGCAACCGGTACTATTTGCTTATCTGATGCGGCTGAAAAGACTGTGGACTGCGCCTAACAGTTGATCTGAGCACTTGTTCTTCTAGAGGGAACCTGATGCTATTTCCACTCTTCTAGTTTTCTTTGCTTAGGAAAAGCTGTGTACGATCCAACATAACTCCCTCGTTAGGGCGACATCACCACCCTATGTATCAATCACGTAAGAGCTAATTTCTGTTATCAAAACATATACTGTAGCTGAACAGATTATTGCTCACTTGCTTTCAAAAGCATTTATACCCGGGATACCTCCCCAAGCAGTTCACCACCTTCACGTTTAGAATTAGATTTGTTGCTTTGGGACACATCACCCCCTGTGACAGGCTCAAGTGGACCTGATATAAGCAGGTAACTATGGCAACAGAATGCTTTATTCTGCATGTTTTCTCAAAATGAGGAGACTTAATTACTTTGGGGGCATGGCATTGATTTGGAGATTTTCTCTTAAATTTGTCACTTTTTTTTTTTCAGGTTAAAATTTTCTCTTATTCCTGGGGCACCTGGCTGGCTCAGTTGGTAGAGCATGTGATTCTTGATCTTGGAGTTGTGGGTTTGAGCTCCATGTTGGGTGTAGAGAGTACTGAAAAGTAAAATCTTAAAAAAAAAAAAATTCTCTAACTCCCTTCCCAACTGAAGATCAGTTTCTTTAACAGGCAAGATGAAACAGAGTAAGTAAGAATTGAATATTCCTTTTTAAAAAAAATTTTATGTATTTATTCATGAGACACAAAGAGAGAGAGAGGCAGAGACACAGGCAGAGGGAGAAGCAGGCTCCATGCAGGGAGCCCGACGTGGGACTCGATCCCGGGGCCCTGGGGTCATGACCTGAGCTGAACCAGTGAGCTACTCAGGCATCCCTATAATGGTCTTCTAAAAAGATTTAACATCAACAAAGAAAATAACACATACTAGTTTTCTTTAGCTACTGTAACAAATTATAAATTTGGTGGTTTAGAACATCACACATTTATTCTCTCATGGTTCTGGGGGCCAGAAGTTCAAAATCGGTTTCTCTGGGCTAATATGAAGATGTCACAGGGCTGTGCTGTCTCTGGAGCTTCCGAGGAAGAAACTGTTTGCTGGCTTTTTCCAGCCTTGGGTGGCTGCTGGCATCTCTTGGTTCATGGCCCCTTCCTCTCTCTGCAAAGCCATCGGTTTAGCATCTTCACATCTCCCTCTTTTTCTGTCATCCTCACACCTCGTCCTTTCTCTTCTATGACAAATATCTCCTGCTCCCTCTTAGAAGGACACTTGTGATAGCATTTAGGGCCCCCTGGATAATCCATGATAGTCTCCCCCCGACACAAGATCCTTAATTTCATCCCATCTACCAAGACCCTTTTTCCTTGTAAGATAATATTCAAAGACTCCAGGGATTATGACGTGGGTATCTTTGGGGTCATTATTCAAAGTTCAAAAAATAGTTTGCTAAATGATAATAATAGTAGTAGTAGTAGTAATAATAATAACAATACAGTGCATACTATGTGCTGGATGCTCTATTAAGCATATCGGGGTATGGGTGTGTATGTAATCATTTGTTTCTCATTTTGAGGATTTTTTACTGAGGCCTATTAGGAAATGCAAGAGACCCTTTGGGCTACCTACATCACCCACTTCAATCTTGTACTGGTAAAATAATTTAGTTATTTTAGTAATAGGAATGAAAAGTTATTATTAAAGAAGTTTACAGAGAAAAAGGGAAGTAGAAGGATTGTCTACCCATTTGGGCTTCCAATAGGAGTACAATCATTTAAACTTGAAATGCACTGTGCATTTATCTCAAAGTATAATCACTGGAAGGTTGTAAGCCCCCAAAATGTGGTCGATGCAACAACTTAACGATACATAAGTTAATTAGACAGGCGACGATAAACCATGTGGACAGCAAGGAAGCTAAACTAATGGGAATTGATGGCTCCAAGAACAAAAAGAGCCAGTGTGGAAACTATAACAATCTTCTAATAACACTAATGACAAGATGTGCTTCCCGAGCACAGCAGAGGTTCCACCCGGTACCTGTGGGGGGCATGGGCAGCAGGAACTTCTGTGGAGTCACAAGCATCGCCTAGCAACCAGTCCACTGAATTACATACAGTCTTTCATAAGCTGTAGAATTACGATAATTTTTACTACCAACACTGGCTTTTATTAATTCTCAGAGGCTCACTGTAATTAGCAAGTCTCGATAATAATGATGACGAGACTTACATATTTGAGCCCTTACTGTGTGGAGACTATGGAGCTAAACTAGTGCAGATTAATTTCTTAATCTCCTCTGGATAGGGATTATGAATCTGAGGCACAGCGAAATCAAGTAGCTTGCTCCAAGGTACACATGCCTAAAAAGCAAGGGAACTGGGGGAGGATCTCAGGCAGCCCCTAAGAGTAAGAATCAAAGGCTATGGAATAGTTTGGGCCAATCTTTGAGAATCATTGTTCTAGGCATTTAGGCTGCTGCTGCTTCCGGGGTTGATGTACGTAACTATAAGCAATTTTTTGACCTCTACGGAAGCCACCTTAGGATTTGATTTTAGTTATCGTTTGCCTATAGTTTTCCTCCCTGAAATTGTCAGCTCCTGGAGAGCAGACAAGTCAACTTGTTCTTTTGTTTTCTATGGACCCTAGAGAAATGTGTAGCATGTCTTAATGGCTCAAAGTAGGTCAACACTCTTCCTTTGACGGTTTCACAAAGTGGAGCTGACCACTGTATTTTACGTCTCTGCTGATGTCCAACATTTTATTTTAGTAAACATGTAGCCAGCACTAGCCTCAGTCATGGGGGAGAGGGGTGATAAATGCATGTGTGACCCTCCCCGCTCTGGAAGTTTGCATCCAATGGGGGAGACAGATGTTGAAAGAGCCATTGGTCTGACACACGAAGAGCTGCCATCCGACCATGCCATAAGGGTGCTACTTCTAAAGGAAGATTCAGGGAAGGACTTGGGCCGCTACGACCTGGGTGTTGTAAGGAGAGCGCGGAGCCACCCCCGTGGGCACAGGCTGCATTTCAGCCCCCGAGGGCTGTTCCCACCTCCGCGGGCGCGGTGGGGCAGTTCTGGTTTCCACCTGCGAAGCGAGCCTGCATGGGAAGCAGGCTGGCGAGCAGAGGGTACTACGGCCCAGTGGGTCCTGGTGGGTCCCAACGTGTATGATGACAACCTGCCTCCTGCAGGTGCCAGAGCAGGTAAGTGGACATGGGGTCCTCTGCTTTATGAGGATGGAGGTGGGGCTGAGGGCTCCCAGTGTCGCAGCAGAGGCCACGGGCAGGACGGTGACTGGGATTGCAAGGGGAGGACTGCAGACACAAGCCAGATGCCCCATGGCTCGAGTGTGAGTGGGGGGGGGGTAATCACTTAGAGAGTAAGCAGACCAGCACAGATTCGCCCCCGGAAGCTGAAAGTACTGGGGCACCCGGGGGGCTCAGGGGTTGGGTGGCTGCCTTGGGCCCAGGCCGTGACCCTGGGCCCCGGGATCGAGTCCCCCGGCAGGTCCCCGCAGGGAGCCTGGTCTCTTCCTCTCTCCCTCTCTGTGTGTCTTTCAGGAATAAATAAGTAAAATCTTTTAAAAGCAAACACACCAAAAAACCCAAACCCCCCTAAACGGAAAGGTGGTTTTCCTGCAACTTTTCAGCACAGCAGCAAGAAGGCGAGGTTTGGGTGACCTCAGGCTGCGTGGGGGGAGCAGGACAGAGGAGCCGCTGCCACCAGGTCCCCACAGGAGCAGCGACAGTGGGACAGGTTCCAGGCCACGATGCTCCAGGGTTTCTCCCCACCCCACCCACCCGGCCACAGGGTCACTCGTGGTTACTTGCATCTTAGGACTTGGTGCCTGTGTCCTGGGGCTGGTTCCTTCTGGATTCGGGCTGTTGTCCCCGCTTCCTAGAGCCCCTGGGTGTTGGCCAAGGAGCCTTGGCAGGAGGAGGTGGTTCTCACGCTGGGAGCCTGTCCCTCTAGGGGCTCAGTTCCCCCGGGGAGTGGCTGCGGGTCAGCCCAGGGGTCCCGTGCAGGAGCTGCGATAGGTGTGATCAGCAGCATCTTGAAAGTGGGGATACCACCCCGTAGCCCAGGAATTGTGCTCGGGGCCATCTCGGTGGTCAGCGGCGGACGGAGATTCGAGTCCAGCTTCAGCAGACTCTAAAGCCATCAGTGATTTCTTAGAAAACTTGTGAGTGTGGCCACATCGTCCCCATCACATGACAGATCGTCCGTAAGGTAGGCCTACCATGGAAAGCATCTTCGAGTGCGTGGATTCGTGGCCTGGGCTCCGTGCACCCGCCTTCCGAACCTTTCACCTTCCCAAACTAAAACTCTGCACCCACTGAAGAGTAACCCTTAACCCCCTGTGTCCCCCACCCCTGGAAACCACCATCCTACTCCTGTCTCTATGGATTTCACTGTCCTAGTTCTCTCCCACCAGGGGAGCTGCACGGTGCTCGGCCTTTTGCATCTGGCTCATTCACCCAGCCCCACGCCGAAGCCGGGGCATCCGGGGGGACTCCTTCCTCCTAAAGGCCCACTGACACTCCCAGGGCGCCCGTAGGCCTCGTCTGCCGCTGGGCACCCGGCCTGCCACCCTGGTTCTCGGGAGTCATGTTGCTGTGAGCCCCGCCGCAGCTCTCTAGGTTGGGTCCTTAAGGTCACGCAGCTCTTCCCACACGGCTGGGAGCCCACCGCAGCCTGTCTGTAACCCAGAGCATCCCCACGGGGCACGAGAGGAAAGAGGAAGGAGCTTCGTTACCCCCCCAACGACTCCCCAAC
Organism: Canis lupus dingo; assembly: GCF_003254725.2. Lineage (NCBI taxonomy): Eukaryota > Metazoa > Chordata > Mammalia > Carnivora > Canidae > Canis > Canis lupus. Next base: position 2,362,715 of record NC_064261.1, on the reverse strand, counting down.
AGAACAGGGGCCACTGGCGTTGCCCCCATCGCACCTGGTCATGAAAACAGAAGCCACAGTTCTTCTCACGGTAAAAACCAAAACAAACCACCCCCACACTGTTACCACTTTGGAAAATGGGTTTTTTCTTTTTCTTTTCTTTTTTTTTTTTTATGATAGAGAGAGAGAGAGAGAGGCAGAGACATAGGCAGAGGGAGAAGCAGGCTCCATGCACCGGGACCCTGACGTGGGACTCGATCCCAGGTCTCCAGGCTCGCGCCCTGGGCCAAAGGCAGGCACCAAACTGCTGCGCCACCCAGGGATCCCTTCTTATTTTTTCTTAAGGCAAAACCCTGCTCTTTGGTGTGATTTATAGGACAGTGCCTTTCATCCCTCCCCCATCCGACCTGCCTGGTCCCCTCCACCCCATCCATCCATGGGCACCTGGGCTGCACGGGCAGGTCTGCATCACTGGCGAGACACGTTTCTCACCTCCTTCGGTCATTTTCTAGCTTGACATGGCAGGAATGGCTTATTTCTTGGTGATTAATTAGAAAAATGTGAAAACTTGGACGCCTGGATGGCTCAGCGGTTGATCACGCCTGCCTTGGGCCTGGGGCGTGATCCTGGAGACCCAGGATCAAGTCCCACGTCGGGCTCCCCACATGGAGCCTGCTTCTCCCTCTGCCTGTGTCTCTGCCTCTCTGTGTGTCTCTCATGGATAAATAAATGTTTAAAAATTAAAAAAAAAATAAAGCTCAGACCTCATCTCTACTACTGCCTTTAAATAAAAGAAAAGGAATAAATGAGCTGTTGACTTGAGGCTCAGGAAATCAGGGATGCAGGGCCTTTCTTCTCATGGGGCCCCTCGGTGTCAAGGTTTCGCAGGACCACTCGTGGGGAGGACAGTGTGCCGGCTTAGCAGACTTTGCTTTCCAAGCTTTCAGTGGTGCTTTCCCACACCTCACAACCAGGGACGGACACTGGGTACAGGGAGAGCAGATTCTGTCTTCCTGGGGGGTGGTCAGCCTTTGTTCTGTATCTGATGAGGCCCGCCCACACCACAGAGGGTAATCTGCTTTACTACAAAGCCTCCAAATTTACATTTTAGTCTCATCAAAAAACACCCTTGCAGAAACATCTAGCATGTTTAATCAAACATCTGGGCACCAGGGCTCAGCCAAGCGGACGCATGAAATCATCCATCAGGATGAGGCAAAGACATTTCCTTTCAAACAGAGAACTTTCACTGCCGGCTGGATTGACTGACAAGTAGAGGCTGTGGCCGGCTGACCTTTGAACAGTAGTTGCTAGTGAGACTAGAAAACAAACAATCCTCTAGATGGGAAAAGGTCAAAAGGGAGAAACACCATGCAGATCCAGGCTGTCGACTTTCACTGGAAAGGGACAGATGGGAAGGCCTCCTGGTGGCCACATGAGGCCCTTCTCTCTGGCCTTCCAGAGCTGTTGAGCTGTTGAGGACTGTTGAGGGTTCCTTAGAGACCCCAGTGGCCCCCAGACCCAGCTGGGGGCATCCTCTGTGAACCTGCTGCTGCATCCCCCACCCCGCACCCCCACCACTCGTCACAGGCCCCCCTGCCTCTGGGCGTCCAGCCGGAGCAGCGTCCACACACTGGAGAGCCCCAGCTGTCTTCCCAGGCTTTCCTCCTCCACCCTGAGCAGATCCTTTTCTCTTTCTCATCTGAGGACACTTGCACACTTCTCCAAGACGCCCCTCAACTGCCATCTCCACTATGGGGTTCGTACTGACACCTCGGCCTACGCTTATTTCTCCTCTGTGAAATGGTCTCTGTGCTTGCTCTGGGCTACGTGCACCCCTCACCACCAGGAGTTACCTGCAATCTGTGTGATGGCCTAACCCAACACCACACACCAGGGGGGTTCACAACAGGTACATGCTTGCTCACGATTCTGAGGGCTAGAAGTCCAGGATTGGGGTGTTGTCAAGGATGGTTTTTCCGTGGTTTCTCTTCTTGGCTGGTAGGTGGCCACCTTCTGAGAGACACAGAGAGAGGCAGAGACTCCGGCAGAGGGAGAAGCAGGGTCCTTGTAGGGAGCCCAATGTGGGACTCGATCCCAGGACCTTGGGATCACGCCCTGAGCCGAAGACAAGCGCTCAACCGCTGAGCCACCCAGGCATCCTTCTACCGGCATCTTCACATCATCTTCCTTCTGCATGTGTCTGTGTCCAAATTCCCTCTACTCATGAGGACATTAGTCATATCACATTAGGGTCCACCCTTATGGTCCCCTCTTAATTTAACCATCTCTGTGATCACGCATCTCCCAGGTCGCCGACCTCCCAAACAAGATCTCATGTTTGAAGTACCGGAGGTTGGGACTTCAACATGTGAATCCGAGGGAGCACACGACTCAACACATGATAGTGCCCTTGGAGAACTGCTCAAGAGCTCATTCCTTCACGATGGGGACAAGAGGAATGGCTATTCCACTGCACTTTTGTAAAACTGAGATGGGTTGATGTGAGTAAAGGAATTAGCATAGACCCTGACAAATAATAATCATTCAATAAATGACAGTTGCTTTTTAAAAAATATTTTATTTATTTAATTGACAGAGAGAATGGGAGAGCACAAAGGCAGAGGACAAAGGAGAAGCAGGCTTCCCACAGAGCAGGGAGCCCAACGCGGGGCTCCATCCCAGGACCCTGGCCGGGATCATGACCTGAGCTGAAGGCAGACGCTCAACCTACTGAGCCACCCAGGTGCCCCCCAAAGTTGCTTTAATAATAGTACTTAGCGATTATTGTTATTTATTAAAAGTCTTATTTAATAATTTAAAAATATTTGTTAGGGCGCCTGGCTGGCTCAGTCAGTAGAGTGTGAAGCTGTTGATCTCAGGGTTGTGAATTCAAGCCCCTCATTGGGTGTGGAGATTACTTAAAAATAAAATCTTTAAAATACATATATTTAGAAGCTTAACACTTAGAATTGTTCTTATTCAAATACGACTTAATAATGACAACACTGAGTTAAAATTGTGAGCTTGAGAGTTACGCAAATGTAGATTCCTGGTTCCAGTAGCTGCTTGATCAGGGGAAAGTTATTCATTTTGCTTGTCTGTGTCTTGCTTTTTTTTATTTCTTATTTTTTAAAATTATTTTATTTATTCATGAGAGACACAGGCAGAGGGAGAAGCAGGCTCCCTACGGGGAGCCCGATGCAGGACTTGATCCCAGGACCTCAGGGTCATGACCTGAGCTGAAGGCAGCTGCTCAGCCACTGAGCCACTCAGGCGTCCCTGTTTAGTTTTTAAAGTAGGCACCATGCCAAACATGAAACCCAACGCAAGGCTCCATCTCATGACCCTGAGGTCAAGACCTGAGCTGAAATCAAGAACTGGATGCTTACCCAACTGGGCCGCCCAGACTCCCCTGTGTCTCGGTTTTTTTTTTTTTTAATTTTTATTTATTTATGATAGTCACAGAGAGAGAGAGAGAGGCAGAGACACAGGCAGAGGGAGAAGCAGGCTCCATGCACCGGGAGCCCGACGTGGGAATCGATCCTGGGTCTCCAGGATTGCGCCCTGGGCCAAAGGCAGGCGCCAAACCGCTGCGCCACCCAGGGATCCCTGTGTCTCGGTTTTTGACCTGGAAAGCAGGGATATGAAATAACTACATCACAGAAGGATGTAAAGACCCACTTAGCTGAGGTATATTAATCGTTCAATAAATGGTGGCTCCATCAGTCAGATTGAAAACTAGCCCAGGATCCCTGGGTGGCGCAGTGGTTTGGCACCTGCCTTTGGCCCAGGGCGCAATCCTGGAGACCTGGGATCAAATCCCACATCGGGCTCCCAGTGCATGGAGCCTGCTTCTCCCTCTGCCTATGTCTCTCTCTCTCTCTCTCTCTCTCTCTCTCTGTGACTATCATAAATAAATAAAAATTAAAAAAAAAAAAAAGAAAACTAGCCCAGAGGCTGAAAACACATTGCTTAAAGTTGAGAGAGGCTTACTTCTCCCTCAGGTAACAGGGAGCCAGCCAGACCCAGGAGGGCCGCCCTCTGTACTGAAGGTCAGCAGCGTACTGGGTCCTTTCCCCTTCCTTCTCTGCTGTCCCAGGGTTTCGTCTTCATCTGCACAAAGTGGGGTTGGCTGCAGGGTCCCTGCTAGAGCCAGCAGGTAGGAGAAGGAAATATCTGGGAGAAGTGACTTTGCCTTAAGCTTTTCTCGACTGTGCCGAGAACCAGATGGCTCCCCTAAGTCGGGGAGCCGAGAGCTGCAGTCTCTAGCATGACGGCTGTGCTGCGCCCGCACTGGTCTGTGAGGCGAAGGAGGAAAGAACAGGTTTGGCTGGGGGTGGGGGGGTGGGAGGCCTGGCGACGGAAGCAGCCTGCAGCAGTAGCTTTTGTATTATTATCATTGTGGGGCTTAAAAACAAAACTGGCATGCCTTCGTTATTTTCCCTCTGTGATTGTTCCACACGGTCCTTGAAGGCAGGTTCTGTGGCCTCCCACTCCGGTTCCTCTTCTTACGTCTCGAGGCCTGAACCACAGATGCAATTTTGCTGGTCATTTGGACAGATACTTGGACTGGGTTGGGTGCATCAGGCAACACAGCGCTAACGGTCATGCCCCCACACCAAGTGTCCCTTAGTTCTTAAACATGATGTCTTCAAATTGTGTTGTCTGGAAAGTAAAGACCATGTTTCTAGTTTTATTTCTATGACAAACCCTTTGAGGTATTCCCGAGAGAAGAAACCAATCTGATGAGCAAAGGAAAAGGATCACTTTGGGGAAAGATGTGATGCGAAAACAATGAATTCCTTCATTGAAAACAAGTAAGAATTTAACAAGTGACATCTGATATAAAATGTCTTTAAAATAGCTCGGCAGCAACATGTAGCAAGGACCGTCCGCATCCCTTGCGTGGTGTGGGTGTTTCCCGTGACCCTTATGGGACAATTGTTTCCACCTTGGTCTCTGACCACTGTTCGTCAGTCCCTGGAGCTTCCAGCTTTCTCTATGCCCCCACCAACGTGTTTGTGTAGACACCACTGAGATTTTTGGCATTCATCTTCTCCTTTCCTTACTCTACTCTTTTCGGGTGGTCCTTTTCATTCTAATACATTTTTTTTTAATTTCCTAGACTCATGTTTTGTATTGAATTCAGCTTACAATTTCCAAATGCCTATCTGATACCTGCCTCTGAATGTCCTGTATACACCTCGCCACGGTGCCACCTGCCTGCAGTTGAGCTTGTCCTCTGGCCTGTCCATCTGTTCCTTCTGTGTTATCTAACACAAGTAGGAACGTTGCCATCCACTCTAGACTCCAAGCCACAGAGCCTGGACTTACCCTTCCTCATTTCTACCCTTCGGTCTTCTCCTAGCCCCCTCCATAGAATCCAACTGCTTACCAATGCCTGCCATTTCTAACTTCATGATGTCTTCTGAATCCTTTCCCTCCTCTTCATCTCTGATATTACTGCTACAGACTTTTTTTTTCCCCCCAAGTCATCTCTGGCCGTATCATGTTATTGGTTCTAGTCTTTACTGAGCTGCTCTCTAAAATATACATCTGAACTTGTTACATCCTGTTGAACAATTGTTCATGGCTTTCCATGGCAACTGGAGGACTGGGTAAATTCTTTGGCAAGAGATTCAGTAGTCATTGTACCCTGGCTCGTCCCTTACACTCCTATATCCTATGTTACTTAGTCTGTAACCTGCAGTCTGCCTGTTTGCCTCTCTGGCATCTCCCCAAAGTGCTTTAGAAAGCCCTATTTTTGTATTTTTGTTCATACTAGTTCCTCTTCCTGGAACATATGAGAAAACCTGTAAGTGCCATGAGGCAGTAAGGAAAACGGGGATCACGGTTGTCTAGGATCTTTAACAAAACATTTCTTTGGAGGGATGGGTCTGCAATGGGGAATAATGAGGCACATAACCTTGGAAGTTTCATGGTAGAGAAAGCTACAGATGACACTGCATATCACGGGGAGTCTGCAAACCCATGCTTTACTATTTTAGGTTAACTTTGGGCAAACTTCTTTATCTTCATAGAAACTCAACTTTACCAACTAAAATGAGGAAAAAGAGAACATCATTCAGCTAAGAATAATAATGCCCCTCCTCAAGAAATAAATGTCTCAGGCTTTCTGCAGTTTAATTTTTTTCAAGATTTTATTTATTTATTTATTCATGAGAGACAGACAGAGAGAGAGGCAGAGACACAGGCAGAGGGAGAAGCAGGCTCCATGCAGGGAGCCCGATGCGGGACTCGATCCCAGGAGCCTGGGGGTCATGCCCTGGGACCCCCAGGCGTCCTTGCATATTAATGTTAAATGGAAAATAACTCAACATGAAACCAAATAGAACCCTTACCTCTACCACTGAGGAGCTTTAAGTTAACCAAATCACTGTTCTAGCAGGAAGAACAGCTGGTGAGTTCACTGATGATTACAAGGTTACAGAAGGAGAAGGTGTCAGATAAGAAAGTGGGAACCCAAGGAGTCCACAAAGGACTAATTCTTCCTTGATGTGGTTCCCAATTTACTGACAGTGGCCAGTTCTTCTGGAAAGTGGTAGAGTCAGCCCTTCCCTGGGCAGCAGGCGGCTCCCGCAGAGCCTCCCTGCTGGTGGTGAGCAGCATGGGGACATGACTGATGGATCCCCTGGCAAATATCTGGGAAATGGTGAAGGCACCTTGTGTTACACACCGGCGGTTTCCTTTAGCTGTCTGGGTGTGATGGCGTGGACTATAGGGCCAATGAGGTGTTTCCCCACGTGCGCTCCTCTCCCCAGTGTTGACTTCATCTTCGGTCACGATGAAATGTATGCTCTAAGCTGTCATAAAATTTTTTTTCTCACATCATACAAAGCACTATTCTAACGCTAGGGAGATTGGCTTGGCTTGGACATTTTGGCTTGTGGAACTTAATATTTTTAATTGGGCAAAGAGATGGAACTGGAATTTATTTTAGCCAAATACATGTGAAGAACTGTTTTCAGATCATCAGTGAACTGTGCCCCATGGATATGGTTCAGATTTTAGCACCAGGAGAAGAACATTTGGAAGAAAATATTACAAATAATAGAAATCTGACACCGCGGCTGAGATGGTCCTGGTTTTGCGAGGAGCCAAGCTAGCATGTCCTCATCTACCCGCTGCCCCCTTGGGTAACCCAGCCTCCGCCATCAGGCTGCCACCTGAATGGACCAGATTTAGGACGCCAGTGAATTAATGAATGAACGACTACGTGTTTAATAGTCATTTAGTGAAAGCTTTAGTGAAACTCAAAACTTCGTCCGAGTGAGCTGATTATGGAGTAATGGTGGAAACAAGACCTTGATGCAGCTGATCAGATGATGTGAGGGAGCCATCAGGAGGAGCAAGGGGCTGAGAATGAGAGGAGAGCCACTGGTCTCTGCTCGAGAGGTTCTCCTGCTAATCCCGTGGACTTTGCCTCCGTCTCAGGTGGGAGAGATAATGAGCAGAAAGGGGGGTTTTCACACACAGGTCACTGCGTGGCCGTGGAACCAAAGAGCAAGTCTCCTCTGGATCATGGTGACAGAGGGTGGCCCAGGAGGGCACGCCCCCCACTTCGGTAGAAGTGTTCTGAGCAGATCTGGGCAGACGCGGTGTGATTTTGATGGCCAACCCTGGTGGTGGAGGAACGGCAACTTCAGTAGGCGTTGCCAGCAGAATCAGGCCAGAGAGCCAGGAAGGACAAACAGGACGTAACCCATGTCCAGGACTGGTTATAAAGCACTTGTCTGGGGGGTTCTCTCCCTGGCCCGACATGGCTTAAAAGGGGGAGGGGGACAGAAGGCCCCACCCCAGGGAGTGAAAGTGAACCAGATAAACGTGTTATATCAAATCACCAAAATAGAGTCTCCCAAATACCCATCAACTATACCCATCAGCTCGTGCCAAATCTCCAGTCGCAACATCACTGAGGAGACTGCTTGCTGTTCTTTTTCCAATTTAATTTGGAGGCTTGGAGATTCCATTTGACACAATCCTCTCAGATGTCAGCAAAGCTTCCACGTGCCACTGTAAGTTTGCTCTCCTGCAAAAAGACTCGCGAAGATACATCTTGTTTTCCAACGGATTTCTTCCAAAGAAGGGTACTGAAGGATGAACTTCATTTTTTGAGGATTCCACTATGTGTGTGTGTGTGTGTGTGTGTGTAATCTATTTTGTTCTTGTTAGGAAGGATGTCTTCACACCTTGAGAGCAACGAGGTGCATTTTGTGTATGTATCTGCTATCCCCTGGACTTCTCAGGGATCATTGTCAGGCATTTCTAAGTGTCCTTTCTTGCTATTACTAATAATTGCACATTTTTGTGATGCTCTTAAAAGCACGTTGACCTAACACCTGAATGCATTTTCTTTTCATAAGAAGATATGGACCAGGACAGCCCGGGTGGCTCAGCGGTTTAGTGCCGCCTTCAGCCCAGGGCCTGATCCTGGAGACCGGGGATCGAGTCCCACAACGGGCTCCCTGCATGGGGCCTGCTTCTCCCTCTGCCTGTGTCTCTGCTTCTCTCTCTATCTGTGTCTCTCATGAATAAATAAATAAAATCTTAAAAAAAAAGAAGAAGATATGGACCATATTTTACAGGTGAGGAAACTAAGACTTGAATCTCTTCCTCAAGGACTAGCTGCTAGTGGGCAGACTCTGCCTAAACGCAGGTTTCCTAGTGTTAAACCCTAATTCTCTTATGTAGGCAGAAGGACATTGAACTACCAGTAAGGTAGGGTTAACCACAAATCATTTCTAAAATGCAATTTTATCCAGACCTTACCAACCAGGTTGCTAAACTGTGAAAAATAAGCGTTTCCTCCCTCTGACATAATTGAGAAAATAGACCAAAAGGTAGCCAGCAGGAAGGAACAGCATGCCAAGAAAACCGAGGCTGTGCTTTTGGTGTGTGTTTCTCAGACGGAAGTGGTCCTGCTGTGTGTGGCACTGCGCTCACTGCTCTGCGTACATAGGTCATGGCGCAGGGCTGGCTCTCTCTTTCCATGAGCCAGCTGTCTTCTTCTGTGTCTGTCCTCATCGGAAAGTTAGGCATGGTGCAAGGAAGTCCAGCCTCCCTGCTGCTAACACAACAGCACGCCTGCAGCTGTTGAATCTATAAGCCGTCACCCTGTAAAACACCGTAAGGTCAAGGGTGTGTGGCCCACTCTTCCCCCTCGGTCACCCTCCCCCCACCCAAATCTTCCTTGTCTGATTTCTCTTCCCCGTCAACACTGCTTGTGGTGTTCACTTTAACGAATAGCCCTCCTCTGAAAATGCTGGAGGTAACCCCATGGCTTCACCTGCCCTGTTTAGGCAGCAAACAACTACCTTTTCTCTTACTGAATGACAGATTTTGCACATTCCTCCTGGAATATATTGTCTTTAAAAAACAAAACAAAAACCCACTTGACTTCCATGTTGTTAAGGTGAGAGCTCCTATGACTGGGGTAGAAAGAAGTGTTGCAAACCATGGCTCCTCGTCCCTGATCTCTTCTGGACTCTGGCAAGCTAGCTTCTCCCTTGCTATTTTAGGGGCGATGACTCAGCGTCAGCTCAGTAATAGGAGAGAACTGCTCAAGGGCCGACAGCAAGGCACAGAGCAGAGCCAGAGGCTCTCCTACCAGTTGGGTGGCTACCAAGAATAACTCAAGACATCCTGTGAGCAAGGCCAGGTGTCATCTTCCTGCACAGACCATTTTGGTACCAACTGGGCTGTTTCCGTGTCTAACACCTAACAGCAGGGGCAATGCATGAAAAAAATGCACCTTTGTTTACTGGTTAGGGCACCTCTTGTTCTTCTGACTGTGGTTGGCTCGTTCCCCCAATTCAGTTCCGGTCTGCGTGAGTATGCCTCACAGCGAGCTGGAGGCCCGGACCTGGGCTGGGGGGGCGGTGTGTCTCCGCACCATGCGTTTGGCCTCCTGAGTGGGACCTGGGCTTGGATTCACACTATAGTTGCTCCCCGACTCGGGCTGGTCCCTTCATGTGAAGCTGGAGCTGCGAAAAGCCACATTTAGATGCAGGAATCGGGGGGCCCTGGGGTCTTCTAATTACTTGCCTTATATTAGTGACATCTTTGCATTTCTCTCTGAAATACATGTGACAAAACGCTTTGGAGTTGGGAACTCTTTTGGATCCCCGTAACAACCCTGTTACTAGCAAGGATCACCTGCCAGAGTTCACAGATAAAAGAACCGAGGACCCTCGGCATAAAGAATAGGATGGATGAGCAGAAGGGTGACTTAGTGCTACCGGTTATCGGGCGCCACTCTGCGCCGGGCCCGGGGCCAGCTGCTGTACTGGCGTCCCCGCTGTCAGGGCCTGGCCGTGCCAGGGAGCGTCCTGAATACTGTTCACCGACAAGAACCTAATGCTCAGCTACTTGCCTCGGGCTACACAGAAAGAGCCAAAGCGGGTGTCAACCTAGGATCCTCTGGTTCCAGATCCCAGAGTCTTTCTTCCATATCCTACTTAGAGGATTTGCTTGAAGAACTGAGCTGTTCCTACTACAAATCTAATTTGCTTCCTGTTGCATTGAGATATGCCTACTTCAAAATTCATCTTTGATTGGTGATCCCTTCCATATTCCGCCCCATGCCTGGGTTTCCCAACCTACAAGTGCCCGATAAGGGGGGCCTGGATGGCTATTAGCTAAGTGTCTGCTTGGGCCGTGGTCCCTGCTCAGTGGTGCGCCTGCTTCTCCCTCTGCCTCTGCCTGCCCCACCCCGCTTGTGCTCTCTCTCTCTGTCAAATAAATAAAAATCTCAAAAAAATAAATAAATAAATAAAAGTGTCTCATAAAAGCCCCAATATGTTCTAAGACGGCTTGCTAGCACCTCAGGTTATAGTCCGTTCCCTTAAGTCGTGATGTTCTCAAAGTGGAAGCTAGTTTAATTACCTCTTTTAGAAAAAGGAAATACTTAGCAGATATAAGGAAATTACATTCTGAAATACTATTATCCCAGGCAGGGGTCTCGGAACACACGAACCACTCATTAGGGAGGGCTCTTTCGTTGTAATGACAGAGAATCGACTCAAAATGTTTTGTTTTGTTTTTGTTTTGTTTTGTTTTTTTTCAAAGGCATTTATTAGCTGGGGTCCCCGAAAGGTCTTGGGTAGAGCCCAAGGAGCAGCCACCTCTCCCGGCTGTTGTCCTCTGCATCCTCTTCCTTCCCCACCAGGCGCTCTCCAAGGGTTGGGGTCTCGTTTTGCTGGGGCTGCCATAGCCGGGGTGGTTCCAGACAGCAGGAACTCCTGTTCTCACGGTTCTGGAGCCTAGAAGCCCAAGATCAGGGCTAGATTGTTCGGGGACTATGAGGGAGGGACCTGCTCCAGACTTCTGCTCCGTGCAGGGACGGTGCACTGAGGGAACAGCATGAAGACAGGCCTCGAGTCATGGAAAAGCACGGTGTATTGGGAAGTAACCCCCACACGGTTCACTGCAGTCAGGGCTCAGGGTACTTTGAGAAATTTCTTTCTCTGGGACTTTGTGGTAGTTTGAGAGGACACCTCGAGTCTTGTTTCTGCTGGATTCGGATCTACAGTTCATTGGATTAGTATCTACAGTTCTTCATTTCTTTGTTTTACGTAGTTCATGGTCCTGACATGACATATGAAAGTGGCTTTCCCGGGCCTGAGAATTCTCTAGTTCTAGGGAGAAGTAGACCACTCACAAAGGGGAAGAGAGAAAAATGAGGAGTTTGTGTGTGGGTCTAATTCCCTCTGAAAAGGGAAAGCAAGTCTAAGTTTGGATGTCATAGAGTTACCTTGAAATTCCGCTGTGCAAAATTAACTTAAAATGCAGTTGTCTTAGCCGATTCCAGTTAATTAGTATCTTCGACTTCTCTGAAATATATCCACACTGTCGACTATTTTTTTTATATTTATTTATTTATTCATGAGAGACACAGAGAGAGAGGCAGAGACACAGGCAGAGGGAGAAGCAGGCTCCATGCAGGGAGCCCGACGCGGACTCGATCCCAGGCCTCCAGGGTCACTCCCTGGGCCGAAGGTGGTGCTAAACTGCTGAGGCCCCCCCACCCCGGGAGGCCCACACTGTTGACTATTTTAACTTTGATCATTCCCCTCCCAATTTACCTGATTTTGTTGTCACTTTATAGTCAATTTAGTGAGGGTCTGTGGGTAGCAAATTCTTAGTATTTATGTATGTGTTCATTCATTCATTCATTCATTCATTCACTTATTTAGAAAGCATCTTTATTTAGGCCACAGACCGAGGACCAGGAGGAAGATGCTCGGATACAAGTTCGGTCTCCCAGCTTGCTTAGGGTCTGTTGAGACTATTTTTCATCTGGTCTCTCAATACTTCCTTATTCTCTTTTACTAACTAACTGTCCATGTGAGACGATTCTAAGTGCCTTATACTGTCCTGGGCCAAACCTGCTGTTGATGAAACACTTAAATTAGGAAAGTCTTGAAAATTTCTCAGAGAATTGTACCTTAACTTAAAGAATGCACTCTAGGATTGTGTACACAGGGTTGTGAACATTGATTTGCGAATGGTGAAGCTAACTGAAAAATCAGTGTGTCTGAGGCATGATCTAGACCTCACCACTGGCTTATCATCTTCAAAAATAAACTTCTTGTCTTGGAATATTTTTGGATCACAAATAAATTGCATAGATGGTGGAGTAAGTTCTCGTAGGCCTCTCACTAGATTTGGTTTCCTCTAAGGTAATCATCCTGTGTTCCTCAGATCCACTTTTTAAAAACTGTGAAACCTACGTTGCTCTGTTGCTACCAACTAAACTTCACACTTTATTCAAATATCATTAGCTTTTCCACTGATGCCCTTTTTTTTCTGTTCTAGTCTCCCATGGAGGCTATCACATTATGTTCAATCTTCATGTCTCCTTAGTCTCCTCCGGTTTCTGACAGTTTTTCCGAGACTCATTGTGACCCTGGAGCTCGGGTGGCCCAGTCGGTTAAACGTCTGACTCTGATTTCAGCTCGGGTCATGATCCCAGGGTTGTGGGGTTCAGGCCTGTGACCAGCTCTGTGCTCAGTGGGGATCTGCTTGAGATTCCCTCTCCCTCTCCCTCTGCCTCTCCTTCTGCTCTCTCTCTCAAGTAAATAAATAAATAAATTAATAAATCTTAAAAAAAAAAGACTGTGACTGTTTTTGAAGAGTACTAGTCAGGCATTTTGTAGAATGTTCCTCAATTTGTCAGTTAGACGAATTTGTGACAGATGATTAGATGGGCATATAGGTTTGCGGGAAGACTACCATAGAGGGGAATTACCTTTCTTTCTTTCTTTTTTTTTTTTTTAATGATAGTCACACAGAGAGAGAGAGAGAGGTAGAGACACAGGCAGAGGGAGAAGCAGGCTCCATGCACCAGGAACCCGACGTGGGATTCGATCCCGGGTCTCCAGGATCGCGCCCTGGGCCAAAGGCAGGCGCCAAACCGCTGTGCCACCCAGGGATCCCGGGAATTACCTTTCTTAATATATCATTTCTTTTCTTAAAACCTTTAGTTTTTACCTTTCTTCACCTACTATATCATATTTCTGTCTTTCCTTCTGATATGTCTCTGTACAATCTAGCTACAAAAATTCTCTAACCTTCTCCCACACTTCTCGATGATTTTTTTCTGTTCTTTCCTCAAGCTACACATGTCCCTCTTCATCCTTCCCTCTCTTCCTCTCTCCCTCCCTCACCTTTTTATCCCCCTTCAGAACATCAGTCCACTCTCTAATTTACGTGCCTTTTGGGCTGAGCCCCTTCTTGGCTTCTGATTTTTTCCCTGATGATCTCTAGTGATCATCAGTCTCCCGAAGGAGTAAGAGAAATCAGGAATGAGGCTGAGAAAGATTACAGAAGACGGTGTGACATCATGGAAAAAGCACAGCATGTAGGCCGGAAGAGTTGAGTCTGCAGGACAGCTCTTTCCTTTGCCAGTTCGTTCTTTATATGCGCCCAGTACCTGCCCAGGTGGAACCATCACCTCCTGTAAGACTGTACTGTTTCAAACTCCGTGCCATCGCACGGGGCCCCATCTCCATTTGCCTGGGATGCTCTTCTCTCCCTCCCTTCCCAACCTTTCTGGGATCCAATAATCTGGTAAACTTCCAACTCATCCTTCTGACGATCTAATGTCCAGCATGATGATTATAGTTAGCAATACCTGCTGTATACTTGACATTTGCTAAAGGGAATCGATCTGAAGTAGTCTCACCACACACACAAATGGGAACCGTGTGAGGTGATATGGTAATTGGCTTGCTCATGGCAATCATTTCACAATGTATACGTACATCAAAACATCACACTGGGGGCACCTGGGCAGCTCAGTCAGTTAAGTGTCTGCCTTTGGCTCAGGTCATGATCCCCGGGTCCTGGGCTGGAGCCCGGCATGAGGTCCATCTTCTCCCTCTGCCCCTCCCCCTGCTCATGCTTTTTCTCTCTCTCTTTCTTTCAAATAAACACATTAAAAAAAAACTAAAAACAAAAAAAAATCACATTGTATAACCTTAAAAATATATGATTTTTATTTGCCAAATGTGTCACAATAAGGCCAGAAAAAGAGGAATCAATGTTTGAGTATTTTTTAGGTTCTCTGGAAGAATTCATCATTTCCGCCTTTGAATTATCGAATACTCTGTGCATACCTCTTTATGGCCTCTAATATATTAGACCGTAGGGTCTACTGATCTATTTATTGTTTATTTAATGTATTACTATTTGGGTTCTCTGAGGACACTTAGTATGGCTTATATAGGTTTCCTTTGGACTGATCACAGGTGCATATTTGACACTTAAAATTTTTACTGAATGGAGATCCCTGGGTGGCGCAGCGGTTTGGCACCTGCCTTTGGCCCAGGGCGTGATCCTGGAGACCCGGGATCGAATCCCACATCAGGCTCCCGGTGCATGGAGCCTGCTTCTCCCTCTGCCTATGTCTCTGCCTCTCTCTCTCTTTCTCTCTATCATAAATAAATAAAAATTAAAAAATTTTTTACTGAATGACCAGATCAATTAATATTTAATGTTGGGTAGATCACATAGTATCACCCTTAGGCTTTTTTTAAAAAAAATATTTTATTTATTTATTTATGAGAGAGAAAGAGAGAGAGAGAGGTGCAGAGACACAGGCAGAGGAAGAAGCAGGCTCCATGCAGGGAGCCCGACGTGGGACTCCATCCCAGGACTCCAGGATCAGGACCTGGGCCAAAGGCAGGTGCTAAACCACTGAGCCACCTGGGCTGCCCACCCTTAGGCTTATTGTAAAGATCAAATGAGATAGTTGTGGAAGCACTCAGTGGAGTGTACAGAGCTATGTAAATTTATGTCCTAAAATAATCTGCAGTCATCTATGTCTTATTCCTGTGAACCCCCTCTACCCCCAATACTTTGTTTTTATCCCTCATGTGCCACTCACTTTATTTTGAGGGTGAATCGTGTGTTAGCTATCTACTGCTGCATAACAAATAACCCCCAAACTCAGTGGCTTCAAATAACAAACGTTTACCCTCTCATAGTTTCTGAGAGTCAAGAACCCAGGCACAGCTTAGCTGAGTCCTCTGCATCAGGACTTCTCATAAATGGCACTCACGGTATTGCGGGGGCCCTGGTCTTCTCAAAGCTCAACTGCAAAAGCACCTGCTTCAAAGCTCACTCACTGGGAGGCGAGAGCCTCAAGTCTTTGCAGGCTATTACTGGTCAGAGACATCACTTCTTGGCCCTGTGGACCCCTCCGTACAGCCACGTACAGCATGGCAGGTTGCTCCCCTCAGAGCAAGGGCTAGAGAGAGAGAAAGAGAGTGAGAGGCGGCGAGCAAGACTAGAGTTACAGTCTTTTTGCAGCATAATCTTGAAAGTGGGGCCCCATCACTTCTGCTATATTGTGTTTCTTGGAGGTGAGCCAGTTAGCAGATCCAGGCCACACTGCAAAGGATGGGCTCCCACAGGGCATGACTCCCCGGAGACAAGGATCCCTAGGACCCCCCTCGAGGCTGCCCACCACTGCACACTACTGAACTTTCATCCCTATAGGGTCTGGGCCTGGCTAACACAAAATCGGTCCTGCATAGACGGTTAATAAGTTGATATAAATAGAACAAAGCTGTTGACACAGCGAGATAAAACAGGTGCTGCCACCCTGGAGAAATGTTCCCAACCACTTCCCTTTGTCCCAGCACAGCGATTTACACTTCTGTGCTGGGCCCCCAGAGCTCCTGCTGAGCACAGCGGGAAGGGGAGGGTCAGTTAAGGAAATGAGGGCAACCTACTTGAAGCCCTGCTCCCGTGTCCTTGGCACTGTGTCTCGAACTGCGCATTATTTACAGGTGGCAGGTAATCATCTAGCCATTCACTCAACAAAGATTAATCGAGCGGTGTCTACGCGCCAGGCTCTAGAAAGACACAGGAAAGAAAACGCAGTCCCTGCTCAAGCCCCAATTGTAGTGATTGTTTTCCCTTTGGGCTTGACACGGTTTCTCTGTTAGTTTGTGGGAAAAGAGGCCAGACTGGGTCACACACTGACCGCTATGTCATGAAGATCCTGGGAGGAATGTCTGGAAAGGTATGAGCTCAGAGCAGGAGGGCCGCTACTTCCTGACTCTCAGCGGCTTCAAGTCTTTGCTCACCTATTTAATAAGGCTTGTCCTGGGGTGACTGGTGGCTCAGGGGTTGAGCATCTGCCTTTGGCCCAGGGCGTGACCCTGGGGTCCTGGGATCGAGTCCTGTGTCCGGCTCCCTGCAGGGAGCCTGCTTCTCCCTCTGCCTGTGTCTCTGCCTCTCTCTGTCTCTCATGAATAAATAAATAAAATCTTTTTTGAAAAAAATATAAGGCTTGTCCTGACCATCCTATTTGATGATGTGGACAGACCCTTCCACACCCACTCCTCCCAATCTCCCTGACCCTCTCCTATTTTTTTTCCTCCTATTTCCTTTTTGTCCACATCACCTATTATCTTCCAACATAATTTACTTATTACCTTTGCTCTCCAGAGTCCCTCGCCCCTGTCCAAATCTAAGTCCCACAAGTGTGGGGAATCTTTATTTATTTTCTCTCTGCTGTATCCCCAAAGCCTAGAACCGTGCTTGGCACATAGTTGATGCTCAATAAACCTTCGTTGACAAAATGAATGGGAGTCCCTCCAGGTCAAGCTCCCTTTCTAGGCCTCACTTTGTATTTTGGGAAATTTTTCATGAAGGAAGAGAGATGCAAAGAGAGCCAGTGATGCTCTTAGCTGCAGCTATTGGTTCCAAGGAAGGGAATTAAATTTTAATTTGTTCATGGGGCTACGGCATGAGATGTGATTAGTAAATGCCAAATCGGTCGATGAGGACGTGTGGGCCTCACTTTCTGTGCTCACTCCTCCATGCTGCCCCCCCACAGCTGCCCGGGGTTCACCCCCTCCCAGGGAGGATGTGTGCACACACGCTGGGCAGGGGCAGGAATGAGGGCCTGAGTCCGCTTGGTGGTCTGGAGTGACTTGTGTCTAATTGGAATGGAATCGGCAACCCTGATCCTTTATCCTTGAAGAATGAGGAACTGGTGTCCTCCCCCATCAGTTCAGAAAGCTTAATTCTGCAATTTTTCCAGGCCTTACAGATAATAGGAAGTGATTATGGGAAGTGAAGCCACTTTGGCTGACCTCCTCTTTTTAGTTTGACTTTGTTCTCACTTTGTGTCTCACTCGCTGCACTCTCAAGGCTTGATGGGGTTGAACTATAAGACAGTCTTTTAGCCAAACCAAAAGTTTTATTGTAGTTTTTTTTTTTTTAAGATTTTATCCATTTATTCCTGGGAGACACAGAGAGAGGCAGAGACACAGGTAGAGGGAGAAGTAGGCTCCCTGCAGGGAGCCCGACGTGGGACTCGATTCCAGGACCCAGGGTCATGACCTGGGCCGAAGGGAAATGCTCAACTGCTGAGCCACCCAGGGGCCCCAGTTTTATTGCAGTTTTGAACTAAGTTCACATCCTCACATCTACAAGGGAACGAAAACCAGATCTCTCCGTGGAGTCCATGTCGGAAGGAAGGAAGGAGTCATCTACCACCGTCTCCCCCGCTCCTCTCTGCCTACCCTGGAAGTCTCACTTCTGCTTCTTCCTTCTCTGGTCTAGGTTGTCACCATTTATTTCAGCTCATCGGCCTTTCCCTCGGAGTTGGTATCAAGTCACAAGCAGATAATGAAGGAAAAGGAACTTTGAGGTCCCGACTCAGTGCCAGGATGATCAACACTCCTTAGCAGAATTCGACGTGTTTCTTTCCCTTATCTAGACTTCCCTCTTTGCCCCCTTTTCTCTTACAGAACGGGGCAGGGTCCAGAAATGGGGCAGACCCGCGTCGGCCCACCAGAGGAGAGTGAAATGGAGAAGGCCCCTTCCAGTCATACAAATGTGAATGGAAATAAAATCTGTAACTCAACCAAGTAGGAGTTTGGGGGGCCAGCAGTGCTAGGGGAAGATAGGAATCACGATGCACACTCGGGTCTCTAATCTAAGCGTCTGTAAAATCTAGTCCACTGGAGGCTCACTTAACACTAGTTTCAACTTTAAAATTGATTTTTATTATTATCCTTTCAAGTGAAATGTGTTCATTAACATACACTGAATAATTGATGAACATAAATTGAAAAAAAAAGCATAGAAGTAGAGAGAGTGCAAAATTAAAATCTCATGTCTTACCCATCGCTCAAAGATAAATAGCATTAGCCTTGCATCATACTTCCCTGCAGTCTTTTTTATTTTTATTTTTATTTTATTTTATTTTATTTTTTCCTGCAGTTATTTATTTATCTATTTATTTATTTATTTATTTTTTCCTGCAGTCTTTTTAAAATGACGGTAACTATCATGATTACATTATTGCAACTATATAGTTCCTATTATTCTGTATTCTCTTATTTTTCTCATAGCATGAAACATTTCTCCCCCCCCTTTTTTTTTTGCAAACTCCTCATGAATATTTTTTTCAAAGGCTGCAAAATAGTCTAGGAATTACCTGGGGCATAGTTTACTAACCCCAAAACCCAATCTGAAGTAGGAAGGAGCATACTCTTCCTCTGAGGGGCCAGACAGTAAGTGGTTTTGGCTCCATGAGACATAAATCTCTTTACAACTGCTCAAGCACTGCCTGCGTCGTGCAAACCCAGCCATGAGCAATGAGTAAACGAATAAATGTGGCTGTGTTCCAACAGAACTGTATTTGCAAAAACAAGCCGTGGGTCACATCTGGGCCACAGGCCACGGTTTACGGACCCTCTTCTAAGCGATTACGTCGCGTTACTTTTTGTTATTTCAGATCCTATGCTCAACACTGTGCTTCCTCAAGCAGGATCACTTCCTTAGAAAACGTCAGAAGTCAAACTGAAGCGAAGGTCAGTCTTTGAAAATCGTTGCGACTCTTCATACCGCCAGCTTTCTTCCTCAGATGACACAGCCGTCAGCGAGGCAGGATCTGGCCAAGCGTATCACATTTTTTTTTCAGTATTTATTTTACTCATTTCATTCAGAGTCATGTTTAGAAGACAAATTGCTAAGTGGGGAAAAGCAGGCCAAAAATAAAGTGCGAGGAAAGATCGAAAATTTACAGTGAATAAAGAAATCTGTCATTTTGATGGGCGGAAATATGAAATGTCATTATTGTTTTAAACTGCGTTTCCTGGGGGCCGAGCGTCCTCCAGTGTTGGCTCTTCTGCCACGTTTCCTCTTCTGCGACACGTCTGCTCAGGCCTTTGTGCACTTCCAAGCTGGTGCATTAGCTGCTCCACTTACCTGGGTCGACAAGTTCTAAAGGCGGCATCTAGAGCCACCTGAGGACATCATAAAAGGGATGTTTAAATAATTTTGGAATATAACTAACGAAGGCATTCTATGCGGCCACTGCCAATGTTTTGTTTGTCTCGTTGTTCTTTTAGGGCTGTAAGCGAACAGGATGCAGCGTCCTATATGCCTCCGATCATAGCAGCCCCTAATCATACGTCCGCGTGAAGCCACATTTATTTATTTATTTATTTATTTATTTAATTCATTCATTCATTCATTCATTTATTTTTTTTAAAGATTTTATTTATTCATGAGACACATACAGAGAGAGGCAGAGACACAGGCAGAGGGAGCTCCCTGCAGGGACCCCGATGCGGGACTCGATCCCAGGACCCTGGGGTCACAACCTGAGCCAAAGGCAGATGCTCACATGCTGAGCCACCCAGATGCCCCGATTTTTTTTCTTTTATGCTCAGCAATACGGGCACAGTGAATACCAAATAAGCATGAGACGGGTTGATGGAGTAGCTTCAGTCAGTGCAAAGCCAGTTTATCGGTGGCTGGTTACTGTTAGGTTGTCGGGTCAGGCATGGGGCCTGGAACACGGCTGAGTCAGCCCCCGGCTTCGCTGAGCTGGGGAAGCAGGGGCCTCTTCCCTCACAATCTGGGAAGAATCTCTGAGCCCCTGAGCCCGGCAAAGAATTCATGACCAGATTTACATAGGGAGGAAAGGCCTGGGATACTGTTCACTGCTCTGGATGCTCTCACTTTTTGGGCTTCTTTCAGGATTTTTTTCAGTTCCGCGGCATGTAATGCAGGTGAGGATGAGCTCTGAGAGGGTCTCCAATGAGCAGCAACATGTTTCTGAATCCTGCAAAGCTGGCTGGGACTAAGAAATTATAGTAATTAGCAACATGGCAATAATTTAGTTTCTAGAAGAATGTAAGCCCTCTTAAAGCCAGAAAAATGAAGTAAAAACAAAGTTCTCTCTGCATGTGCAGCAGTGTCTTCTCAAATTGGGAAAAATTGCTAAAAAGGCATCAGTGTGCAAGGAATGGATGAGAGGCAGGCCAAGAGATGCCATTTGAATGTAAAAACGCAAGCTTGAGCCTTTGAAGTCTGGAGGCCAGGCCTCCCTGAGCCCTGCCGAAGATATTCAGGCAGGTGGCATTCCCCGAGGCCCTGCAGGAGTGGCCCCTCGTGGTCTGCTTCCATCATAGTGAAGATTTGCTCTGCAGGCAGGTCCTGGAAAACTTCAATTTCCTTCTTCTAGTAAACAGTTGATGATTCTGTCTTTGATGTACAGAGGAGACAATCCGCGTGTCAGTCGCACAGAGTTTGTAAAAAGGAAAAAGGCTTATAGGAAATGTTTATACTCCCATGTGACGTTGACCTGGGTCCAGAAAATACCAAATGTTCTGGGAAGAAGAGCATGCTTTCTACTTCAAAGGATGTCATCACACCTGCCTCTGAGTGCCTCCACCTCAGCCTGGGAGGCTGTCACAATCTCTAACAGAGCACTTGTCCCGGCCTAAGGCCAGAGACCTGGGGTCAGGGCTCCTGAACACTAAACATGATGACTCATCCTTTCTCCTCTTTTCTGCACTCTTGGCTTCTTACCGAAACCTGTACGGTAGCACATTCCGTCCATGAAGACCTCAGCCGGTGAGGATCCTCAGGATCCCATGGGGTTCCAGCTGGATTTGACATTTCCTTCACAAAGCATCATTCATTCACCTACGTGGAAATCTAGCAAGGTCATGTAACAGGACCATTCTTTGCCTTTCCTCCTAGATTCCAAGAACTTCTTACTCATCTTATGCTTCATTGTCCAGGAGAGCCTGTCAGGCTGGACGTGTGCCTTCAATGACCATTTGCTTAATGAGGAAATCAATATGGAATGGCTTGTTTAATAAATGGAAATGCCTTTAATATATTTGCTGGTTATAAAAAGTCTGAAAGTTCATTGTAAAAAAACCCAGAAACTCCTAAGTATGTAGAAATCTCTATCATGGTATCTTCTTCCAGAGATAACTACTAGTAGATGTGAGATCTGTACCTGTGCAGTATGCCACACAGAAAGAAACAAGAAAGGAAGGAAGGAAGAAAGAATGTGATATAAGTTTTTTTTTTCTATAGCATCTTTTTAATTCAATATGTGATGTCTTGGGCATATTTTCAAGTCAGTCCATTAGGAGTTTGTGAAAAGCAAAAAAGAGCTTGTAGAAATGTTTATATTGCCATGTGACATTGACCTGTGTCCAAAAATAACACATCTTCTGAAGATTTGCTTAGTAACTTAGTAAAACTGTGTGTTTGTGTATGTGGCCTAATGAGCTTAATAAAGTCACCGTTGTTGGACTCTAGGTGTATCCAGTTCCTACGATGATAAATAATGTTGAAAACAACATCCTTGTCGATAAACACATTTTTCCACGCTTGTCTGGTTACCTTCTTAGAATAAGTTCTAGAACAGACTTGCAAGGTCAAGGTTACATATTCAAATTTTTGATATTTTCAGATCATCCTCCAGATAATCTGAAATTTTAACTGATGTTATTTTTGACAAATCAAGAATTAGTACATGGCTATCACTAATAAGTAAGTTTATTGAAATGATTTTAACTCAAAGATTTCTGTCAAGGTGTTTCCCCATATCTTCATTAATCCTGGACTTTTTTAGTCTGGAGACTTTGCCAAGATGATGGATGAAAAATGATATCCCATTGTTCTGCTTTGCATCCCCATCATTGTTTATTAGACTCAACATATTTTCTTTTTTTTTAATAAGATAATTTTTATTGGTGTTCAATTTACCAACATACAGAATAACACCCAGTGCTCATCCTGTCAAGTGCCCCCCTCAGTGCCCGTCACCCATTCACTTCCACCCCCTGCCCTCCTCCCCTTCCACCACCCCTAGTTCGTTTCCCAGAGTTAGGAGTCTTTATGTTCTGTCTCCCTTTCTGATATTTCCCACACATTTCTTCTCCCTTCCCCTATATTCCCTTTCACTATTATTTATATTCCCCAAATGAATGAGAACATACACTGTTTGTCCTTCTCCGATTGACTTACTTCACTCAGCATAATACCCTCCAGTTCCATCCACTTTGAAGCAAATGGTGGGTATTTGTCATTTCTAATGGCTGTAGACTCAGCATATTTTCATGTTAGTCTTTAGCACTGCTTTCTTCCTTGACTTTCTTGTTTTATTTTTCATACATTTCAAACTTCTAGATTGTTTCTTTTCTTCTTTTAAAGATTTTATTCGTTTATTTGACACAGAATGAGAGAGAGAGAGGACAAGCAGGAGGAGTGAGGAGGGAGAGGGAGCCTGATACGGGGCTCAATCTTAGGACCCTGGGATCATGACCTAAGCTAAAGGCAGACACGTAACTGACTGACCAACCAGCTGCCCAAGGATTGTTTCTTTAAAAAGATCTTGACATCATCATATTATTGCCTAAGGGACGCTAGGCTGACTGCATGTTTATGAGTCCTAAGAGCTGTGAGAGTCATTTGATTTTCCAGGATGGGGCTGCTTATTGCAGCAGAGTAGACTGAGGCATCACGGTGGGGGTGGGAGTAAATATCATTAGCGTCTTCCTGATTTAAATCTATGCATGTCATAGTATTCACATTTTGATCCAGTAATTCCAAATTCTAGCAAATTTAAGGAAAAAGTTAGGAAAGGAGACAAACATTTATATTCAAGGATGTTCATCCTCAGTCATTTATTTAAAAAATGCATAATTTGAAACAACTCAAATATCTAAAATGGGCAAAGAATTAAGAAAATTTGGTACATGTTATTACCATGACTTTAGTAATGTGATTGGCAGAGGTTAAGAGATAAATGGAATCCAATCGTACCAGTTAAGTGACCATAGGAATTGTGGCCTGGACAGACAAGAAGAATGTCCACGTAAGTCAGGGTAAAATCAGGTGATGAATGGAGTGAGAAGTTGAATCCAGGCAAGAGGTCAAGGGGTAGAGAGATCTAGAAGAGAGGTGCACGTTTCCAGGGACGCATGCAGGAAGCTGTAGCAAGCATAGTAGGAGCTGAAGCTGGGGCCGTGGACGGCACAGACGGGGTCCCTGTTGCCTCACTGATGATGAACGGAACTGGGCACGGCCCTTAGGGACGCTGGCAGGTGTGCCTGCAGTGTCCCCAGCCCTATGTCCGGCACCCCCGCCCCAACTTTCTGGCCAATGCACTACCTCTGCTTGCAGATGCTGTTCTCTGCCTCCTCCTATCATGGTAACTCCCGCAGAGGCTGCCTGGAGGTTCACCACAGTTAAGTCATTCATCATATCTGTCAGCTTTGAACCTGTCATAATTAATGTCTTCACACCCCAAACACCCATTCTGGATTCCACCTCATACTCCTGTTTTCCACCTACTGTCTCTCTGCTTCCAGAAGGCAACCTCTTAAATAAGTACAAGATTCCATGAGTTATCAACTGCCGCTGAACACATGATCCCCAACCTTAGTGGCTCTCATTAATCACATTATTTTGCTCATGGATCTGTGATTTAGCTCATCTCTGCTGGGCAGCTTGAAGGCTGTGAGCGGGGTTCATCTGAAATCTTACTTTGCTGTCTGATGCTTGGGCTGGGAAGAGAAGAACGGCTGGGAGTGAAGCCATTTGGGGCTCCCCGGGCATTGCCTTCATGATGGCTCCAAGATAGCCCACTGTCATGGGTATCAGCTCGCTCTTCCAAGTCACATGTCCCTCGAGAGAAAGCCCAGCAGAAGCTGTGTCGCCTCTTATGATCTAGTCTTGGAAGCCACCTAACATCACCTCCAGTGCATCCGATGGGTGGAAGTATCTTCAGGGGGCCCCGAGAGTCAGATGTCGCATTGTAGATAGAGCTGTGGGATGGGGTATATAGTCTCGTGGAAAACATGCCCTATTACAGGAAGTCAAGGTAGGTTCATGGGCTGGCTGGCATCTTAACGTTTTATTTTAAATTATCTCTAACTAAAGAGTGAAACACCAAAGAGTGAAACAAGTTAGAAAGAATTTCTTCCGTTTTTTTTTTTTTTTTTTAAGATTTTAATGTATTTAGTGGAGCGAGAGAGGGTACACGAGGGAGAGTACGAGCAGGGTGAGGGGCGGGAGGAGGAGCCTGATGTGGGGCTCCTGTGCTCCTCGCTCACGGGCCTCGGGGATGGCGACCTGACCCGGAGGCAGGCGCTTAACCGGCTGAGCCCCCGGGCCACCCAGGAAGAGTCCTGTCCACCAAGAGATGCAACAGTACGTTCACCACCGTATTTTGAAATGCGGTCTTTGAATTGGCACCAGATGAAATGTGACCGGGCGCTAAGGGAGGTTTTAACAGGGGGCTTCACGGGGACATCCCTCCACCCCGAATGTTTGAGAAAGACTCTGCTGTGTGTTGCCATCGTTCAGTTCATCAGGGGCTCGGCATCCGTGAATCCCGATGCTGAATCCCGGGCAACTTTGCCTTCTCATCCTTCCTTATCGGCTTGTCTCGCTGGTCGGTAGTGTCCTTCGCAAGCTGGTCCATGCGGGCACAGGCTGCCCCCTACAACTGGCCTCACCTTACTTAGGCAAATTACTTCATCTGAATTTCTTGTTTCCTTTGCAAGCACGTTGTGTATACTATCCCTTGAGAGAGATTTCTGACCATTCTTAAAGATTGAAAAACCGTTGTACTTCTGAGCAACTCGTGAGGATTTACGTATGGACGATGTGAAGTGCCCAACAGCCCAGGTGTCCCTTTCTTTAGAAGTTAAGATCTAATTTGTGATCTCCTCTGGCAATTATATGCCTGCCTTTGGTCTATTTTAGTCTTTATTATTATTTTTTAAAATAAAAAAATCTGTTTTTAAAAAGTTTTAATTGTAATTCCAGTTGGTTAACAGGCAGTGTTCCATTAGCTTCAGGTGTACGGTATAGTGATCCAACGCCTCCATACAGCGCGCTGGTGCTTATGGTGACAGGTGCGCTCCTTTTTTTGTTTTGTGTTTTTATGATTTATTTATTTATTTCAGAGAGAGATAGAGAGCATGAGCCAGGGGCGGGGGAAGAGGAAGAGAACATCTCAAGCGACTCTGCAATGAGTGTGGAGCCCCCCCACATGAGGCATAGTCCCACGATCATGAGATCAAGAACTGAGCTGAAAAAAAAAAAAAAAAAGAACTGAGCTGAAGCCAGGAGTCGGATGCTCGACCGACTGCACTGCCCAGGCGCCCCAAGACGAGTGCCCTCCTTCATCCCCATCACCTATTTAACTCACCTCCCCACCTCCCGGCTGGTAACCATCAGCTTGTTCTCTGTAGTTAAAGAGTCTCTTCCTCATTTTCTCCCTCTCTCATTTTTCCCCTTTGCTTGGTTCTTAAATTCCCCCATATGAGCGACATTGTTTGGTATTTTTGTTTCTCTGACTTATTTCACTTAGCATTAGACTCTCTAGCTCCATCCACGTGGTGGCAAATGGCAAGACTTCCTTCTTTTTATGGCTGAATAATATTCCATCATATATATATATATATATATATATATATATATATATATATATACACACACACCACTTCTTCTTCATCCATTCATCAATCGCTGGCGGCTTGGGCCGCCTCTATATCTTGGCTATTGTAAATAGTGCTGAGATAAACACAGGGGTGCGTGTATACCTTTGAATTTGTGTTCTTGTATTCTTTAGGTAATGCAGGTGTTGGATTGTGAGGTAGCTCTACTTTTAACATTTTGAGGAATCTCCATACTGTTTTCCACAGTGGCTGCACCAGTTTGCATTTCCACCAACAATGCAAGAATGTTCCCCTTTTTCCATGTCCTTGCCGATCTCTTTTGTTTGTGTTGTTGACTCTAGCCATTCTGATAGGTGTGTTGGTATATTTTGAACTTTGAATTTCATCCCTTACTCCATCCTCTATCCTTGGAGAAGCTATGAAGGAGTATTTTTTTCTCTATCCCCCTTTTTCTTCTTCTTCATTTAGATCTTTGTTTCATTAAGTATGACTTTTTTCTTTCATTACAAGACAAATCATTTATCAAAAATGGAAGAAATAAAAAAATAGAAAACATTAAAACCACTCATAATTTCACTAGTCATGATAACTTTGTTAAGAGGTGGGTGTGTATATGTATAAGTTGGATTATGGTGTTTTGTAATTGGCTTCTCTTATTTAGCAAAGTATCATATGTTTTCCCACGTATTTTCTGATATCTTGCTGTAATTTGTGAACTTCTTTTCTTTCTTTTTAATTTTTTAATTTGTGAATTTCTTAAAGCGCTCTTAAATCCTTCCTGGAACAACACATACTATACAGGACAGACAGATAAACTAACAGACATGTCCCCCGAGTCTGTTGTAAGGACCAGGTAAGATAATAAAAACAAAAGTTTTATGTAAGCTGTGAAGCAGGGCAACTCATAAGAGGTTAGTAATCTACTCTGGTTTCTGTTTGCTGCAGTATTTGGTATAATTATATACACATATTTACATTTATAATTAAATAAACATTGGTGGTTTAATTACATGTGAGTTTTGTACTCCCATTCCAGAAAAAAAAAAAAAGGGAAAATTGGAAAATCACGCCTTTCCTGGCAATTCAATCCTGACAACCGCTCACCTAAGCTTAGGTGGTCACAGGGTAATGACGCTTGTTGACTGTGGTTGCCAAGGTTACAACTGCTTATGGCAGTTACATAAAGTAAATCTCCATCTTAATTATGCAACTTAATGCTTGTGCTTTAATCTCCCCCTTTTGCTTTTTCATACTCCCTCCATCTCCTGCTGAATAACGTTGGCAAAATTATAAAATGTGCTTCTCCCCCTTCCTGTGCGCTCTTCCTATCTGTGGTACAGCCCCTGCCCCCACCCGTACCTCCCCATCCTGAGACTCATGCCCACTGGGTCTTGCTTTCAGATTGCGAGGGATCTGGTCACCACATCTACTCCTTCCCTTCTTCTCCCTCAGGTGATCAAATGGATTTTAATAGGAAATCACTGAAAATGTAGGGTTTCGAGACACAGATGAATTATTCTCTAATAGAAGAATTTGAAGCATAAAACTATTTTTTAACTCGGTCCTTGAGAAAGGGGTGCTGAAATCTTCACCGTATTAGTGGAGTTTCATTTTTCCTTTGCAATTTTTGGTGATTCTATCCTCTTAGGCTATGTCCTTAGGAGGCTGCGGCACAAACGTTTTTAGCGAATCGAGTATCCATTTGCCCAGACTTCCCTCATTCCCTTGCAACTAGGAACGTTCTGGTTGCAAGTTCTCACTGACGGGCTAAGAGTCAAGTGATGTGTGTCACTTCTGGGACGAAGCATCTTAGAGATTGTACGTGACCCTCCCAGCCAGCTCTTCCTTGCCTGACCAAAGATACTGGGTGTCCCTGAAAGCGGAGCTGCAAGACGGTGAGCCTCCGTCACCTGGACTTTCTGAGCGGTGCTGGAACAGAACTCCTTGCAAACTCGTGTTGGACACGTGATGAGAGTGAAAAATATACTTCTGTTGTGTTAAACCACCAAAATTTTAGGGTTGTTTGTTACTCCACACACACTAGTTTATCCTGACCAAAGTGAGGGTATATCTTAGAGTTTATCCATCTCATATCTTCTGTGGCTTTGTTATCTTTCTCAGTATAAAATTTTTAGTTTGTTTTTAAGTAGTTTTCATAGTAGTTTCTTTTATGTTATTAGTAAGTATGAATTTTCTTTTGGTGATTTTTGCCTGATAAACATTTCTTTTTACTCCCCTCTTCTCCTTTTACTCTTGATTACCAACCTTTCTGTATTAAATCTGTTTCTCTTATAAATAACAGAGTACTCAACTTGAGGACTTTCAACTTTAATACGTACCTATTGTGATTACTGATAAATGTGGATTTGTTTTTGTTATCGTACTATCGTGCTTTCTCTTTGCTTCTAATTTTTGGTTTTTGCTTTCTGTTGGATCAGGTTTTCTTCATGCACTTTTTTCTTCTGCATTGATGAGAGCTACACAGTCTTCATTCTATGCCTCTGGGGGTTATCCTTGAATTTTTAATGCATATATCAACTTTTTCTCCCTTTACGAATTCTGCACTCCCCCCTTGAGTCAGATTGTATTTCCCAAGGATCGCCACAATATTATCTCCCCTTGCTTCAAGAGGGGGAATCTCTTTCCCCACCACCTTGACTCTGAGTAGGAAAGCTGTATGATAACTTTGGCCAATAGACTATGGAGAAGTGACACGCCTGCCTGTTCCAGGTGTAGCTCTTACTGGTCTAAGACCTGCCCACCTCCACGAGGCCAGCCACCATGTAAGTGCAGCTAGCCCAGGGCTCTTAATCTGTGAGAAAACCTGGCTGTGTGGAGGCCCTGGGGGAGAAGACATAGGGTAGAGCCAGAGCGCAAGACGCATCAAGGCACCAGGAGTGAGGGAAGGAGGCTCTGGAAGTGGAGGCTCTAGCCCTAGCCACTCCGGGGAACGGACACATGCATCGGAGACAAAGCCCCCAGCTGAGCCTTTCCTGAAGGCCTGTCCTACAAAGTCCTGCGTAAAATAAAATGAATGTTCTTAAGGTTGCTGAATTTTGAGAACATTTATTATACAATGTTCTCAAAATTATCTATATCTATATCTATCTATACAATAGATACCTGGGGCACTCTCCATTCTTGATATCGTATGGAATTTTACTATTATTATTTTTTAAAAGATTTTATTTATTTATTCATGAAAGACACACAGAGAGAAGCAGAGACACAGGCAGAGGGAGAAGCAGGCTCCATGCAGGGAGCCCGATGCGGAACTCAATCCCAGGACCCCGGGGTCACGCTCTGAGCTGAAGGCAGATGCCCAACCGCTGAGCCACCCAGGGATCCCTCATATGGAATTTTAGTTTCAAATTTTACTTAAAACTTCTTAAAAACGAGCACTTTTTAAAGACAGTAAGGTCTACCCATTTATTGAATTTAACCTTTTATTCCGAGATCATTATAGACTCAAACGTGATTACATAGATCAATCCTGTGTATCCTTTGCCCAGTTTTCCTCAATGATAACATCTTGCAAAACAATAGTACAACGTATAACCAGGAAATGGGCATCGATACGGTCAGGATACAGCACAATTCCGTCACTATTTGGATTGCTTGTGCGGCCTTTTTATAGCTGTCCCCACTTCTGCTCCCATCTCATTAGTCCCTGGAAACCCCTAGCCTCTTATCCATGTTTATAATTTTGTTGTTTCAAGAATGTCATGTGAATGGAATCATTCAATATATAACCTGATGGGATGGGCTTTTTTCACTCAGCGTAACTCCCTGGAGACTTACCCAGGATGTCTTCTGTCTCGATTGCCCATTTGTTTTAGTTGCTCAGTGGCATTCCATGGTGCGCATATTCCACGGTTGGTTTAGCCGTTCACACACCGAAGGGCAACGAGGCTCTTCCCAAGCTTTGGCTTTCTTGAAAACAGCTTCAATGAACATTTAGGTGTAGGTTTTTGCATGAACATAAGTCTTTATTTCTCAGCGACAAATGCTCAGGAATGTAATTGCTGGTTTGTAGGACAGCTACATGCTTAAGTTTTTAAGAAACTGGTAAACTGTTTTTCAGAGCGGATGTGTCGTTTTGCATTCCCACCAACAATGTGTGAATGATTCCGTTTTCTCTCCATCCTCACCATTGTTGGCTGTACTGCTATACTTTTTTTTTTTGGAAATTTTAGTCATTCTCAGGTATGTAGGAGTATCCCGCTGTATGCTGTTTTTTTTTTTTTAAAGACATTATTATTATTTTTTATTATTTTTTTATTGGAGTTCAATTTGCCAACATACAGCATATCACCCAGTGCTCATCCCATCAGGTGCCCCCCTCAGTGCCCGTCACCCAGTCACCCCAACCCCCTTGTCCACCCCACCTTCCACTGCCCCTTGTTTGTCTCCCAGAGTTAGGAGTCTCTCATGTGCTGTCTCCCTCCCTGATATTTTCCACTCATTTTCTCTCCTTTCCCCTTTATTCCCTTTCACTATTTTTTATATTCCTCAAATGAATGAGATCATATAATGTTATTTGCTTTGACATGGATGGAACTGGAGCATATTGTGCTGAGTGAATACATTATTTTTTTGAGAGAGAATGAGTGAGAGAGAGGAAGCACATGTGAGAGGGGGGAAAGGGCGGAGGGAGAAGCAGACTCCCCGCTGAGCAGGGAGCCTGATTCGGGGTTGGATCCCAAGGCCCCGGGATCTTGACCTGAGCTGAAGGCAGACACATAACCCACTGAGCTCCCCAGGTGCCCCCCACTCTCCCACTGGGGTTTTAACTTGCATTTCCTTAATGGTTAATGATACTGCACATCTTTTTTGTGCTTATCTGCCATCTGCCTGTCTTCAGCCAAATGTCTCCTCATGTCTTTCCCCATGTTTAACTGGAATGTTTGTTTTCTTGTTGAGTTTTGAGAGTTCTCTGTACTAATATTTTGTCAAGGATTTTGCATTTATATTTAACAGGGACATTGATCTGTAGTTTTCTTTTTCCGTATTCTTTTCTGTCTGGTTTTGGTATCACAGTGATACTAACTAAAGCAAATGAATCAGCAGATGTTCTGTCCTCTTGATGGGGAAGAGATTGTATAGAATTCGTGTTAATTCTTCCTTAAATGTTTTTGTAGAAATTTCTGTGAAATCTTCTTGGCCTAGAGATTTCTTTTATGGGAAGATTTTTTATTTACAGATTCAATTTCCTTAAAAAGTGTAGGGTTATTCAAATTATCTATTTCATGTTGGCTGAGTTGTGTGTGTTGAGAAATTCGTTCATTTCATCTAAGTTGTCAGTTTTATGTGTGTACGTTGTTGGTAGTGTTTCCTTATTGTGCGTTGGTTCTCTGGAGGACCTATAGTGCTAGTCTGTTCATCCTTAATGTTGGTAATTCATGCCCTCTCTCTTCTTTCTTTGTCAATCTTGCTAGAGATTTGCCAATTTTATTGATCTTTTCAAAGAGCCAGGTCTTTGCTTCATTGATTTTTCTCTGTTGTTTTTCTGTTTCCAATGTCATCATTTCTGTTCTGATTTTTATGATTTCCTTCCTTTCCTTTCTTGCTTTTGGTTAATTTTACTTTTCTTTAGGTTCTTGAGGTGAAAACTTGGATTATTGATTTGAAACTTTTTCTCTTCTCTAATGTACACTTTTAGCACTATAAATTTATCTTGCTTTGGATTCACTAAGCTTCTTTACTCTGTGGAACAATTTTTCATCTAATTATCTCTTCAATGCTGCTTTGGCCCCATTTCTCTTTTTACCTGCTGGGACTTTAATTAAACACGCGTAGTCTTCTTTATTCTTCATGTCTCTTACCTTTTCTTCCGCACTTGCAATCTGTCATTCCATCCCTCATTGGGAATAGTTTTATTTTTTTCCCAGTTCATTTATTATTATTTTTTTTTATCTGTGTCAAATCTGCTGTAAGATCCATCTGGTAAGTTTTCAAATTTGGTTATTTTATTTCTCATATCTAAAAGTTCCATTTGACCCTTTAAAAATCTGTTTTATACTTTAAACTATAAAACTGTGACTCTCTTGATAGTTTCCCCTTTTCTTCAGATGTTAATTGTTAAACGAAAATTTATATATAGTAAATTTATATAATTCCAAGATTTGAAATCTTTGTAAAACTGTGCTAGTCTATAGACTGTAGTCTGTATTTCCGTAGTCCACAATTTATACTGGATATCATTTATGGCATCTCCTTCTTTACGTATCTGGTTATCTTTGACTTTCTTGGATTTGAAAAGTTTATTGGATAAATTATCTGACGCCTACTAGAAATTTGGCTTTTTCCAGAAAGAATTTACACTTGATTCCAGGTGCTTAGAGGTACTACCAGTTTAAGACCACTCCAAACCAAAGTCAAAACTTGAAACTTCCAAGAAAATAAAGGAGCTGCAGAAGAGTTTAACTGCAATTTTGTGGCAGGACTGGTGTGCTTGGGTTGGGCAGCCCTTTGTAATCTAAAATAGTTAGGAGTGAATCTCCTGTTGGATTTCCTATTTTCTGTCACCTCTGGACTTTGCCTTTTTTCTTTCTCTCTCCTGAAGGCCAGCAAAATAAAAATCCAAAATATTTAGGGTGGATAACTACTCTCAGAGAGAAAGCAGCCTCTGTCTTTACTTGCACCTCTGGGATCCTGATTTCCCTTCATTGTAGGCCTACTAAATCCTTACTACTACTGTGTCAGTTTTTTGATTCTTTTAAGATGTCATATATATAATATATAATTTAAAAATACATGTATTTTAATTTTATCCCATTAAAAAAATAAGCTTTTGCGAGAAGCATTAGTCTGAATACCTTAACTCAGCATTTTAGAAAACAGGATGGACTTAAGAGAAGTAAATGTCATAAAATTTACACATTGTGGGCAAAGTTGCTCCCTTTTATTGTTTTTCTCTCTGGCTTCACTTCCTCTGAGGTCAGCGGGAATTGGTTTTCATCTGAACAGAAGTAGTAAATTCTGAAATCCAAGTGTTATTTTTCTGAGACTACTGTGTGCATGGTATGGGATAAATGAATAATTAATAGATATTGTCATTCTATCATTCCTTGTGTCCTTGAGATTCAGATTTCTCATCATAAAGGAGATGCGTGCATATGTAATAGAAAAGTAATTTAAGAACCTTGTGGTATTGAACCTGAATCAGAATTGTCAGTATAAAGTCTAGAGGTATTTTTTTCTTTCCTCCTCCTTCTTCTTTTTTTGATGTGTATACCATTGAAGAAGCAGTATAGATTTCTCTCTCATTAGGACCTTGCCCTGATAAGAAGAGGCTGACCTGAGTCAGGAGCTGAGCTGAGCTTTCCAGGTCCCTTAGTTTAATAATTAATAACAACAACAACAACAACAACAACAATAATAATAATACCCAGCTTAACCTGAACCAAAGCATGGGAGGTGGGGGAGCGGCGCTAATGTGCTCCCTGTCAGCACAGGCATTCTGGGAGAAATTTCTGTAGAAAATATGTCCCTCTGATAACCTGTCTCAAATATGACAAAATTTTTGTTCGATGTCATCTTATCTTATTCTTTTCTTTTATTTTTTCCCTCCATATTTCATAGCTAACATTTAAATGCTTTTCTTTCTACGTTATTTCCCCCAGTTTTTTCAGCCTTGTATATAATATCCTAATATTACTAGTTCTAGTTCCTGAGTGAAACGTTTTTTTCTTTTTGGGTGAAAAAATTAAAACTGGTAAGGGATGAGCTGGACAGCAGGCAAGAATCTAATTGTCCTTTCAATCATTTATTCTATAAGTACGTATTGAAAACCTGCTCTAAGCCAGGTCCTATGCTAGGCACCGGGATACATGGGGAATAAAAACATGAGCCCTAATCCCAAAGCATTTGCAGTCCACAGAGGAGACTCGCTCTCAATCTAACAACCACCTAGGTGAATTATTAATGCTAACCGTTGCTTAGAGCCACATTTAGCATGAGGAGCAGACCTATCATTAGAGCTCTGAAAGCAAAGTGCAAGATGCCACGTAAACCTAGGGGTGAGAGAAGGTTTCTCCAAGCGAAAGCTTTTGAGCTGAGATCCCAGGAATAAATAGTAACTAGGAGGAGAGAGAGGCTGGAGCACACGGAGTGAGTGGAAGAGTAATACAAGATAATACGAAAGATGTTGTCAAGGACTAGATCAATAGATTTCGATCATGTTAAGACCTTTGTACTATACTTGGACTTCATAGAAATGGGAGGGTGTTAAAGGATTTTAATGGGGTCACTGTGTGTGGTGTGTGTGTGTGTGTGTGTGTGTGTGTAGGCTGCTCTTGCTGCTGTGTTTAGGTAAGGAATTAAGTGCATGAGTGATCTTGTGAAAAGCCACGTGGAATAGTACATTTGTGGTCAATCAGTGAGTAGATGATGCTCTAAGAACATTCCTCCCACACTGCAGGAAAACATGTCTGGTCTAGGATAAGGCATTTCTGCTTTTGTCATTTCTAGCCTGCTTTTCATTGAGGGATATATGGTTTCAGTGATCCGTAGGTTTAAGGGCTCTGTTTTCTGGTAAAGTTCACGTTCTTCCCTCTGGGAAACCCCCTACTCCCACCATGTTGGTCTCTACTGCCTAATTCCCCTCACCTGCTGTCCCAGTATTACTGGAGAAGACTTCTGCACGCTTACTGTTTCTCCAAGTTACCCTACAAACTCTTGAGAGCGGAATCCCTGTATTTCTATCTTCAGGGCGCAGTGTCTTTTCCATTTGACGGGCATCAGAGCCCCCTACTGGGAGAAGCACAGCTCAACTACACAAAATGCCAACACCGGGGGTGGGGGTGGGGTGGGGTGGGGAGCGCGAGAGTCCTGCGACATTTGGTGCATCTGTGCGTGCGTGGTTTACCGGTTCCAAGTTACATGTAATTACTGTGCATCAGCTAAGGAACTTACTCATTACCTTTGCAATAACTCTGACATATAATTATAAATAATTAGCTTCTCATTTGGTATATTCCCCAGTTACTCTGGGTTGAAGAGTCATTGTAACAATTAATACAAATCGTCAATTTATAGCCCCTTAAAAAAAAAAATCTGGAATTGATGTTAAGAAACAATTCAGTCCAATCTCCTGCTTCAAGGAAAAGAACATCTGGGGGATCCCTGGGTGGCCCAGTGGTTTGGCGCCTGCCTTTGGCCCAAGGCGTGACCCCGCGGTCCCGGGATTGAGTCCCACGTCGGGCTCCCTGCATGGAGGCTGCTTCTCCCTCTGCCTGTGTCTCTGCCTCTCTCTCTCTCTCTCTCTCTCTCTATCATGAATAGATAAATAAAATCTTAAAAAAAAAAAAAAGAAAAAGAACATCTAACATCTTCAGGATACGGGATTCTTTGTTCTCTTTCAAAAATTTCCCAGGAAGGAAACTAACTCCGCAAGTATCATCAAAGACCAGATTCTATGTTTTCAGTAATCCAATGGTTTCTTATAGTTGATAAAAATATCTTTTAAAACAAACTTATTTTATTTTTAAAAAGGATTTTATTTTTTTGTCAGAGAGAGAGAGAGAAAGAGAATGAGCAGGGGAGGGGCAGGGGGAGAAGCAGACTCCCCGCTGAGCAGGGAGCCTGATGTGGGGCTCGTCTGGGACCCCGGGATCATGACCTGAGCCTAAGGCAGATGTGTAACCAACTGAGCCACCCAGATGCCCCCAAGCAGACCTACTTTAGAATAGTTTTATACTTGCAGAAAAGTCACAGAGACCCTATGGAGAGTTCCTGTACGTCCTTCACCTAGTTTTCCCGACTGTTAGCATCTGGCATTACTAGGGTGCTACATTTGTCACAACTAAGGAGTCGACCCTGGTTTAGTACTGGGAACTGACCTTCAGCCTTTGTTTGGATTTCACTCGTTTTCCTTGAACGTCCAGGATCCCGTCTTGAACACTGCGTCGGCACTTCAATGTCACGTCTCCCTTGGCACCTCTGTGCTCTGATAGATTCCGTGACTTTGCTTTTGACCATCTCGATGGCTTTGAGGAGTCCTGGTCATATATTCAGGAGAATGCTCCTCTGCGTGCGTTTGTCTGACGTTTCTCACATGGTTGCGGCAGGGTTATGGGTTTTGGGGAGGAAGACTGCAGAGGTGAAGTAACACTCCCATCACTCCTACCCACGCCACTCATGGCCGGGGCGGAGGGGGGCCGGTTAGCTGTGGTTGCCCGGCTGCGCTGGTGTCCTTGCATTTCTCCAGTGCACAGTTACTCTTGGCTGTAGTTTTTATTTTATTTTTTAAAAAAATATAAGTTTCTTTCCTTTTATAGACATAGAGAAGCTTGTCAGCTTTCCTTTCAGAAGAGGGAAGGCAGTGTAACTTGGTGGGGAAGGGCAGCTTTTAGGAGCCAGTGAGATCTGGGTTTGTGAGCAGTTTTGCCACTCGTCCTCTGTGCGATCTTGGGCAAGTTACTTCCTAAGCTTTATTTATTTATATATTTATATTTATATTTTAAAGATTTTATTT
The DNA here is from genome assembly GCF_003254725.2 of Canis lupus dingo. Taxonomy (NCBI): domain Eukaryota; kingdom Metazoa; phylum Chordata; class Mammalia; order Carnivora; family Canidae; genus Canis; species Canis lupus. The sequence continues at coordinate 2,325,989 of NC_064261.1, read as the reverse complement.
ATTCATTCATGAGAGGCACAGGGAGAGGCAGAGACCCAGGCAGAGGGAGAAGCAGGCTCCCTGCAGGGAGCCCGATGTGGGACTCGATCCCGGGACCCCGGGGTCACAGCCTGGGCCCAAGGCCGAGGCTCCACCGCTGAGCCCCAGGTGTCCCACTTCTGAAGCTTTATTATTAGAGTTTGTAAGGTGCGGATAACAACAGTACTTTGCTCACCTGTTAAGCGGAGGGTCAGATGAGCCGAAGCTCGTACAGGCTTTCCCAGCCACCTGACCATGAACGAAGTCCGGGCCGCAGGTCCCGCTGAGGTCACTAACATGCATGTGACAGCGGTGACCACGGGCACCGAGGGACTTCACCCTAACGTCCCGGTGGAGTTAAGTCTTCAGCCTGTAGCCGCGGCTCCTAGTATGCAGCTCAGTCCATCCCTTTGCCAGCCCGGGCCTGGGGCCTTTGGGCTGAAGGGCTGAGCCTGGCTCCTCGCTGGGTCATGGGCTTAACGGCCCTCCCTGTCCCACTAGTTCTCAGGATGCAGTGTGGCCACAGCCGGCCAGGCAGCTGGAGAACGGGGACATGGGCTGTGGGAGGGTTGGGGTAGGGGGTGGCGGGGGACCCTGCGGGGGAAAGTGCAAGGAGACCCTCGATTACTCCTTCCCTACCTGCCAGTCGGACAGTCTGAAGCAATAATGCATTAAAAAAAAATTTATTTATTTATTTATGAGCGATGCAGAGAGAGAGAGAGAAAGAGAGAGAGGCAGAGACACAGGCAGAGGGAGAAGCAGGCTCCATGCAGGGAGCCCCAAGTGTGGGACTCGATCCTGGGACCCTGGGGTCATGCCCTGGGCCCAAGGCAGACACCCAACCCCTGAGCGCCCCCGGGGGGTCCCCAAACCCCACTTCTGACGCTCATTTTCCCCTCTGCGTGGAGTCTCTCCTACTTTACCACGAGCTTGGCTGCTCATCTTACAGGGAAGTTCCCGTCTCCGGGGTTCAGTGCTCTGCAGCTGGGGAGGCCTGCATGACACCTGCTCCCTGTACCATGTGACCCAGGAGGCCTCCCACTGCCCGGCTGTCAAGCAAGTCTCAGTGCTGGAGTGCGGACGGGGACACAGACGGGGACATGGGCGGGGACAGGGGTGGAGACACGGGCAGGGACACGGGCGGGGACACGGCGGGGACAGGGCCAGGGACGCGGGCAGGCACAGGGGCGGGGACATGGGTGGGGACACGGGCGGGGACGGGGCTGGGACAGGGGCAGGGACATGGGTGGGGACACGGGCGGGGACGGGGCTGGGACAGGGGCGGGGACACAGGCGGAGACAGGGGTGGTGACACGGGCAGGGATGGGTGGGACACGGGGACACAGTCAGGGACACGGGCAGGGACACGGGCTGGGACACGGGCGGGGGACAGGGGCAGGCTGGCGTCTGTGAGCCGTCTTGAAAGCACAGAATAGTAGCTCATTTGGAGCGCGCGAGCCGGAGAGCACCGGCTCCCCTGGGATCTCTGCGCCCCTGACCCCCGGCCCGCGTCCCTGCGCGGCTCCTGCGGGCTGCTCGGCTCTGCTGGGCGACACACGGAGGCCCGCGACCCGATCCCGATTTCCACTCCCGGGGCTTCGGAGCGGCGTGGGGGGCCTCGGGGTGGGGAGGGATCCGGGCTCGGCCGTCACGTGGCCCCGCGACCGCGTCCCCCCCACCCCCTGTAAGCCTCTGCGTTCCCCTCCCGCCTCCCCCTCCGCGTCCCCGCCCCCCCGCGTCCCCCTCCTAGTCCCCCCCCGCGTCCCCCTCCTAGTCCCCCTCCGCGTCCCCCCCCCGCGTCCCCCTTCGTGTTCCCCCCGTCCCCCTCCGTCCCCCTCCACGTCCCCCCCCGCGTTCCCCTCCTAGTCCCCGTCCGCGTCCCCCCATCCCCTTCCTCGTCCCCCGCGTCCCCCCCCGCGTCCCCCCTCCACGTCCCCCCTCATCCCCCTTCGTATCGCCCTCCTAGTCCCCCTCCGCGTCCCCCATCCCCCCCGCGTCCCCCCCGCGTCCCCCTCCTAGTCCCCCTCCCCCCGCGTCCCCCTTCGTGTTCCCCCGTCCCCCTCCGCGTCCCCCCGCCGTGTCCGCCTCCGGGTTCCCCTCCGGCGTCGCCTCCCCGCGTCCCCTCCCGCGTCCTCCTTCGCGTCCCCCTTCTTGTCCCCCCCGCGTCCCCCTCCCCGTCCCCCTCTGTGTCCCCCCCACTTTCCCCTCCGCGTCCCCCCCACGCCCCGTTCCCCTCTTCATCCCCCTCCGCGTCCCCCCCTCCCGCGTCCCCCTTCGCGTTTCCCTCCTCGTCCCCCTCTGCGCGCCCCTTGTCCCCCCCCCCCGCGTCCCCCCGCGTCCTCCCTCATGTCCCCCTCCTCTTCCCCCTCCGCGTCCTCCTGCCAAACCAAAGGAGCAAGAGGAGGCAGCGGGAGGCTCGGGGACCGCCCGGTTCCCCCCGTGGGGCGGAGGCGCCGCGTGGGCTGCGACGGGCGGCGGCCTCTCCGGGTCAGCGGCTCCGGCTCGCGGCGTGGGATGGATGGACTAAGGGCCGCGGGGCAAGGGCTCGCTCCGTCTGTAGCATCGGGCAGCTGTGCTGCGTGGGCCAGTCCCGGGAGGGGCCCCCTGCTGTGGAGGGGCCTCTGGCTTCTGCCCGCCGCCGGGTAAGTGATCCTTGGGCACACAGAGGGCCGGCGCCCTAGGTGAGGCAGGCGGGGGATGCTGAGGTTCAGGCGTCAGGACCCCGCGGCCCTCCCGGGGGCTCCCACAGCGAGGGGTGAGGCCGGAGGGCCTGGGAGCCTCCTGTTCCCCCCAGCCGCCCAGCACCTGGGCTCGCTGCTGGAGACCCAGGGAGGCACCTGCTCCGGCAGGTGCTGCGGGGCCGTCCGCGGAGGGCACCTGCTCACGGTGGGCAGCGGCCTGGCCTCGGCCGCCACCCCTCATCCTCACCCCGAGGGCGAAGAGTCTCAGCAGCGTGGGAACTACACAGTGGCCGTGATAGAGCAAGACGTGGGCTCATCGTCTGTTCTCGGGTCACCAAGGGCGATGGACCGAGTATCTGAAAACGTCTCCGAACTTGAAGGCTCTCTCGGTCACCCCAACCTTCTGTGCCAGCATCAGGGAGTAAGCGGGGCTCACCTGCCCCCCGGCCCTGGGCCAAGCGGGCACTTACCGATCGGCCGGAGGAAGGACACGAGGCGCCAGCGCTGGCTGAGACGGAGCAATGAGGCCCGTGGACGAAGGAAACGTATTTTCATTCCTTTTTAAAAAAATATTTACTTATTTATTTTAGGGGAGAGAGAGAAAGTAGGAGGAGCAGAGGGAGAGGGAGAGAGAATCTTAAGCAGACTCTGCTGACTTGCGGCTGGATCTCACACCCTGAGGTAAGGACCTGAGCCGAAACCAAGAGTGAGAGGCTCCACAGACCGAGCCACCCAGGTGCCCCATTTTTTGTGCTTTCTAAGTAGTGGTTCAGCGCCTCGTACTCCAAACGTAGGCGTTAACAGGCTTAGGACCAGGTGGCAAGGCTGGCGTCGTACACAGCTGCGGAGTCTGACGTCGTTGTCCACAGGCCGAGCAGGCCGCAGGACTTAGGGCCGAAGCCTGCACGGGGAACGTTGAGCAGGGCAGGGCCTCAGGTGACCCGTGTCCAGGCTGCGGTGGCTCTGAGCGGTGCCCGGTGGCCTGTCCCCCCGCCTGCTCCCCTCGGGGCCCGTGACGGGGGCCCGGGAACCAGGCCTGGGCGGCCTCTTGTCACCCGGATGCCAGCAGGCTTCACAGTGGCGGTCTTGTCCTGTGCGGTTTGGAAGATGACGACCTTCAGAAAAGAGGCTTGTCATCAATCAGCTTAAGAAAAGCTGAATTACACACAATTAAATGCGTGACCCAATAAGAGGCTTCTCGAAAGTCTCTAACAGCCTTTGTTGTACTACACGAAGCCTTACTGCAACCGAGTGGACCTTGGGACCGTGTGGCGCAGCTTCTAAGGGATCCCGGGGTATGGCCTGAGCGTACACCCTCCGGTTTGGGGAACCCTGGTCCAGCAGACAGAGTGACGGGGACACTGGAGCGCTGGTTTCTAGACCCTGGGTCCCGGCCCCACCACCTCCCCTGAGCAGGCCGGGAAGACCTTGTGGGGAAGCAAAGGAAAATTCAGTTCGGGACACCCTCTGTTTGACCATAAAAACACAGATTTATGTTTAGGAAGAAAAACCCCACTGGATCTTTCTCCCCTCGCTGGCTGGGAAACACTGTGTCTGTAGCACTGAATGCACCGGTGGGCCACCGGCCTGTGCCTCGGGGGACTGTCCGCAATCTTGGGCAGGCCACACGCGGCTCAGAGGGCACCAAGGGCCAGCATCTCGAGTGGGTGGTAACAGATTTTATTTATTCATTGAGAGAAACAGAGAGAGAGAGAGAGAGCACAGGAGCAGGGGGGAGGCAGAGGCAGAGGGAGGGGGAGAAGCAGACTCACAGCTGAGCAGGGAGCCCGATGCGGGGCTCGATCCTCGGACTCCGAGGTCATGACCTGTGCCGAAGGCAGACGCTTCACCCACCGAGCCGCGCCCCCCCCCCACACCCCAATGCCTCGCCTTTTTAAACCTTCCCTTCCTTACCTCCCCAGGCTGGGGGCTCCCATATTTTTTCATTTCCTTAGCAATCCGTTGCTATTTCAAAGGAACTGCTCTTAAAAATCCTTTAGAAAAGCACCAGTAAATATAAAAAAGAGCTTGCCACCCAGCCCATCTGGTGATGCCCACCTAGGGTAACCTGCCCCAGATGCACAGATAACGATGCTCAGTTCCCACTGAACCGCACCTCAGGCTAATTCAGCTGCCATCCTTCTGCTTTGCTCAACAAATTTTATTTTATTTATTTATTTGAGAGAGAGAGAGCGCGAGCGAGCACACAAGCAGGGGTAGGAGCAGAAGGACAGGGCCAGGGAGGAGACTCCCCCCTGAGCAGGGAGCCCGATTGGGACTTGATCCCAGGACGCTGAGGTCAGGACCCGAGCTGAAGACAGGGCCTCGACCAGCTGGGCCCCCCAGAAGCCCCCGCTCAGAATCTTCTAATCACTTCACTTAGAGGAACAGAGCTAAGAGGAGGTCGGGTGCCTGGCACCTGAGAGAAAGAAAACTTAAAATCTCTCATCTTAATGTCTTTAAAACACAATCATGATTTAATGATAATTATCAATGTTTTAAAATCCGTAGCGCCGCTTTGGGAACTCCAGGACGAGCCAACGTGGTTAGGAAATACGGATGACACGGACACAGGCATCTGGTTCCATTTTATTAAAAAACAAAACCAAACAAAATTTTGCAATGAAATTTCCTGGAATTCACAATCCTTTTCAAATCTTTATAGTTGCATTTTTTTTTTTTACCTGTACATAAGAACACAACTGCACTTATTTACATTATAGTCTTCTATATAACAAAAATAGCCATGTTGTAGGGTTGGGTGTTTCCAACTATTGTCCCTAATATTTCATCACCAGCCCGGTATGAGACAGACTGTTTATGCTCTCCAAACACATAGATAATAGAATTAAGCAAAATAAAAGTCCATGTCTCCTAATAGAAGACAGTTGTTATTTTTTTTTGTTTTTGTTTTTTTAAACTTCTGTGTATTTCAAGAGAGAGATAAAGTGCTCTGGAAGGAGTAAGGTAGGTGCCTGTGGAGTGGAAAAAGGAAAGAGAAAGAGATTTCTCCCCACAAAACCCCCGAACCAACTACATCTCCTTGACCAACCATTTAAATATACCTGTGACTTTGTACAGAAGATGATGTTTTGGTAAAAAGGCTACATAATCCACTACGAAATTTCTCCGCACTTAAGAGCTAACCAAAGTCTAAATTAAAAGCTACCCGTGCAAATGCCATCAGGGATAATTTTTGTGATCTTTGAGTCATGTGGCAAATAAATCCAGGAAGCCGTCCCATGACCTGACTAGGGAGGGGGACAGGTAAGAGCATGATGGCACCGCCGCGTATGACCTGCAGACGGGCCACAAAGACCTCGTAGAGAAAACAAAGTCAAATTCTACCCGCGACATCATTTGTTATAAGACAAAAGCACACAAATTCATGTTTAGGGAGGAACATAAATCCATCGGATTTCTTTCTTGCTAGCAGGGAAATTAAACTAGAGGTTGATTTATGGTGCCATTTCTGAATATTTTTATAATGATAAATTCTTTGTAGCACTTTTTCTTTTCAGTGAAAATAACAATGTGGTATATACAAAGGGGCTAAAAGAGTTTTTTTTTTTTTGGTTTTCACATTACTGAAATGGCAATTTTTGCTGGTCATGGTCTGCAATCTATAAAAGTGGGTGTCACATATACACTGCTCAGGAGGCTCCCCTGGAAACTAGAATAATCATCCTCCCAGCTCACGAATAGTTTAGAGAACAAGTCCCCTTATTTTTTGGGAAATGAATGGAATGTGACTTTTTCACAAGTACAAAATTGCTTCAAGTTTTCTAAATAGAAGGGGGACACCCTGCTATAAAAATACCAGCTCCCCCCAACCCTCCCCTACCCCTACATCTCTTCCGAGTTATAAAATGGTACAACCATTTCGGATTACTAACGCGAAAGCAGGAAGTAAATGTGTTATTATGTACACGTACAAAACACACCAGTGTGTCACACCATTGACATTCATATGAAAGACGTCTGTTTATTGATCTTCCTTTGTGATTTGACAAGAAGAGAGTGGAGATAAGTCACAAAACACTCGGGCCCCTGCCTTACGATGTTGGGGCCAGAGGCATCTTCTCTGCAAACACAGCCAACAACACGCTTTGACATTTTGCAGAAAGGGCTGCAGGCGGTGAGCTCTTCCGTGGGGCTCTTCTTCAACGCTTCTGAGCTTGTGACACTCCTTCCCCTTTGCATAAATGTGGGCCAAGTTCTCAACTATTGGGGAAACTGTATGAGGACAGGCCAATAACTAGTTGACAGGCCAATAATTAGTTGAGGAAACGGGGACCCTGGTCAAATGACTTGGCTGAAAGAATAACGGCGGTTATTCCAGCAGAGGGCACCCTGCCCCGTGCAGTGACTGCCTAGTGACTTAGTACCACGGATGCCACCAAAGGAAGGCCGGCCAGCCTTCCTCAACTGCTCCAGTCTCCATCCCGACGAGCAAGGGTTTGGTATTCTCTTCAAAAGCACGGATACGCCCTAATTAAGAAGCTCTCCTCCACGAACATTCTTTGGCGAGGTAAAAATCTTCACATTCTCAAAGACAACAGTATTCCGAGTTCGATAAAGCACTAGTTTTGCCTCAAACTTTTTGAGGGAAAAGGAGACTAAACACCAGACTTTGAAGATGCTGTGGTACTAAGGCCACAATACATTTTTTTTTTAAGATTGTGGGATTTAGTAAGGTCGATCACCAGCCTGCAAGAGATAAACCCTCTACAGTTCCACCGTTTCATCTGACCAGGCAACGCACCTGCACTTTTATTCATGGGAATATTAGGAAAAAATGAAACTAGTCAATGGAAGAATGCGTGTCCATGTGGATGGTGATCGGTCTTTGGTTTACAGAGCACACGTGGTCCCCACGTTTTCCCTGCGTCTCCAAGCCCTTCAATCCAGTGAGGACGACAGGCCCACAGACCTCTCTGCCAAGCGGTGATCCTGGGGTATCTGGGTGGAGCTGCTTCTCCACAGAAGCTCCCCCGGGCTCCGTACCGACTCGCAGACCTCTCCAGAGACTAGGTTCTTGCCTTATCGTTAGCATCCGGAAACATTTACCAGGTGACCATTGAGCGAATGGCTCTGGAGGAACTGCAAACGTCCATCAATAGTAGCACAAGGATGAAAGGTCTTTGATCACTGAGATTCCTGCAAAAGCCCCTTGACTGAGGCAGGCATAGTTCGCAGGGTGGCAAAGAGAGCTGTGAGCGACCTCACCGAGTTCTTCGCACAACAAGCAGGTTTTGCCATTGATCTCTATGGATCTACATCTAGGACCCGGAGTCACCTCTTTAGTTTTGGGATAATTTCGTGTCATCAAAAGGGTCCAAGTGGAAGTGTGGCTACCAATCTATGGGTTTTTACCAATTACCGTTCCCATTACAAAGGGCCTGGAGCTGTGAGATGGGGAGACAAGCAGGCAAAGAGGAGAGGTAAGTGATGCTGAGAAACTCATTCCAGCTTCTCAGAATTAATTTGTCTTTCAGGCATTCTCAACCTTCTTTGCAACCATGAGTGTTTACCTCATGACTGTTAAACTCCTTCAAACACACATGTGCACCCTCCCACCCCGGCCCCAAAGGCCAGGTGAGCTCTAAGCCTAGGGGATGGGCATTTATTTGGGAAGGGAAGCCATGTTCATACCCTGCCATCCTCTTTCTCACTTCCTGCAGGCTCGTATGAACTGTCATCATCAAATCCACGTCTGTGACACTCAGCACTGCCCAAGGAATCTGTGTCCCTCACCTGAGGAGAATGGTTTCTTTGTGTGCCTTTTCCAATCTTAAGGAAGAAGTGGCCTCTTAGATCCCTTACGAAGAGCAAGTTCTTGCGCTAAGAAACTGAGTTAAGGAAGCATGAGCGGACATCGGATATGGTACGACCCCCACATCTTTCTAAGAAGTCCTAACCTTGATGGCCCGGGGTGAACCAGGAAGGTCACAGATGCTCAGAGTAGAAGATAAAAGATCTAGACGGCATTCTGGAACGGTGACTTTGCCATTATTTGCCTAGGAGACTTTTCTGCAAGGAAGCCTGGAAAAAAGGCAACAGCTATCTATAAATTAAATTTTCTGTGATTAAATTAGTGAGAGGAGAAGTGAGAACATGGCTAACTCCATCATGGAGGAAGTTGATTTGCCTTCAGAGTAAACTGGTTTTCCTCATCAGAAGTGCAAATATAGACACTGCCGCACGGTAAGAACAAGAAAGACCTCAACAACCGTAACAGCGGCAATCACAACGGTAAGTCTATAGATCCAGAGCCACCAAGGTTTTTTTGTCCCTAAAGATGGGAAAAGAATGTGTGTAGGTGTAAAGAAGAGACAGTCAGAGAAAGCCAGATACAGACAGAGAGAGAGAGAGAGGAGGGAAAGAGATCTAGGGTAAAGCGTACAAAAATGCTACTGGAAATCACCGCAGGGGCCTCAGGACCGCGAGGGCCGGGTCCTTGCTTCACAGAGGACGTGACTCTGTATCTCAGATTTTCTGAAACAATCTTCATTTAACGAGATGTCTTTGTTTTCAGTCAGGGCGATGCATTCAGCAGCTAACTAAATGCCATTTATTTTTTACCTCCTGCAAGACTGTTCACCTAAACAAGACTCACGGAGGAGAAGGAACCAATGTCAGGCTACGTGTCACCATTTCTGGCTCTGAAGGTGTGGCGGCCGCCAGGATGACCGCAGGAGCCACCGGGTGTTGTGGTTTTCGACAAAACCCAACCCAGACCCGTGAACGTCCAGAACGAGGGACGTGCTGACAACACAGCACAACACAACAGGGACACCTCTTTGGACAGGGATCCGCCTCCAGGGTTCCCACCGTGACTAGGCGATGTCAGCATCGGTTGATGCCTTGGCCACTATTCCTTTTCTTTCCTCTTCTTAAGCTGTTGTTTTTAAGTCATCTCTGCACCCAACGTGGGGCTCAAACTCGCAGCCCCAAGATCGAGAGGCGCCTGCTGTACGGACGGAGCCCTCCAATCCCAAGGGCGCACCGGCCCTGGGCAAAGACCCTCGGCCAGCCCAGAGGCAGGAGAGCGGCGGCCGGAGGTGAGGTCGCTCGACGACAGCCTGGAGCTCTCCTTGGCTCCCGAGTGCCACGTAGCAGTCCAAGCGTTTGTCACGGAAGTGAGGGAGATACTTTTGTCTCAGCAGTGAATCAACATGGTTTTTTGTGACTTAAAATAACAACTGGTCAGAGACGTAACAGCAACACTCACTAATGGACACCAGTGTATGGTTAGAAAGGTCAAGCAGAAATTTCTAAAAGAATGGCCTGAACATCTATTCATTGCAGAACAAACAGATCTTTGGGCCTCTCTTTAGGCAACTTGGGTGGAGTCTAGTTCTCTCTGGAGGTAATTAGGTTTTGACTTTTTTTTTTTTTTTTTTTTTTTCTTTGAGAGGGTCAGGGAATCTGGTGAGAATGCCGGAGCAGCTCCGGACCTGTGCTGTCGCGCTGGAAGCCACGGGCCACGTGCAGCTGTCGAGACAGAGCAGGAGGCTGGGGCTGCAGCCGGTCCAACGTGAGCCGGGCTGGGAGCGCGGACTCACGGTGGATTTGGAGGACTTAGTACGAAAAAGAATGTGAAGTATTTCATGAATACTTTTCACATGTTGAAACAAGAGGATTAAATATATCATTAGAATCCATTTCAACTGTTCCTTTTTCCTTTTTAAAACACAGCCAAAATAAAAATAAAAATTAAAATAAAAATAAAAATTAAAATAAAAAAAAACGTAGCCAGCAGAAAATGTAAAGTTTACGTGGGTGACTTGCGTTACATTTCAATCGGATAGCGCTGGTCTGGACACTCACTACGGAAAAATGCACATCTGTAAACATGCCTGAAGTCTGCATATACTTCTAGAGGGTTCCCAGCTCAGAATTTCCTCTTTGGGGTGGGTGAGGAGGTGAACAAGGCTATGGGAGAAGGTTTTTATTTCTCTTAAACTCTTCTATGCTTGTTAACTTTTTTTTTTTTTTTTTTTTAGGCTACCAAAGCCATAGTTAAATCCTCCGGAAACAAACCTTTGGTAAATGGAGAGCCTCCAAGGCTCAGGGGTTTTGCAGCAGAGCCTCCTTGGGGTAAAGCCACAGGCCTCAGTGCCCTCCGCCCCTCCCCCCCCCCCCCCCCCCCCCCCCGCCAACCTGGGGCCTCTCGTCATCCACGCAGCATGGGCCTCACCCCATAGGGGTTGCCACTAGCACGGCGTACATACGCAAGCAAGTCCTGCTTTACCTGGTCACTGGCAGGAAGAGGGGACACTCATCAAACGGACAAGTATTCGATCCAAAGGCATTTTCCCTCCCGGGTGTGGGATGCAATCTGTATTTCTCTTGCTCTTGAATCATCCTTCTGATTCCACCTGACGTCCGCGAGTACCGAAGTGCGTTTCAGGCATTGCTGACTGAAGGAGTCCACGCTGGAACCCTACGCTGACCGAGGGAAGGCAACACTTTGCGATGAAGAAGTCTACACTGAGGACTGGGGTGTGAAGGTGTCCAGAGATCACAAACTCTGTGACAGACGGTGGGTTTAACACCAGGCTAAACAAAACCACTCCTACTTGGACTTAAACCTTGAAGCATTTGGACACTCAGCCTCACAGGAGCGCAGGGGCCCAGAGGCCATTAGCGTGTTGCCTGTCAAGGAACCGCCTCCCTAGGGCATGAGGGCACGGCCACCTGCAAGCACATGGCTCCCCCTGGCAGAGAGCTCGCTAGCGGTCCTCAGGTCAGAAGGGGCCTTGGCCACCATCTCATTTAACTCCTTCATTTCACAGGTGGAGGCGACGAGGCCCACCAGCCTGTGGCTCGGCCGGGACTCCCGCTTCTCCGTTCAGTGACGTCCTTGCTCCTCCCCGCCCGCCTTTGCACACTGGCCGGGTTCCATTGCAGGAAGTGTCATCCCAGGGGGAGGTGACATTCCCGAGGGTGGTGGTCATTTTCTCTGCCTCGCTGCCCACCCAGGGAGCATCCCACAGGAAACCGTTAAAGGTGCCGAGAAAGGGGCAGCCAGTAGTCTGACATGCTCTCCCTTGACGTACGCCCCGTGTTTCCGAGGCAGCGGGGTCTACGACACAACCGAGCTCTTGTCTTTGGATGAGTCTTAGTGTAGTGAGGTGGCAAGGCCTCGTCGAAGACGTAAGTGAGTCCGCGAGGAAGGCTCTCCGTCTTGGCAACCCACGCGGCCGCACGGCCGTCTCCGGAGGACGGGGGGCCTCGTGGTTGTCCGGGGAAGCCACTCGCTGCCTCAGTCATCTCCGCGTCGGGATAGTCTAAGTGTGTTACAAAATCGCCCACTGGAAAAATAGCACATCTCCGTCATAGTTACAAAAAAAGAATAAAAACGTAAGTAGTTTAAAAACACCGGTGGGTTCAGTATTGATCTGACGCGTCCTCTCCTGTCTGCCCGTCTGTCTCCGCCGGGAGAAGCTTGGTTAGCCAAAGCCCTCGCCGACTTCTGGATCAAATGGTTCATCAAACCGCACGTCCCTCCTCACTCGCTGTCCTCGGTGAGCCCTGGGCAGGGGGCTGCTAAGGAGTCACCTAGGCCTTCCGGGCGGCCTGCCGCGTGTGGGCGGTGGGTGCCAGCTAGGTGCTACCCGGCCCCGCTGTGTCGGGCCCTGGGCTCAAGGAGGACCGGGTCTCCTCTGCAGCCTCCGTCTCCTGCGGAGGCCACTCGTGGAGGAAACAGAAGACTGCTCTGGCCCGGGGGAGACCAAGCTAACAGACACCGCGCTTTGGGGAAGAACACGTGGCTCTGGCCTTAAAGCCAGGCCTGCAGTGCCGGCTACAGTCCTACAGTCGCGACGGCAGCGCCAGTGGCCCGGAGGGGACCTCTGAGTGTGGCATTCCTGTCCAAGACCCGAAGTTCCAGGCACAGTGACGCTTCCTTCTCACGTGGGCTGTCAGCAGGGCCTGGCAAGGGGGGCGGAGGGCTGCGGTGCCCAGGGTGGGCCGCAGGCGCGGCGGGGTCGGCGCCCGGGCTGGGGTCTCCGCAGCCAGGGTGCTTAGGATGCCCCCGCAGGAGCTCGGGTTCTTCCCGAGGGCCGGCCGGGAGTGGGGCGGGCGCCCCCCGGAGCCCCGCGCTTTGGGCCGTGGGTGGCCAGGCCTGGGCGCCCCTGGGTGCCACCCCCCAGGAGGCCGGGCCCATGGAAACGGCTCACGGCCTCTAACCCGAAGCCGCCAAGGAAACCGAACCACATTCCCCGAACGATGAAACAAGACCTGGAAATAGAGGAGGCAAGATGCAGAGGCCTGACCCGTGTCCCCTGTGCGCGTGTCGCGAGCTCCCGAGGCGCCAGCCCACGAGGGCCCGGGGGGAAAGGCGGCCCCGATGGCCGGGCCCGGGAGGTCGTGCAGGCCGCGGGCCCGTCCATTCTCGAGGCACACCTCCCTCCGTCCGCCGGGGCCCCTTCTCCGACGGTCACCGGCTCAGGATTTCGCCTCGTCGCAGTCTGGGTCGGTGGAGAGCTCCACGTCCGACAGCCCGACTTCCATTGCCATGATCAGCGAGATGTCAGAGTCGCTGCTGACAGCCGGCTCCGGCTCGCCTGCGGGGAGACAGCAAAGCTCACCGTGAGCGCCGGCCTCTGCCTCTGGGGCTAGGTCCTTTAATACGCCTGTCTTTAGTTTTGTATTTTTTATTTATTTTTTTACACCTGTCTTTAATAGCATTTCTTTGATGGCCATGAGAAGGTACTAGAGAAATTGGCTGTTTTGTAAAAAGAACAACAAAAAAAACCCCTAATTAGATCCTCATCTCACGCTGTAGTGCAAAATAAATTCTAAATAGGTCAAAAAGCAAGTATAGAAAAGAAACCAATATAGCTAGAAGAAGATGTATCTTAGAAGGCTATATCTAAGCAGGAAAATACTTAATATATCAAAGCAGGGCAAGAAATTCTACGTGGGAAAACAGCTGAGCAATTCACAGGAGAACAGATGGGTAAGTTTGCATGAAATTAAAAAAATATTAAAAACATGAAAAATAAGATCAAAAGGCATACATCAAACTTGTGATATTCGTGCAAATTTCACAAAGGGGCTGTATTTTCAACATACAGCCTTCACATCAGAAAGAAAAACTACCCAGAAAAATGGGCACAGGTTGCTATTAATAGAATTCACAGAGCAGTATCGTATAAATGACCGATAACTATACGGTAAAAATAGCTACTCTTTTTTTTTTTTAGGATTTTATTTATGTATTCATGAGACACACACACACATACACACACACACACACAGAGGCAGAGACACAGGCAGAGGGAGAAGCAGGCTCCACGCAGGGAGCCCGATGCGGGACTTGATCTTGGGACCCCGGGGTCACAACGTTGGCCGAAGGCAGTGCTAAACCGCTGAGCCACCCGGGCTGCCCAAGCTACTCTCTCTTTTTTTTTTTTTTTTAAATAAAATCTTCATTCTTTAAAAAAATGCAATAGTACACTGAGGCAGGTACTTTGGTATACTGCATGTAGCTCTGTGACATTTTCACTCAGTAATTTCATTTATGGGGTGTATCATAGAGAAATAGAGATGCAAAAATATTCATTGAAGCATTATTCATAGCAGAAGACCTCAAGTAACAAAGTCCAACAATATAGAATACTCGAGGAAAGTGTGTTGCTTTTAGAGCACAATCTTCTTGTCCTAGCAATTAAAGTGACATTTCCTTTCTTTTAAAAAATAAATTTATTTATTTATTTATTTTTAAATTCAACATTTAAAAATTTTTTTTATAATAAATTTATTTTTTATTGGTGTTCAATTTGCCAACATACAGAATAACACCCAGTGCTCATCCCGTCAAGTGCCCCTCTCTAAAGGGACATTTCCAAAGAGCTTGCAGTTACATAAGAAAATGCTCACAGCATTCTTTTTTTTTTTTTCCACAGCATTCTTTTACATGAAAACAAAAGGTGGAATTGGACCCCTGCCCCACACTTGACAACAAAATACATGCTAGGCTGGCGAATACCTGTACCTACACCTGCAGTTGTGACTACACCTGTACTCCGTCTATATCTGTACCTGCACCTATAGCCCGGTTTTAATTGTGCATGTGCACTTCCTTCCCATTTATCCTCTTACCCAGAGCTGTCTGGTACTGTCAACCCCTGACTTTTGGGGAATTTTTTTTGCAAGTTGGGATGGTTTTCCCTTCCCTTATGGCTGCTTTGCGTTTGTTTTCTCCTCAGGGCCACAGCTTGCTTGCTGTTGTGCAGGCTATGCTCAGCACCGCTCCAGAGAAAGCCTTCCCTTTGGAGTCTAGGTAAGCAGTGTCCACTAGATTTGGACAGTGCCCAACCTGCAGAGCTGGACATGGGAGCTCGGCTTTGTTTCTCAGATCCACTAAGTCCTTGGTCCTTCATCCATTTTTTTTTTTCAGCTGCCCAGCTCTTGTTATTGTCTCTTTTTACCTTTTCCCTGTCCATGTTTGGTCTACACCTTACAAAATCCGTTTGCTACAGTCTTTGTGGGGTTTTAGGAGAGGCTGGAAGTAGTCTCATGTGTTCAATCGACTTGGCACTCTCCTAAAGCATCACTTTTGCAATGAGAAGTATATATAATTAAAATGATTTTCATGAGAATTGGGAACCTGTTTTACTTTATGAGACTGTATTCTAGTCTCAGCTATAGTGAGTAACTACACGTGTTGCTCTATGTAAGTCCCTTTCTCCTTTAGGGTTAAAGTTGAATTGTCTATTAAATGATTCTGGGGATGCCTGGGTGGCTCAGTGGTTGAGTGTCTGCCTTCGGCTCAGGGTGTGATCCTGGAGTCCTGGGATCAAGTCCCACATCAGGCTCCCCACAGGGAGCTTGCTTCTCCTTCTGTCTATGTCTCTGCCTTTCTTTGTGTGTCTTTCATGAATAAATAAATAAAACATTAAAGAAAATGATTCTGGACTGGATATCTCAGAGTCCTTTCTAGTTGTTACAGTTTGTACCTGTATATGTTGATGTCAAACTAGCACAGCGCCTCCTACATGCTGGTTTCTCAGCAAATATTCAATAAAATGACCACCGAGGAACAAAGTTGCCTCTTTTTGTGCACAACCCTTCAAATTATTTTTATTTAAAACATTCTTTTATTAATCAAAAGAGGGCTGTGTGTTATATATTTACTTCAAGTATATACCAAATGGGAGAATTCACTACTTTGAGGTGTAGTGAAAGCTGATTATACTTATTCCTGGAGATAAAAAATGAGGGTTATAGTATAGACCTATAATCTCTATTTTTTTTTTTTTTTTTGCAATGGTTCATGAACTAATTCAGCTCAAGGGCAGCCAACATTTTCAGCTCACAAGTACACTGTACGTCAACCAAGGAGCTCGTCATGGAGTGGTTTTATGACTCATAAATATCTAGGTTTTTTTTTTTTTTTTTTTAAAGGCCACCCACATGAAGGTCTGAGTTAAGAGTTCTATAAAGATGCTCCATGTACCTGCGGTGGCAGCTTCTCACCTTTACTCCTGGCTTTTTAAGCCACTGGCCTCAGCAGATTTCATGATTCTCACTGTGGTGTTTTCTAAATTGGAACTTGTGAATCGAAAGACAGAAAGGCCATGGGGACTGATAGGGCTACGCCGCTGAATTCATGATGCTATTTTGGAAACTGTCTCGCCCAGCTCCGGGCAAAGCTGAATTCAAATCAATGAAATCGGATGCTTGCCAAAAAGTGGTTCAATTTTCATGATGTAGCAGTGCCTCAACCCTATCAGCTAATCATTTTCCATTTCAAAACTTAAAAAAAATGATCTGAAAACATTTGAAATTATTATTTTACTCTGTCCTGTGATTTTTTAAAAAAATTATTTATGATAGAGAGAGAGGCAGAGACACAGGCAGAGGGAGAAGCAGGCTCCATGCACCAGGAGCCCAACGTGGGATTTGATCCTGGGTCTCCAGGGTGCATCACCCTGGGCCAAAGGCAGGGGCCAAACAGCTGCGCCACCCAGGGATCCCTGTCCTGTGATTTTAATTGAACTTGGCTTGTTCCATAATTTTTAAAAGTGGGGTTTTTATCTTTTCTTTTTTTTTAATATTTTATTTATTTGACAGAGAAAGAGAGAGCGCGAGTCCACACACAAGCAGGGGGAGCAGCAGGCAGAAGGTGAGGGAAAAGCAGCCTCCTTTTGGGGCGGGGAGCCCGAGGAGGGGCCCAATCCCAGGACCCAGAGATCACGACCTGACCCGAGCAAGGCCTGGCAAATGCTTAACCTACTGAGCCAGCCAGGCTTTATCTTTTAATTAAGGCAGATGTTTTTCTTTGCCGCCACAATAATACAAATGAAACCACTGTCACTAAAACATTTAGAAGGTTCTCTGTAGGTGGTACCAATTGGGGAGTGTAAAGTAGCTATTAACAATATAAAGGTTCACTGAACTGTTACCTCCTTCCCTGCAAAAGCTGATACAAAAGAAAGGCAGAAATAACATTGGCCTTTACTGAGTCCTCACAACACCCCTTTGATGGAGGTATCATGATTCCTGTCTTACAGATGAAAAAAAAATTACTCTCAGTCCATTGGATGCAGTGGTACCATACCCACTTGACATACTTCCTTCTCTTGGTTTTCATGCATTGTAAAGACATCGAGAGGGCTGAAACAGAGAGTCACAGGATCCACTTAATATTTTAAAAGATCGCTCTTGCTGTTACGTGGAGAACAGGTCAGTAGGACAAAGAGGGGAGGGAATCTGGAGGAAGCTATTGCAGCAAAATAGATGAAATGTGATGGTGGCTTGGGGAGATACGGGGACACACCGGAGAAATATTGTAGAAGTAGGTGATCGCTGCGCGAGGGTAGCCAGAGAGGAGAAAGTAGAGGATAACGCCCACATTTCTTGAGCAATACAGGTACCATGTAGTCAGCAAGAAGATGAACTGGTGGGGAGAGATCAAGAGTCTGGTTTCAGGGACATCTGGGTAGCTCAGCGGTTGAGCGTCTGCCTTGGGCTCAGGATGTGACCACGGGATCCAGGGATAGTGTCCCCCATCGGGCTCCCTGCATGGAGCCTGCTTCTCCCTCTGTCTGTGTCTCTGCCTCTCTCTCTCTGTCTCTCACGAATAAATAAATAAAATCTTAAAAAAAAAAAAAAGAGTCTGGTTTCATGTGCGCCAGGTTGGAGACACCGGTAAGACCTGCGAAAGGAGACGTGGGGTCGGCAGGTAGCTACAGGGATCTGGAGGACAATAAATGATGTGAGAAGCTTCCCAAAGAGATTTGAAACCATAAGAGTGGATGATGTTTCTCTAGGAAAAGATCATAGAGAAAACACGAGGGGCAGAGGTCCCTGGAACACGGAGACCCACGGCCAAAGGGTCCAACTCATGCTGCCAACACGACTTGTTTGGCCCACGCCATGTTTTCTTCTATTTAAAAGTCAGGATATTTTACATACAAACCTAGACTTGAGATTTATCTTGGAAACAGAGATCTCTGGCCGTATATGCCCAATTCCCGGAGCGGAATCCTTGAGGGCAGCAGGAAGGCTGCCCTGCTTAGCTTAGGGCAAAGACGCTCTGGGTCTGCGGCCCTGGTTCATGGTACTTGGCCTGGGTAGATACGTACGTTTAAAACCTCACATTTAAGGAAAGGGTGGAAGAACAGGAGAGGAGGGTGAGCCCCCAAAGAGACTGAAAATGGGCAGAGATCGACTCGTTTCCTTCTTTTCTCTTCAGCATATTCAGGTTTCTCTCCCGTATAGGCCCGTACCCACCATCAGCAATCCATACCCAAAGAGACGAGGTACTGTGAGTACCACCGGTTCGGTTGGGTGGATTTTAAGGCTAACCCCGTCATCCAGTTTGTAGTCTGGAGTGTCTTTACCGCAGCGTTCATGAGCATCTGAGGAGATGGTGGGCAGAAAATACTCCATTTTATTTTATTTTATATTTTATTTTATTTTTTATTTTTTTGTGTTTTTTTTTTTTTTTACTCCATTTTAGATGGAGCCTTGTAACCTATTGTATTGACCCATAACTACCGCTTTCATACATTTCCACATTTAACTGTAAACAAAATCACTGTGGTTAACCAAAAACATTCTTCGTGTTGGGACGTATTCTATTGGGTCCGTAAATGATTAATAGCTTTGATCTTTCTCTTCCTTCTTTAAAAAACAAAAATTGCCTACAGGCTCGCAGGTTCCCTTTGTGAAATGGGCGTTGCCGTCGTATTTCTGCTGTGGCTGGTGTAAGTGCGCATAGAGTGTGCCTTCCTGAGACCAGAAGACACTGAGATCCGCCTTGCCCGACGTCGGGCCTCCCGGGCCTGCCCCCGGCATTTCCCCGATGACACCACTGTCATCGTTGCCATTTCAGGATCCCGCCACGCTCCCTCAGAAACAGGAGGCCCTTGGCAGACCTCCGTAGCACTGAGAGTGGGTGAGTTCCTCCCGGGCCATGTAGGGCTCAAGTTCTGTATTTTATTAGCTGATAACAATCTCAGCGCAGTATCGAGTCCTTAGTACCTGCCGGGGATCATGCCAAGTGTTTAAACAGATTGTCTAGTCTAATATTCAAAATCAACCCGTGACATAGTATTACGTCCATCTTCAGGTGCTAGAACTAGAGCTCGGAGAAGTTAAAGACCTCCTGAGCTGACGCTGCAGGGAGGGGTGGGAACTAGAATTCGAACCTAGTCCTGGCTCCGGAGTGCGTGAACTTGACCACATCTACACTTCAGAGGTGAGACCCTTAACCTGAGGATTAGCAGGTGCATCCAGGTACCTACAATCACACGCACGCCTCTATGGCTATGTGGTAAGGGGACTGCTTCCGCTGGATTCTCGCAGAAACCACCAAAAGCTTAACAAGCACCGTCCTCTGAGGAGACTGCGTCCTGGGTGAGCTCGAGGGCTCATTACTATATGCAGCAAGGGTGCTCGGCTTTCTTTCTGGTGCCTATTTTGGTTTACTTTGTGTTCTACTACCCCCTTTTTTTTTTAGACTTTTTAAAATTAATTTATTCATCATGAGAGACAGAGAGGGACAGAGAGAGATGGGGGGCGGGGCAGAGACACAGGCAGAGGGAGAAGCAGGCCCCATGCAGGGAGCCCGATGTGGGACTCGGTCTCGGGACTCTGGGGTCACGCCCTGGGCCAAAGGCAGGCGCTAAACCGCTGAGCCCCACAGGGATCCCCTGTGTTCTACTACCTTGACATGACACTTTTCATATGAAGTCACCGCTTTCCTACTTAATTGTTTCTTCGTGGTGGTTTTTCAAAGCTAAAGAAGAAGATCATCCTTCCCAGAATGAGGTTTGATATTTCCTGCCTGTCTCTGCTCACAATTAGCAAACACTGTGCTCAGAGGAACCTTCTTCATGTTGGGAGCAAAGTGGTGATGACTAGAACCCCCCAGGTGTCCTGATTCTCCAGGAGGCCTGGCGTTTCATGCCAGGAGCCGCTCTGCATCACATAAAAGCTTTTTTTTTTTTTTTTCCCATGAAAAATAAGGTTTCAAAGGAAAGTGGAGCTCTTCCGTCCACTGCTCCCAGCGCGTTTCTTCTTGAAAACAAGACCTCATCTCCAACCACTGCTGTAGACGCAAGAGCACCAGAGGGGAGATGCTCACCGGCCTGGCTGACTTGCAACCTTGTCTTCCCAGGTCTTCTCAGAAGTGAGGTTTTGGGGGGCCGGGGCACCGCCTACGGACTCCCCGTCCCGAGTTAGTCCGACTTTGAGTGGGCAAGCGGGTGTACGGTTGCCCAGGGAGCGCTACACATGGTACAAGTGGACCAGCTCGTCCAAAGTCACGTACCCAGGAAGGGGCAGCAACGGCAAGACATAAAGGTGAACTAAAACAGCCTCTACCTTTAGGTTGAACTCGATCTAGTACAGGAGATCAATCAGACTTGTACCTGCTACGTAAGTTTAATCGAAGGGGATAGATGCTAAACGTAGTATAAATAAAGTGCTAAAGAAACAAAGGGGTGGGGAGAATTTTGCCTCCAACTGGCTCATCCAAAGGGTTCATGAAGTAGGTCACAGGTAACCCAGTGGTGAGGTCTAACTGGTACTGGGAAGGGGGGGATGGCATTCGTTTTAGGCGGACCAGAATGATTAGGTGTCATCAGAGCAAACATCAAGGCACGTGGATTCAACGGTTGCTTAGGTCATGGACGATGACGAGCCCCGTGCCAGATGAATCTCAGAGGGATTTTGCACCCTTCCTGCCCTCTGTGCTCTCTCGTTCACGTTCACAGGGAGCTAGAAGGCTGGGAACTGCATCTCCCAGAATGCTTTCCCAGCTGGCTCCAAGGAGGTGGAGGGAGGGGGAAGAGGGAAGCTACTACACTTCTGGTTCAGGTTGTGGGTTCCAGAAGTGGTGGCAGTGGTTTCAACTGCTAACCGCCCGGAGTGGGGAGAGTGTGGGTTCCCAGTTAGCGTCAGGGCTGGTGGCTTCCCCAAAGAAGTAAGACAGCTCTGGCAACATCAGAAGAGCAGATACACACTCGAGAGCTCTTGGTAACACCCCTGGGTACACTATTTTTTTTTTTTTTTTTTTTTTTTAGTAAATCAACTTTACTGAAGCATGATTTACCTACACTAAATTGCATCTGTTTAAAGTATATAATTTGAGGGCACCTGGCTCAGTCAGTAGAGCCTGTGTGACTCTGGATCTCAGGGTCATGAGTTTGAGCCCATGGTATGCGTGGAGCCTAGTGTACAATGTGATCAGTTCTGATGGATGTGATGGGCGTATGTATCTGTGCAACCACCATTACGATCCTGAGGGTGTTTTGAGATAAAATTTCTGTTTCCTCCCAAAGTGTCCCAATGCGTATGTATCTGTGCAACCACCATTACGATCCTGAGGGTGTTTTGAGATAAAATTTCTGTTTCCTCCCAAAGTGTCCCAATGCCCCTTTATGGTCAATCCTTCCTTCAGTTACTGGCTTCCGGTGACATCTGATCTGTTTTTTTGAAAAAGTTAACTCTTTTTCAGATTTTTTTTCAACACTGGTATAATTGACATTTAGGGCTGGAATTATCCAACCCCAAATGCTGTGCGTGTGTGTGTGCGGGGTTGTCCTGTGAATTGTAGGATGTAGCAGCACCTTGATCTCTACCCACTGAATGCCAGTAGTGTCATCCTCTCCCCCACTGAGACAACCAAAAAAGCCTCCAGACATTGCCTAATGTCACTGGAGAGGCTAAATCACTCCCAGTGAAGAATCGTGGCTCTAATTTAAGGTGCATTTTCTAGAATTTTATATAAATGCCATTTCCTGGCACGGCGCACTCGCTGGCGTCAGGGTTTCCTTCACTCAGTCTACTCATTTTGAGACCCATCCATGATGTTGCATGTATCAATAATTCATTCCTTTTTATTGCTGAATAGTATTCCATTGGATGGATATATCACAGTTTGCTTATCTACTCACAAGGTGACACACATTGCAGTTATTTCCAGGGTTCGGCTATCCGGAATCAAGCTGCTATGAGCATTTGCATGCAAGTCTTTTGGAGGACATACATCTTCATTGCTCTTGAGTAAACACCTAGAAGTGCAGTGTTGGATCCATATGGTAGGTATATGTAAATTATATAAAAAATGGCCAAACTCTGTGTGTGTGTGTGTGTCAAAAGACCATAACTCATTAGATTCACCCTCAAAACAATTTTCAAATACACAACATTTTCAAATACACGCTCCTCTCCACTCTAAGTACATTGTTGTGCAACAGATCCCCAGAATCCTCTCTCTCTGGCCCTCTCCATGTGCTCTCTCTCTCTCAAAATAAATAAATATATTTTTTAAAATGCCATTGAGATTTTGGTAGGGACTGAATTGGACCTGCAGATTATTTGGGGTAGTGTCAACACATTACAATATTAAGTCTTCTAATCCATGACTATGGGATATTTTTCCATTTATTTGTGTCTCTTCAATCTCCTTTGGAAATGCTTTTTGCTGTTGTTGTTGTTGGTTTTAGACAGGGAGAAGGACGGTAGGCAGAGGGAGAGAGATAACCTGAAGTAGGCCCCACACTGAGCACAGAGCCCAACATAGGGCTCGATCTCACAACCCTGAGATCATGACCTGAGCTGAAATCAAGAGTCAGGTGCTTAACTAACTGAGTCACCAGGTGCCCCTCTTTGGGCAATATTTTATTTATAGTTTTTAGTATACAAGTCTTTCATCTCCTTAGTTACATTTATTCCTAAATACTGTATTCTTTTTGGTGTTATTGTAAATTAGATTATTTTCTTAATTTCCTCTCAGGTTATTCATCATTAGTGTTATAGAAAAGCAGTTGTTTTTTGTGTGTTGATTTTGTATCTGCAATTTTGCTGAATTTATTTATTAGTGCGGATAGGAATTTTTTTGAATCTTTGGGATTTTTCTACATATTATCACGTCATCTTCACACATAGATCTATGACTTTTTCTTTCCAATGTGGATGCTTTCTACCTTTTTCTTGCCTAACTGCTCAGGCTAGGACTCAGTGCTGTGTTAAATAGAAGTGGTGAGAGTCAGCAAGCATCCTTGTTCTGTTCCTGATCTTAGAGAAAAAGCTTTCAGCTTTTCACCGAGTACGATGTTTGTTGTGGGCTATTCCTATGTGACTTTTAAGACACTGAGGTAATTTCCTTCTATTTCTAGTTTATTGAATGTTTTTTATCATGACTGTGTGTAGAACTCTGTCAAATGCTTTTCCTGAATCAAGATGATCCTGGTATATCACATGTTGAAGATCTAGGATCCATTTTAAGTTAATGTTATATATGGTGTGAGGTAAGGCTTGGCGTTCATTTTCTCCCCAAGATTTTTGTGATCAGCTTCTTGTATTAAATTCCCCTCTTTTTAAATACCTAGAGTGATTGCCATTTTCCTGACTGGCCTCACTGATTACAGTGATGAGGCTGGAAAGGCAGGCTGTACTAAAATGAAGAGGAATTTGAATGCCAGGCTGAAAAGTCATGAACTCCCCCCCACCCCGCCCCACACACATGGATTTTATTATCCTGTGCATAAGAAGTACTTGCTTAAATTGCGGAAAAATAAACAGTCTCAGTATCTTTCTCAACAAAATAGTGATAATAATACTTTTTTTTGTAGACTATGACATTTGGTACATTTATGTATATATACACATACGCACGCATGTGCGTGCACACATACACACGGTGCTCTGCTTCAGCGTGTGTTACACATGCTACGCCAGATGATGCACTGCTAGCATTGTATTTAATAAATTTACTCAGAATCTGCTTTATTCATTTCCCATTTAGATTCTTGGCTTCTTCCTTCTTCACCCATTAACGTGCTGGCAGACAATGGGTACCCTTTCTTTCCCGGTCACCACCCCAGTGTTCTGTTTCCTCAGTGTTATTGGATGTAGGCTGATGCATCAACATTTCGTCAAGAGCTCATTCACCATGTGACAACCTCATCCCTACTGCTTGTGTAAGTGTCACCCTGTTACAAGATAGTAACACAAGAGTCAGAGGAAACTAGAGAACAGGGTTCTGATGGAAACAAGAAGTCTGGTTTAAAGGTCAAGCTGCAGAACATGGCAAAGTAGGGAATCTTTCACTTCTCTCTGGAAGGGATGGGGGGGCAGAAGTAGGAACACAGTTTCTTACACATGCCTTATTTATTTATTTATTTATTTACTTACTTATTTAAAAATTTTATGTATTTATTCTTGAGAGACACAGAGAGAGGCAGAGACACAGGCAGAGGGAAAAGCAAGCTCCCCGCAGGGAGCCCAAGGCACCATATTACCTGCCTTTAGGGCTAATCCCTAAGAGTCTCCCCAAACTGCAGGGCTCTGCTTTTTTGCTGAGTTAGGGTTCCTGCTTCCTAAATCAATAATTCCTGGTGTAAGGAGAGAAGGGGGTGGCCCGAGGAGGTCCCTTCCTTCTCCCTCTACACTTTCCTAGGTGATCCGACATGGGGCTTGATCCCTAGGATCACCACCTTAGCCAAAGGCAGACGCTCAACCACTGAGCCACCCAGGTGCCCCACATACCTTTTTAAAAGAAAGAAGCATTTTCAATAGGGATTCTGCTGAAATGTAAGTCCTCAAGAAGGACCTAAGCAAACAGTAAGGCAATAAACAGTTCAGTGCTAGAGGCTGGACACTGCCAAGAGCATATTTGGGTCTCTGTGTGTGGGCATCATTTTTACATCAATCTGTTCTACTACCAAAATCGATTTAAAGTTTTTACTATGAAAAAAAAAGTTTTAACTATGGTTGTCATTTCTGACCATTCTGACCAACTGCTTCCCCAGAAAGCACATGGAGAAGCCTGCTTATAAAACTTCAAGACTACAAGTCATTTGTTTAGAAGAATCCCTGGTTGCCTCTGCCTCCTCCAACAAATGCTGCATAATTCACCTTTGGCTGGTGCGAGAATAGGTTACGACCTCGTGTTTTGGGGTACAGTGGGAAGACTCAAAGGGGTGGCACAAATAAGCCCTCAAAAACTGCTAGATTCATCTTAGTTAGCTAAAGAGGCCTGGCATTTTGACCGAGAGCATGAGTTGGTATCCCAACAACAAATTACTAAAATTCACAGTAATTGAGATGGATATGCCTTCCTGGAAAACCTAATACATTCTATCTAAAGCACATAATAGCAAGAGCAGTGGTCCAGTCATACATTATAAGATCATAACCTAATCCATTCCTCTGGCTCACAGGATGCCATTTCTAACTCCTTGTGTTTAGAGTAAAAACCAGAATTTTAATCAATATTTGGCCATGCAATGGGAATTCCTTGCCATGAGTTTAGAGTAAAAAAAAACCAAAAGGAGATAGAAATGATGTAATGTGACATAATGATTAGAAAGATATATTTGATTATTCATATGACCAAAATATATTTCTTAGATATATTTGATCTTCATCCACAGTTTCTGAAAACACTTTAGAGCCATAAAGATGAAATGAGTGTCTTATTATTAATGAAGGTGGCTTCTGGACCTCATCAAGGGCAGGAGATCCAACCATATGATCAGAGGGTTGGATCAATCCCACTCCAACCTCCAGGGAGAGGAGAGGGGCTGGAAGGTTCAATCAGCCAATGACTTAGTCATGACGATGTAATGGCGCCTTCATAAAGACCCAAGAGGATGTCGTTTTGGTCCCTTTTTTTCTAAGAACTTCCACACTTGGAGAACCAGAATGCTTCAGGGTCAGGCACCAAGCTCCTTGGGGGAAGAAGCTCCTTTGTTCGAGAACTTGCCATATGCACCTCTTCATGTTGTTGATGAAGCGCAGAGCCAGACATGAGGCTCCATCTCATGACCCTGAAATCACAACCTGGGCCAAAACCAAGAGTCAGATGCTTAACCAACTGTGCTACCCAGGTGCTCCTGTGCTAGCAAATTAGTTGAACCCAAGGAGGAGGTTGTTGGAACCAAAAATCTATAGCTGGTCTATCAGAAGCACAAGGAGACAGCCTGGGCTTATGACTGGCATCAGAAGTGGTTGCGGGGGGCGGGGGGCGGGGGCTGTGGGACTAAACCCTTAACCTGGGGAATCTGATGCTATCTCCACGTAGATGGGGTCACAATTGAGTTGTACTCTCGGACATGCTGCTGGTGTCTCAGAATTGCTTGGCGCTGTATATGGGGGACCTCCATCCCCTCCACCGGACTTGGATCAGGGACCACTAAAGAGGCAAGCTGATCAATCAGTTAAGGGGGCATGACGGGAAAAGCGTATGAGTGGGGGGCTCCATTAAGCTAAGCCAGACATTTGTCCTCCACTCTGGCCCTCGGGGAGAGAAACCACTGCTCTTCTATTCTCTTGGGCCTCCTTTGTTACATAGCCAAGCACATGAAGCCAGAAGAGCTTTAGGGTCTACTTATCACTCACTCTTTCAATCCAGTAAGGTAATGGACAGGAAACACTTAGCCTAGTTTCTGGTTCAGAGAAACCCTTAATAATAAAATGTAGGTTTTCATGGCGGTAACGGAGAAGCTGGAACTGCTGTTCAGGTTGTTTGCAGGTGGATGAATCCATCTCACCCACTTCTAAGTGAGGAGGCACACGAGGAACCCATAGTCATGTGCTTATTACAACGCTTATTATTATGTTGGTGTTGAGACGAGGTGTTCTAACTACTTCTTCTTCTTCTTCTTCTTTTTTTTTTTTAAAGATTTCATTTATTTATTCATGAGAGACACATAGAGAGAGGCAGAGACACAGGCAGAGGGAGAAGCAGGCTCCTCATGGGGAACTCGACATGGGACTCGATCCCAGGACCTCAGGATCACCACCAAAGGCAGACGTTCAACTGCTGAGCCACCCAGGAGTCCCCGTGTTCTAACTTCTTAAACAGCTCCTTCCAACTCTTCATTTCCCCTTTACAAGCACATTCTCAAACTTAAAAAAAGAAAGCCATCCTCCCTTTGGATAAATATACAAATCTTATCCCTCCCCATGACAGTCTTGATGCCTACATCCCCCATTACCTCGCCCTGGAGAATCACTGCCATTTTTCTTGAATCCCTACCTTTTAGGAAGATTTTGTTGAACTCTGAAGTGAGTACCTTTAAAAAATGATTTGCATTTGGGTGTTTTCCAGATATTAAATTAAATCATGAATTTATGGAATGCTTTTCCAGACTCACTATCACTAATCATTGGTTAAAAGGTTGAAGTCCCTAAGTGCTTTATCTGGGTTTGGTACCTCTTTAAAAATCTCCCAGTACCTTGAAGCAGATTTTCTTGGTGGGAGTGAGGGGAATGGGGCTAGATACTAAAAACAAAAAAAGTCACAAAAGCGTAGGGAGGAATACAGTGACCGAGGGTGCTATGCCTCCATCACCGAGCACTGATACTGGTTTCCAAAGTCACCTCCTCAGAGAAGCTGTCCTCTGAGCTAATAGCCCCTGATCACTCTCTGATGACTTATCTGGCCTTATTTTAATTTTATTTTTGATAGTCCTATGCTAATATTCTATTCTATACATTATGTCCTTCTGTCTCGTTCGATATAGTGTCATGTGCATGAGGCCAGAGACATCAGCACCACAAGATTCCCCAGCACAGAAAGAAGAGTCTGGGTTCTACTAGGCTCTGAATAAATATTCACTTCATAAACCATATTATATTTCGGTTTGTCTTTTCAATAAAAGCGAAAACAGCAAAATCACATTTGTTGCCTTTGTACGTCATTTCTAGTTTTATACTCCCAACAAAGCAACCACTGATATGACTTGACAGGACTCTTTACAGTACGTTTTATTTTTTATTTTTTTAAAAAAGATTTCTATTTATTTATTGCAGAGAGACACACAGAGAGGCAGAGACCCAGGCAGAGGGAGAAGCAGGCTCCATGCAGGGGCCCGATGTAAGACTCGATCCCAGGACCCTGCGGGGGGTCACGACCTGGGCCAAAGGCAGATACTCAACCACTGAGCCCCCCAGGGGCTCATCCCTACAGTACATTTTATACAAACATGTATGTGTGTGGTGGTGGGGGTGAGGGAGGGCTCACGTGCCCAGAAATCTATGCAGGTAAGAGATATACCTATGAGTAAGTTAAGTGCTATTTTGTGTAAGTATTAAATTTTTTACACAAATGAAAGCTTGATGTAAATGTTATTTTTCAACTTATTTTTTCTTAATCTTGTTTTTGAGATTTAATCATACTCTATATTTAATTCTGTTTAAGTGCTGCTAACTAGTCCATCTAAAAATATGCTACATTCTATTTGTCCTTTTCTAAAAAGAAAGACGCTTAGATTATTTATAATTTCTATTGTAACAATTCTTCCTTGTATGTATCTTCCAGGACATTTTCCATAAAATGTTAGTTTTCTTTTCCTTTCCTTCTTTTCGGAGTAAGAACACATGGTCACTTTCTTCCCTAGGGAAGAGGTATTTTAAGGAGTTTTATGCAGCTCCTAGGTGCTATCATTCTTTTGGCTTTCAGAAAGTAAACATCAGAAGAACAAAAGAAATGAGGAAGCGTAAATGACCACTTTCAATCGATGGTCCCAAGAAAGAATGAAAGAATTGTTTTAAGCCCTTTTTCACAATTATCACTATCATTATTCTGTCTTCATCGTCACCATCATTTGCTCTACTTTATCAAGTTCTGTGAGACCCCTGAGCTCCTGTGAGAGCCGCTGCCTGAGTCTCAGAAGGGCCGTTTCCCCCAAGGTCTCCCGCAGCGCCTCAGTGGCTGAGCTAGGCCTTGAACCCGGCCTCCTGTTCTTGCCTCGGTGCTGCTGATGGTGCTCGGTGCTCAGTGCTCCATAGCAGTCCAGGGGTCGGCTAGGGACCAGCGGGCGCTGCTGTGGTGCAGGAGGACGGAGGGGAGGACCGAGGCGGGGACAGAGGGGAGGACGGAGGGGAAGACAGAGGGGAAGACGGAGTGGGGGATGGAGGGGAGGAAGGGGGGGGTACGGAGTGGGGGATGGAGGGGAGGATGCAGAGGAGGATGGAGGGGAGGATGCAGAGGAGGGGAGGATGGAGGGGAGGACGGAGGTGAGGACGGAGGGGAGGGCAGAGGTGTGACGGAGAGGAGGATGGAGGGGGGCACGGAGGGGAGGACGGAGAAGGGGATGGAGGGAGGGATGGAGGGGAGGATAGAGGAGAGGACAGAGGGGAGGACGGAGGCAGGGACAGAGAGGATGGAGGGGAGGACATAGAGGAGGATGGAGGGGAGGGTGGAGGTGAGGACGGAGGGGAGGAAGGAGGTGGGGATGGAGGGGGACAGAGAGGAGGATGGAGGGGGGCACGGAGGGGAGGATGGAGGGGAGGACGAAGGGGGGATGGAGGCGGGGACGTAACTGGCACCGAGACAGGGTGGAGCCTCTACCTTCCGGCCTGGCCGCAGCACTCAGTGTAGCCATCTTCAGAGGCAGATG
The DNA here is from genome assembly GCF_003254725.2 of Canis lupus dingo. Classification (NCBI taxonomy): domain Eukaryota; kingdom Metazoa; phylum Chordata; class Mammalia; order Carnivora; family Canidae; genus Canis; species Canis lupus. Next base: position 2,296,414 of record NC_064261.1, on the reverse strand, counting down.
GCTACAGGGTTCCATCTTTGTTGAACCATTCGTGAAACCCGCTCATTTCCTTTGCTCATCTGACCTCTGTTTCCTGATAAGCCCAACAAGACCAAACAGAACAAGCACCCGTAGCCACAGTGAACTTGTCAAATGCCCCTTCCTCAGGTGACAGGAGGGAGGGTGCAGGCCCGGGCTGCACTGGACTCTGTGCCGGGTCCTTTTCACCTCTCATTAGCCCCCGCAAAACCCAAGAGTCTGTCTCTTTACTACATTTGAATCGTCCTATGTTTGTACTGGGTTTGAAAATGGGTTTTGCCAGTAAAAACCCAAATAAAAAGAAGGATGTGGCCAGTTCCAGGCTTCCACACCACAGCCGTTTGCCTCCTGCTAACTTGGTCTCTAGTAAGTAGGGCAGGGGCTCTTGAGTGATTTCCTTGACTTCTGCAGGTTCCTTCCCACTGGGTAGGGTGTGGCCAGAGGTTAGAGGGTCCCGCCGCCCAACAGGAGCCCCCCCCCCACGTTCTGAAGGGTGCCTGTAATCCACAGTATTCCTGACACCTGATGAACAGGTATTTAAATATTCCACCCATGCATGTTTTTCTTCCCTCTTAACTGGAGCAGACTCTTAGCTCTCAGAGGGCAGGGGTTCATTTCACATAGACACGGCCACACCTCCAGCCCCAGTACTATGCAAATAAATGACATATAATCGTTACCACCTGCATGCATTCAATAAAAGAATGGGAAGATCTGAGCAAATCATGTTGGTTTTTTAAAGGCTAAAAATACTGGGGAAAGAGACTCCTACTCTTTTTATTATTATTATTATTATTATTATTATTATTATTATTATTTAGGCTCCACGCCCAGTGCGGGGCCCAGCTTGGGGCTTGGACTCATGACCCCGAGACCGAGACCTGAGCTGAGATCAAGAGTCAGATGCCCAAAGGACTGACCCACCCTGGCATCCCAAGACTCCTACTCTCCTAATTTCAGGGCTGCATGGAGAACATTATAGGAGGGCATCAGCAGGACCATTGAATAAGCTAAGAGAAACAAGACCTAGACCACGTGGTAGCCTAGTAGTCACTTACGCGGTAAGTGAGGTAAGAGTTTCATCTATTTATATGGGACAGGAACCTATTCCTGTTCTTCCCGACCCTTCACCTTACTAGGTGGCTCCTAAGAACATTCTCTAGTTTCTTGTTTGTCTTTAATGGTTTCTGAGAAGAGGGCCCACGTATCTGGAATTCTCTGGGGCTGGCATGGGCGGGGGTGTGGCTAAGCCAGAGGCTCCCTAAACTTAAAAATGAAGAGATGAGAAGAATTCAAAAGGTGCCATTTCTAGAGGGGCCATCATGAGTGGCTGAACACACCGATGATGAAGCACAGCCTCAGGAAAATGACGGAAAATCCGGCAATTCTCCAGTATTAAGGATGGAAGATCGAGGACAGAGGGATCTCATCCTAATATCCTTGAATGTGTGTTCAAAAGGCTAAATCCCCTGAAGAAACCCATGGGGAGTCTGTGGGATTTACCATGGGGGCTAAGGTCTTCACATTTCGTGCAGCAACCTGAGAGTGGTCGCTCCCCCTTCCTCTGTAAACTCACGAAGCTACGCAGATCCCTTATGTAGACAGAGCCCTTAGCAGATCTGGCAAATGAGACCTACTTAGAAAAAAACATAGCCCTTGGCAAAGTAGCTTCTACTTTGTACACATCTGTTTTACATCTGTCGGAATCTAAATGTCTTCGGGGGAGGGGCGATTTCATCCTAGTTCAAAACACGCATTAATGGACCTGGTACCGGATGACTGACACTGGGGGAAGTGGCTTTGTTGAACTCATGAAACTGGCTTCTAGGTTGACTTCCGGTGAGGTCGTCTAGGTATTTTCAGAGTACTTTATAATGTCTTACCCCCCAGTTACACTTAGTAAAGATCTTTTCTGATCTTTGCATTACGGAGTCATTTCAACACGTGGCCCATGTGGATTCTGAATCTTGATTTTTTTTTTTTTTTAAAGGATCACGTTGCTGCTCCTGGGCAGATTACTGATGTTGACGAGTTCCCCTGCCCAGCCCCCTTAGGTTGCTGCATGACGCGTTCATCATTTTGCCACCGTTCCCCAGTAGCACAAAACGAAGGAGCATTTTGAACCTGTATTTCTGAAGGGTCTACAGACACAAGCATAGACAGTGTCCCCCAAGTAAGAGGGGCTCTATCGCTGGATAGAGCTTACCATTTGGGCTTCAATGTTGGTTTTTCTTTTTTCCTGCTTTTCCTGCTTGCAAATAATCTACATGACTACGCCACGGAAAAACAGGTGCCTCACACTATTGTCAAAAGTCTCCTGCAACATGGGATGCTTTGCCAATAATGGCAAATAATGGCGCAGATGGGTTAAAAAGCCATAAATCCCCAAATCACATATAATGCACTCATCTGGTGCTGAGCTGGGTTTCCATGGATACCAAGGGACTGTCTTCAATTTTGGAGACTCACAGAGAGAGTAAACTCCCTCACTCCCCCAGGATCTGCAAGCTTGAAAAAAAGGAGCAAGGGTCCTTAAGAACTGGACCTTTCCAGACCCTTTTCATTAACCCTTGGAGACCACATCCCAGGCCCCCTTCAATTTTCCTACAGTCACCTAAGAGAAAAATCTCCTGGAGAGGAGAGCATAGGCAGCGTGAGAGCCGGTTGAGATTTCTGAGACTATTTTTCCTTCAAAACCTTGACAGTAATACCAGCATCAGAGGTGAGCATGGTTTTCCATTTTACAGCTGCATTTTTGGAGATAGGGTTTCTACAAGAGGGGGATACATGCCTAGGCACTGAGAGAATCTGGGAAGTAGAAGATGAGTGTATCGTAAGCACAGACACGCATCGATGTAAAGTCCCAACGGTAAGACTCAGAGGGTAAAAACATACTTAAAGAAATCAGCTACATACATAATGAGAGCTCAGTCATACTTCCATGTGTTCCATAACCGTTAATGTTCATAAAGGTAAAAAAGTCTTAAAAAGAAAGAGTTTCTACCATTATTACTTCCTTCCAAGTATGGATGACCCTTGAACAACACAGAGGATAGGCGTGCTGACCCCATGCAGTCAAGTGTCTAAGCATAACTCTTGACTGCTTCCAAACTGAACTACGAAGAGCCTACTGTTGACCCGAAGCCTTACTGATAACGTAAACACTTGATTAATAAACACTTTGCCTGTGATAAGTATTATATACTGCATTCCCATAATAAGGGTAGAGAAAAGAAATGTTTTAAGAAAATCATAAGGAAAATACATTTATAGTAATGAACCGTATTTATTGAAAAGTATCTGCATATAAGTGGACCCATGCAACTCAGACCCATGTTGTTCAAGAGTCAACTGTATTCAGCTCCCCAAACAGATTTTCTTTTCTTTTTTAAAATATTTTTAAGATCTTACTTATTTATTCATGAGAGATACAGAGAGAGAGGCAGAGACCCAGGCAGAGGGAGAAGCAGGCTCCCCGAGAGGAGTCTGATGCGGAATTCGATCCCGGGACCTCGGGGTCACGCCCTGAGCCGAAGGGAGATGCTCAACTCACCTAGGCGTCCCCCCAAACATATTTTCTACATTGTGTCTTGGACAGAAGATAATGCTGCTTAGCTGTTACCAACTAATTAGTGCTCTGTGCAGATCTTAGCTGCCCTAAATCCGAAGGAACTATAAAATACAACCTTGTTGCCTTACCCTTTTCAGCAGTTGATGTTATGACACTAAAGACCTCTTTCCTCAATAAAGCTATAGAGTGGAGAAAACCAATTATGATTCTTTCCAAATTCATCCTTTACTCTACTGGATCAAGGACTTCAGTATCTCAGGAGTGTTCAAGTATTTTCTCTACAGAAAGTACTTCCTTTTACCAGGAGGTGACTCTAGAGTTACTGCTTATGCTCAACATGTAGAAGAATGCCTATAACACAGTATGTTGGTCACAAATCAGGTCTACAATGTCTCATGAGCAAAGAAACTCTTATTTTCATAATAAAAAGGCAGTGGTCTCTGTCTCATAGAGCAATGCTGGATGCCAGGATTAAATCTCCACCAAGATCACAAACAAGGCGAGACCGAATAAAAATATACTTAGATTTCCTATTGATCCCACTGGTTGGGATCGGTGTCATTAGGAACTAGTGGGTATGGACAGACAACGGGGGATTTATGAATAAGGATCCGCCCAAGGACCAATCGCACAAAATGGCACCCAAATGTGTTCAGTTGGGAAGGTCTCAAGGCTGAGTCAATAAGAAAGAGGTGAAGTTAGTTGGGTTCAAGAGAATGTTCAGACTCCAGTGCCCCTGAATAAAATTAATACCAGGGTAGACAGGATTGCAGGGATAAGACGAGTTATCTTATAACTTGTGCAAGCTGGTGTGCAAGTTGCCGCAGGTCTGTTCTCCCTGGGCAGGCATTCTGGGGTCGCAGCACTAGACTTCAGACTCTAGTTTTAGAAAAAAATCATCCAAGAAGCCCGATAATAACTCCACTACAGGATATTTACCCAAAGAAAATAAAACCAGTAATTTGAAAATCTATGCACCCGTATGGTCACGGTAGCATTATTTACAATAGTCAAGATATGGAGCGGCCTCCAGGTAAGACAAATGGACGAGGAAGGTGTGGTGAATGTACACACGATGGACTATGGTGCAGCCCTGAGAGGCTGGGATCGTGGCATCTGCGACCTCAAAGGCGGACCGAGAGGGTATTAGCGCTGAGTGAAGTAAGTCAGGCCGAGAGACCAAGCCAAATGAGTGAACAGACACAAAGCAGAGTGAGATCTATAAACACAGAGAACAGACTGATGAGTGGGGAGGGTGGGGGGTGGGAGGAAGGGGTGAAGGGGAGATCAGGCTTCCAGTCAGGGAAGCCTTCCCTCCTCCCTTCCACTTTAGACAGCACGAGAGAACACTTTTTGATGCTTTAACGGAGCCGACACTTCCCCAAGGAGTTTTGGTTACGTTTCATCCCACGAGGTGGGTCGTCTTCGTACTTGCACTTCACAGGTGAGGGAACCGAGGCACAGAGATGTGGGGCCCAAGGCGGGGCCTCGGCTTAGCTCGGCGGCCGAGAGCGTGCGTTGCTTCCAGGGGCACCTCTCCGGGGCAGGAAACCTTAGGATCACTGTCTGCTGTCTAATGAAGACCCGCCTTCACCTCCCAGCACCTGTACCACTTGGGGCCTCATCGGGGGAAGGCGGCACTTGCACGAGTGTCGGACGGGGGCCCACCCAACTGTCACTTGGCTGGAAGCGGGTCCGTCCGTCGCAGGGCACGGGTGCTAGGAATATGCTGCCCAGAACGAGGGGCTCCCACTTGCAGGGGTGCATCTTCCTCTTCGGGGTATTAGGGAGCCGTTCGGTCCATTAACGGTACGGCGATCCATAAATTGGTTGGGGATGCTGTTCCCTGTGTGCCAAGCCAACGTGGAACCGCGGTCTCATCTTCAGGAGCCATACGTGGAGAGTCACGGTGGGCCACCTCCGTTCTCCCTGCGGAGACCTGGTGAAGCGCCCTGACATAGAGTGGATGGCACCGCGTGACACACGCACGCACGTGGGCTGGCATGTGCGGATGCCACCTACATGTGGGCTGTGTGTGCACGCGGGGGTCCTGCCCGGGGCACACGCGCACTCTGAGGCACGCGGGTGTGAGTGTGCGTGTGTGTTCCCGGCCTCCGCTCGCGCGCGCACGTGCACACCCTACCTGGGACACTAAACCGATACTAGACTTTGATTCCCAAATCCAGTTTCCTAATTAACTCCGTATTGAAACAACAGTTGCCGTGTTATTACGGTATTATGTTTCCTTGAAAAAAACTCAGCCGTTGCTCCTGTTGCACGGCAGGAATTTAAGTGCAGCCAACACTCTCCTGTGTCCTGTGCCGACAGCTCTGATTTAGGCGTGAGTCTTTATTTATATGAATGGTGTTTGGCAAAAATTTCTTGGAACGAGCTGTAGTCTGCAAACCTGCTAATGGCTTCTCCCCGCAGGAACGGTGGTCCCCAGTGGGGGTGGACTGTGCATGCTGCCTGGAGCACGAACAGTGGCACCGCGTGAGTTACCAACGCTATTATTTCAATGAGGCCTAACGGGACAATTCGAAACTGTGACTGTCCTTTAGACCTCAGTGTTCACCCTGAAACTGTCCCTAAATTTGTGGTTACAGAGCTGCGGTGGGCTGCAGAGGACACGGTCTTGCACTGAGGGGCTGTCACGACTCGGGTCCAGCTAGTCACACCCTCAGGGAAGGAGGCCCGGGGCGGCCGCTGCTTCCAACTCTCGTGTATAAAACCTTGCTGTGGGCAGCCCGGGGGGCTCAGCGGTTTAGCCCCGCCTTCAGCCCAGGGCGTGATCCTGGGGTCCCGGGATTGAGCCCCATGTCGGGCTCCCTGCATGGAGCCTGCTTCTCCCTCTGCCTGCGTCTCTCATGAATAAATAAATAAATAAATAAATAAATAAATAAATAAATAAAATCTTAAAAAAAAACAAAAAACAAAAAAAACTTGCCATGTTTAAATGGTAGCTACTCCCCAAAGCATTGTCAGAAGCATTCTCAGGACTGAGCTCACCTCCAGCTCGCGTGACAACAGTTTGCTTCCTCTGCCCACAGCGGTCCCGGGGAATTCCCAGTCTGTTCCCTGGTGGTCCTGGTGATGAGCCGAGGCCCCCGGGGTTGGTGGTGGTGCGTGAGCGTGTGCACACTGTGTCCGGGTGTCTGCGTGTGTGTACGCGTGCGTGCAGAAAACCTCGCGTGCTCCCGCCCCGGTGTGTGTGCTCTGTGGGAAGCCTCTGGAGTGAGGAGGATGGAGAGTTGTCCCCGCCCGCCCCCCCAGGCCTACACCCTCAACCAGACCCACGTGGCCTAACTGATCACTCCACCGCCGGGGAGGAGCCTTGGGCCACAGGTATTTTCTTCTCTCTCCAAGTTTCCCTGCAAGTTATCCCCAAAGGGGGGGGGGGGGGAGGCACAGTGAGGACCGCCTCAGGAAAAGCCAGTGAGCTAGAGATTTCTGTATTTTAAAGGTCTCCCAGTGGATTTTCTGTGCGGGCATGTGGTGCCCACTTGCTAAAAACTCAGAGGTTCACATAACGGGCACCTCCAAAATTTTTGCTCTACGCTGTTCCCCGGCTTAGTGACTCTGAGGTCACTTGTTAATCCACAAATCGATCACCCGCAGGTCTGTATGCTCAAAACACTACCCTCTACGGTTATTTGTAGGGCTGCAGTCTGTTGAGCACGAAACAGGGTCGTGTGCGGAGAGTCACAGGGATGGCTTTCTAGGAACCGACACTAATGGATGCTGATTGATGGGTGGGCCACCCAGTAACGATCCCGAGGACCTGTGCGGTTTCTCCGCAAATGGTGTTGGAAGGATCGTCATTATTTTCTATGAGATCATGGCAATAAGGACGGCAGTTTATGACCCCGCAGCGCTCCGACGACCAATTAGGGAGGAAGAGAATGCAGTTCTGGCTCAGGATGTGAAGCGATTCTGGTAATTGAGGAAGAGCAAGGCAAGGTCGATTTTCATCACCGCAGGCGAACGGTGTAGGATACAACCTAGAGCTCCTGGGCCTGGGAGTCTATCCCAGAGAAAGGTGCTTTGTCGGTATTTTTATGATATCGGGGCATTCTGGTTGCCCCGACAGGCATCCGCGATGCAGCTGTCCTCGCCGTCGTCGCTGAGCGGTGGCGTGCGGGTGGCACCGAGGACACCTCGCCCTACGGAGCGCCAGGCACTGAATCGGCAGCCACGCGTTCATGGATCCCTTTCGCCCCTCAAGGAACCGGGGAGGTGGATTTTATCTGAACGATTTTCAAGGAAACTGAGGCCCAGGGATGGTGAAGCAGTTGGGGCCACGACTCCCGGCTCAGCGGGCGGCCGGGATCCGAGCCCAGAGATGCCCGGTGATGCCAAAGGCACCTGGTCCCCCCCAAACCCGTCTTAGCTCTCGGTAGGGTCATCCCCGCTCATTGTGGACAAACATAAAATAGTAAGAGCAGCGCCAACGGCGTCAAACAGAAAGTGAAGAGCTTCCTTAGGCTGTGCTGGCGTCTGGCCCTTGGCTGTGCCACTTCCAGGGCTCGCTCGCTGAGGCGGGGCCCTTTGTCCGCCCCCCCCCCCCCCCCCCGCCGCCCCGCCCCGTTGCTGTTTCTGCCTCGGTGGCTCTCTGCTGCCTGCAAGCCCCCACTGCTGCTGGGTAGTCCCGTATCAATAACGATAAATAATAAATCATCGATCCATTTGCACAAGGCATTAGTTCCCCCTCGTTCCTTGGGGTGGGGCATCAGCATTTGTGCTGTGACCCCCAGGGAGGGTCAGGGAGTCATCCCTGAGCTATAGGGAGGCTCGTCTGCAGCTGTCTGGGTCCAGCTCGAGCATCCTTGGAAGAACAGAGCTACTCTTGTCATTAGCAGACAAAATACAAAACTGGATCACGACGTAGTCTCTTCTAGCTAATGCTTTTGTTGATTTCTTTAAGACTCTTTAGCATATTCATTCATTCATTCATTCATTCAATGAATGCTTGCTGAGTCTAACGTTATGCCATCAACTGTGCTGGATTTGGGGACGTGAGGATGAGAAGCCACAGTCCAAACCTTTTAAGGTCTGATCAATTCACTGGGGTGACAGATGCTTTCTTTACTTACTTTCTTTTTAAAGATTTTATTTATTTATTCATGAAAGACACAGGGAGAGAGAGAGAGGCAGAGACACAGGCAGAGGGAGAAGCAGGCTCGATGCAGGGAGCCCGACGTGGGACTCAATCCCAGGACCCCGGGGTCATGCCCTGGGCCAGAGGCAGATGCTGCACTGCTGACCCTGCACCCCGGGGCCCCTGACAGGTACTTTCTTAAGAAACCGTATTGCTTGGAAGAAGACTGTTCCAAGGGGAGCGCCGGCTTCTGCGTGGGGGGGCAGATGAGGTGCTCCTGACAGATGCACGCGGCCTGGCAGGTGACGAAGAGGCGTCGGGGGCAGGGTGCCGGGAGCCACCAGCAGCCTGGGAGCTCTGAGTGCCACCTACCAGCCGGGGGGTGGGGGGGTGGTGGTGGTGGCGGTTAAAGCCCAGAAAGAGCTACGCCACGGCCAGATGCTCCAGGATTTGTTTAGGTATCAGCCCGCCGGAGACATAGCCCATAGGTGATAGAAATGTTTTGAGCAAAACAGCGACAGGATCAGATTTCTGTCGATGGTTATCCAGGAAGCGGGGTGAGGGCACAGCCTGGGGGGGGGATGCTGAGGCTGGAAACGGCGACGGGGCAGGCTCGGAGGACGGCGAGGTCGGGGGCGAAGGTCTTGGATCACAGCAGCGGCAGAGGGAGGTCGTCCATGTGCAGGTGTTTAGGAGGCACACTGAACATTCGGTGACTGTCTTACAACAGGGGGACGGACATAGGGTGCAAAGAGCACGGGGAATCCCAGCTTATTGGCCTGAGCACTAGGAAGTGACTTGAAAAAACTGTGGCCAGGGGTGCCTGGGGGCTCAGGGGTTGAGCATCTCCCTGCAGCTCAGGGCGTGACCCCGAGGTCCAGGATCGAGACCTGATCCCAGGTCTCCAGGATCACGCCCTGGGCTAAAGGCGGCGCTGAACCGCTGAGCCACCCCGGGATCCCCCTCCATGTGGGTTTATATCTCTTATAAACCCTTCGGTGGGACTTTCTTAGGTAGCAGAGATACACCTCTTTCATGCATAGGCAGAAATCTCAAGTTGATTCCAGGTGGTTCCTTTACCAGGACCAGTCCTGATGCCCTCGACTTTTCATCCACTTCCCACGGGCATGCTTTAACTGGATTTTTAACTATGTTACTATTAGTCTGGAATAAGTGAGGTTTCCTGGCATTTCTCTGCAGAGAACCGGTGTAACTGTGGTCCAGTATTGGAAAGACAATTTGGCCAATGCAGGAATTCACCTTAGCTCCTCTGCTTCAGTTTTCCCTTTTGGGGTAGAGTAGATGTCACTACTTGCTTCTGCTGTACCGGAACATTACGAAGACGGAACAAGATATGGTGGATGAATCATGCTTTGGGACCTTAGGAAGAATGGATTCCTTTCTGCCAGGAGAGAGCAAGCCTCAACTCCTTGGAAGAGGATATTAAGATTTCTTACTCCTACTACTTTAATAGTTAATTATTAAACTAAGTGCCGCTGTACAAAACACGTTTCTGCCTCATAGTTTCTAACAGAGGGAAATCTAATTTTTAGCATTCAGCTTGTTAACAAATTGAACTAAATCCTTTAATAAAACATCTGGCACTTAAATATTTCAGTGGCAAGTAAAACAGAGTCTAGTTCTAAAATATTTAGGTGAACTGGAGCTTTTCTTAGGTGATTATCAGTTATTTCTGTTAAAATTGTGTGAGGGATACATGAATGGAGCAACACAGTGTGCCTGCCCTGGGATGGGGGGCGGGGGCCCACTGAGAGAGATTTTCTTCCTCAATTTGAGACCGAAAATTCTGAATGTGGTATCTGGGCCTCAGCACCCTCATTTGTTAAATGGAAATAATGCCACTTCCAAAAGATGTTACAGGGCTTTTCCTTTCTCCTCTTTCTTTTCTTTCTTTTCTTTCTTTCTTTCTTTCTTTCTTTCTTTCTTTCTTTCTTTCTTCTTTCTTTCTTTCTTTTCTTTCTTCCTTTCTTCCTTTCTTCCTTTCTTTTTCTTTCTTTCTTTCTTTCTTTCTTTCTTTCTTTCTTTCTTTCTTTCTTTCTTTTCTTTTTCTTTCTCTCTCTCTCTTTCTCTCTCTCTCTCTCTCTTTCTCTCTCTCTCTTTCTTTTTTCTTTCTTTCTTAACTACTTCCCTAAGAGAAAATGAGGATATATATATATATATGGTATCAACTGTAAAAATAAAAAGCATTATAAATACACCAAAACTGTATATATAGTTAGAACTAAATGCTGAACTGTGTATTCCTATGCGTTATCAATACCTGAACACAGGCCTCACACCCACACCCCTATCTGTTGAAGAAATTCAATGCTTTTTTCCAAGTATTGCTTCCCATTGCATAGCATCGATATTAAAGCAGAATCAAGAGTCGCTCTGCCTAGTATTTTGCTTTCCATGCCATGCCACCATAACCATCATTTAAAAAATTCCCACTGAAATGAACTAGGGGTGGTGGAAGGGGACGTGGTGGGGGGTGGGGGTGTCTGGGTGGCGGGCACTGAGGGGGGCACTTGATGGGATGAGCACTGGGTGTTATTCTATATGTTGGCAAATTGAACACCAATAAAAAATAAATGTATATATTAAAAAAATCCCCACTAAAGGCTGTATAAGAGCTGGGTAGGTAGTGCCTAAGAGCTCCTGTGAGGAGATGGCTGTGACATTCTGGGTCCAGGCTGCACTGTGTAGGGGTTCCCAAGGGAACCGGGACTTGGACAGTATTGGTCCAGCCATCTATGCCCATTGTCTTTCCAAACGCTCAGTTGGTTGGAGGAGATGCTGCACCTCCTAAGACCCTCTTCTGTCCCAGAGAACGTGGCAGTGGGGAGAGAGCTGGGGGTACAGTCCCCTGCTAGTTGGCCTCGTGGTGCTGGAAGGGGTTGGACGGCAAGAAGAGCCTGCAAGTGAGAATGCAAGATCTTGACTGAGCCTTTCTCAGTGGGCCTTGCAAGGGTGCCAAGAGGGAGTCTAATTTTAATCACAGAGTTATGGAACTAGAAAGGATTTTAGAAATCATCTGCTCGGGGTACCCGGGTGGCTCAGTCGGTTAGGTATCCAATTCTTGGGTTTTGGCTCAGGTCGTGGTCTCATGGGTCGTGGGATTGTGCCTCATGTCCAGCTCCTCACCCAGTGGGGAGTCTGCTTGAGGATTCCATCTGCCCCCCCCACTCACATATGCTCACACCCACACACACACTCTCTCTCTAAAGTAAATACATCTTAAAGAAAAGAAAAAAGAAATCTTATTTGATAATCGGGGGAATGCAAGTGCAGAGGCTGAGTGACTTGCCCAAGGTCACACAGCTAATCGGAGGCCACATCGGGACTAAGGCCCAAATTTCCCCCTTGAGCTAGTGGTATTTCCTTTATGCCATCTTACCTCAAAAGCAGCTCCAGTCATGGCCTGGTAGTTACTTGTTTTTTTTTGTTTGTTTGTTTTTTTGCCTGTACCACTGAATTTCATTTCTCAACTATTTTGACTTATGGTACCCTGTGATTCTGAATTTCCCGAGCCCATTCTTATGTCACTCAAAAGGCATTTTCAGCTGTTCCCGCTCTCTTAATTCTGAGTAATTGGAATTTCCTCGCGATACACTTTAGAACTGAAATGCAAAGAGAAATGTTATCTTAGTTGCCCTCCGTGCTACTCAAATATGGAAAAAATGCTGACCTGCCAATTGTGTTTCCTGCCATCAGTGGCCACATCCCGCTGAGATCCACATTCAGCGTGACGCTGTCTGGCAAAATGCAGGGCTGCCCAAGAACAGCTGCTGAGCTGCGACACTCGCCCAAAGCTGGACGGCACGGGGAGAAAGCCATCAAGCTGGAGATGCTGCTCTCAGTGAGTAGCTCAGAGCATCTGAGTCACATTCCCAGATATGGATGCATTCGGTCTGCTGGCCGGGTTCCTTTGTTTCAGGAAGTTAGGTTTCTTCTGAGTGGATGGTGTGTGTCACGCCCGGGCTGAGTGCTCCAAGGGGCGATATATCTGTGGTCTGAGTGGATTAATTCTCTCTCAGGCTGTTTGCAAATCTACAGGTCCTCAGTGCTTCCTGGCAGAGGCACCAGATGCCCAAGACAGGAAAACCCTGGGAGCCTGGCCCTGAGTGGGCTCTCTTGGGTTGGCAAATGTTTTTAATCAAGGAGAACCGTTATTGTGGAAAATCTGGTGGCTGGTGGATTGGGCAGTTGCCATCTGGGTCACCTGATGATCGAGGCATGTGCTCATCATAAAGATCTCTCCTCTTCACAACAGCCATCTCTCTGCTGAAGCTGTCCTTGAGCTGGTGAGCTGGATGGCTCAGAGACCAGGGGGGCTGATTGCTCCAGGGACCTGGCCCACGAGGAGCCATGGCGACGACTGGGAGGAGCAGTATCGCAGTTTGCAGACGCTTTGTTCTGTATCAGAGTGGTCCACCGAGGCTGGACTATCTCCTGAAGGGGAGATGCCAGGGGGTCTAAACTGTGAGATGGCTGGCTGGCTGATTCTGCTGTCCGCCACAATGGAATATCCTCATAAATCATTAAAAAATCTTTTTTAAATTAATGAGAGATACAGAGAGAGAGAGAGGGAGGCAGAGACCCAGGCAGAGGGAGAAGCAGGCTCCCTGCAAGGGCCCGATGTGGGACTCGATGTGGGACTCGATCCCGGGTTTCCAGGATCAGGCCCTGGGCTTAAGGCAGCGCTAAACCACTGAGCCACCGGGGCTGCCCTATCCTCATAAATCAAAGCAAGCATCTTCCCAGGATTAATGTGAATCTCACGGACACCAGGGGAGATCATTGTCATTGCTGATGCCAGCCAGCATATTTATCCAGGGTCAAGGGTAGCGACTTCGCCATTTCAGGCTTTGATGCAAGTCAAAAGGGCGGACGCGGCTACTCACTCTTGTCCTCTCTCATAAACCATGGAAGACCTCGGGTAGATGTGCTTATTTCTGGATGCACCGGCATATTTTGCAGTCATGTAAAGCCTGGAAGTTGCTGCTTTGCAAATATAGCAGAGCGTAGTTGCACATTTGAAACAGAAACGTGATGCGTATGCCAACCCTCCCTTTTTTCTCTCAGTTGTCTTGACTCAGAGGTTCAAAACCGGGTTCCCTGGAAAATTCCCGAATGCACGGTCTATCTTGTTTTCACGTCCAGGCTGTGGTCAGAGCAAGGCGAGGGGCGTTTAAAACTTCTGAATGTAGATGTCCGGAGTGCTTCACCAACTGCTCCCCAAATAGTAAACAAAGAACTTAAAAAAAAAAATGAGTGGATGTCCCCTTTGGCCTAATTTTAAGAGACTGTGTCTCTAGGAATGAAGGATCCTCAGAGAGGCTTCTGCTGAGTCCCTCAAATCAGAGGAAGCAAATCATTCCAGAGACTATACGCGAGTGTCTGAATGAACTTTTTGGAAGTTTTTTTTCCATAATTAGGATGGAGTATGTGTCCCTGGAGAGCTCCTGGGAATCGCAGGGGGAGCTGTTAGTGGCATTTCCCCCACTATAAATGGCTTTTTTCCTGGGCTGCAGTTTCAGCTGTGCTTTAGCAATTATTTTTGTCTCATGGATGCATTTTAAAGAGTTATGAACGTATTTTTTTCCCCCCAAAAGGCCGACCCATCTCTAGGTTCTTTGGAAAGAAACCATAGTTTAGTAGCACTCAGGGATAAGACTGTGGTCCCTCCAGTAAAGATCACCAGGATGTTCAGAAATCAATTCTTTTGCACTCAGGGGGTCCTTCCTGACTGTTTCTACTGACGGGGCATTGGACAGCGAAGAAGCAAGACAGGCCCCCCTCCCTCCCCTTTGCTCCCCAGCCCACTGCTGCATGTATAATGGGTACAAAGGGGAACCTGTTCTGGGATTCTTGACTGCACCACCCATTTTGAGGTAATAAAGACGAGGGAGCAGGAGGAGGAGGCAGAGAAGTGTCTGGGCAGTGTCCTGCTCAATCCCATCCCTCTAGCAAAATGGGTGGGGAAGAGCTGGCTCCCCCGACCCGGGCTCAGGGAGGGGTTCCTAGAAGGGAACCCTGGAGGGGATTCTGAAATGCGTCCTTGTAGACAGGACTCCGAGAGAACTGACTTAAGGCTTTGAAAAGGCAAAGGAGACTGTGACTCAGGTCTCTTCCCTGCCCGGGGTGCGGGGGTAGAGAGGAGAGGCGGATGGCCCGCGTGAGATCAGGGGCCAGACAGGGCTGGACTGGAGAGGACTGTCAGGGCGGGTATGGGGGAGGAGCCAGGGCTGGGGTGGGCTCCACTCGGGCCCTACGCACAAGGGCCTAGAGGGTAAAGGCCCTTCCGCAGACGGAGGCTGCAGCGGGCGGCAGGGGGCCTTGTGAGTAGGCAAGAGGTGCACCCGTCTGTCCCGAGGCATGGACATTCCAAGGAAGAGGGCCCTGCCAGAGAATCTGTGTCGGGACCTGCAGGGACTTTCAGGACTGCCAGTCACCTAGGAGTGAGCCAGGTCCTGGGCCTGCAGGTATTGCCACCCACGGTAGGAGAGCATGATACCCACTCAGTACATTGAAAGTGGCAGAGAGGCCAAAACAAGGATGCATTTTAAACACATCACAAATGGTGTCTGCTTAAAATGCTGGATACACTGCGCTTCCCCACCCCCCCCAGGATCAGAACCGACAGGAAGTTGGGGAAGGTGGTCTCCCGGAGGAATCCCGTGCCACGTCTCACCTCGACTGGCCAAGTACATAATAATTCGCAGGCATCGCCTCCTTCTGCGAAGCCTGAAGACCCGGCCTCCCGGGCAGACACATTCCGGCACGTGCCCACAGGCACGGGAGCAGCTTGGCGGTGTCTCGATTTGGCCCATCTCCATGTCTCCTTCTAGCTCCCAGCACCCTCCAGGCCTCCCACCCTCCACCCTCCACCCCCTGGGCCGAGTGCTGCCTTTTTCTAGTTGGAGGCAGAAGGAGTGGCAGGTGGGTGACGACCGAGAAACAGTGCTAGAGGGCTGCGTAGGGCAGTGACCCGATAAGGCAAACGGACGATTTCCTCAAAAAGGAAAGGGAAGGTTTCAGACGGTCCCAAGAAGATTGGGCTGGCACCGAATGTTTCTGGGGAGCGGTAGTAGAGTCTTCTCCTTCTGCGTCTCTCTCTGGCTCTTGTCTGCAGTCTGCAGCCACACAGAGCTGTGTGTTTAGCTGTGTCTTTCTCTGATCCTCAGAAGCTCTTTTCCGTGTGGAGCAAATCTAGGAGCCTGCAGCCTGGGCCTGGGGAGTCAGAGGCCAAGTGTGTTCTGGGTGCAATTCGCAGGGAAAGACCCGCGAGGGACATCTGGGTGTTCACGCAAATGACCCCTTGCACCAAGATGCAGGAGGAACAGTGTGCGACTGGGGACGGCCACGTGAGGTTGCAAAAGGCAGAAATTCAGAAGCATTCGGGTTCATGCATATGAGAACATCCTCCTCCCAAATGCCGGATTTGCAACGTCTTTGGATTTCCTTTGCTATGTCGATGCTTTTCTTTCTTCCCTTTCCCGAGAACTGGAGATGATCCTTTAATGCCAGATTTTCCCCTCTTCACTCTACAGGCAATCTGTTCTACACCTTCCCCCCCCCTTGAGTGCTGAAATGACTTTTACACGCGTTTGATTGATCACACACCAACACCATTTGCCAGACGGGAAGAGCGGAGGTAGGGACGGGCATGAGAGTAGGAGCTGTGCACATTTTTGCTCTTTCAGAGATTTAGAAAAATGGGGGGAAAGGAATAAATACATGAAAGAAGGGAGCAAGCAACTGTGTTTATTTTCTTCCCTTGTCCATCCTCTGAGTATTGCGTGGCTAAGCATGGAGCTCCGGAGCCAGAGAGTCCTCTGACTGCCGGCCCCACCTGTCACTAGCTAGCACCTCGGGCCGATCACTCGAATCTTGCTGTGCCTCCATTTCTGCATCAGTAAAATGATAATAAAAATCATATTTACCTCATAGGACTTAAAAGGGTGCCTGAGGCACTGTTGATGTGGTGTATTTGATAGCTACTGTTATTCCCTCGTTTTCTAGTCATTTTCTGGGTCTGTAGAGATGTGAGGTGGGAAAGGATAATGTAAAGAAAAGTCAGGTCCCACCTCGACTGGGCTCTTTATTTGCAATTTGCGGCAATAGTGCATGCCAACGACACTTCATTCTCCACCCACGTTATTTTTAGACAGCATTAGAGCTGGTTACGACTGTGTTGATGAGAATTTGAATCTTTTCACCCCTTTATTCACACATCTGTGTTTGTTCATTTATGCGTTAGTTATTTGAGTTAGGGCACTAGGCAATTTACAAACCTTTACAAAGCAAAGGATTTTCTCCTTAAGGAATCTAAAGCCGTTCAGTTAAGGGTATAAACGATTAATACCTAATCAGAATGACTGTGTTTGGAATATTCTGTTAAATCCCAACAAATAAAACTAATTGGAAATAAATGGTCGGGGAAAATATTTGGAGAATAAACTCAGTTTCTGCACTGGGTCTCTGACATCTCTAGCCCTAGTCCCGTATACCATCAATCTTCTGACCACAGATATGGCCTCAGGCCTCTTGTTTCCTCAAATTTACCAATATCTTCCCTGACAATGACCTGGCATTTCTCCTTCTGTTGAGCAGGAGCCTCCTGCTTCAAGCTTAGACTGAACACATCTACTGAACGTCTGCCATGGCCTAAACGCCCTGAGTCTATGTCAGGCACAAAGAGCTTAGGGATTCCGAACTATGTGGGTACAGACCATGATTCTATATTTCATTTTTTGGATGTATTTCAGCCCACAAGTTATCCTTGCCATTTGTCATCCAGGCTTTATGGAGATATATGAAGTATGTATCCGCCCTGAAAAATAAGGAATCTCACAGATGACACATTTTCTCTTGAACGTGAAATAATATTTTATGGCAAGGGAAAGGATCTTTTTTTTTTGGAAAGGATCCATTTTTGATGGGGTTCTTCGTACGGGTTTGAGGAAAGCTATGCCTTCCATGTTTCTGAACTGCTAGCAAAATGTTGTCAGGCCTTTCCATATACTTCACTTAAGACAACGAACAGTGAAATGTCTGAGGCTAAGCAAAGATGTCGATAAATGGAAAAACTGCAGGACAATCTCGTACTCTGGACAGGGAACTTCTTGTTTGATCGGCATCAGCCACTTACCCTTCCGGGCCACGACTGTCTCATGCTAAAAATTAGAAGCTTATCACGGTAAAGATTAAATTACTTTTAAGGTCCTCCTATCCTGAAAATGACGAGCATTCTAGAACTATGCTCTTTGGTATGGTAGCCACTAGCCACATGTGGCTCTTAAGCACTTGAAATGCAGCTTGCTCCAACAGAGAGGTGCCGGAAATGTAAAACACACCCCACATTTTGAGGAGTTAACAGAAGAGAAAGAATGTAAAATATGTTGAGCGTATTGGGTTAAATAAAATATGGCGTTAAAATGAGCTTAACCCATGTTTTTTACCCTGACCACAGAAAATGTGAATTACATACGTAACTTACCGTATTAGCGCCCAACGAGGTCTTCAAAACAAAGGGATCGAATTCGTCTTTAAGGACTAAACATTATATGGTCTCATTCATTTGGGGAATATAAATAATAGTGAAAGGGAATATAAGGGAAGGGAGAAGAAATGAGTGGGAAATATCAGAAAGGGAGACAGAACATGAAGACTCCTGACTCTGGGAAACGAGCTAGGGGTGGTGGAAGGGGAGGAGGGCGGGGGGTGGGGGCGACTGGGTGACGGGCACTGAGGGGGGCACTTGACGGGATGAGCACTGGGTGTTATTCTGTATGTTGGCACATTGAACACCAATAAAAAATAAATTTATTATTAAAAAAAAAGGACCGCTAACGTGTAAAGGTCACTCTTTCAATATTGAGGGCGTTAGGCCTCTAACAAGTCAAGCTTCCAAAATTAAAATTCTCATCCACCCAACACTAAGATGCCAGGCAGGGGCAGCTATTTGCCACCACGTTCCTCTTGAAGTTACTTTCTGTTGAGAACCCGTGGATGCTCCAGTTACGATGCTCAGCAGCAACCCTTATGGGACTGTCTCAGCTCTGCCGTAAAAGAGTATCAGGAAACACACCCAAATGTCAAGAGCGATTATTTCTAGGTGGGGTACTGAGTGACTTTTGCATTCTTTTTTTATTCTTTGCTTCATGTTCCAATCTTTCGGCCGTAAGACCTTCATCCGCAAAAAAGCCTATCTTTACATTTCTGCCCGAATGATTTTTACAAATTCTACAAATATCACAAATATGTAAAAAAGAGACCGACTGAAAAGGAAATATCCCAAAGGCTTTCCCCTGCTTTTCTCCATTTCTGAATTTTCTAGAGTGAATAGGTTACTTCTATCAAGAGAAATAATACATCTTTTTTTTTTTTTTTTAATTTCAATATCCACCCACCCTTAAACCTTAAACCTAAGTTAATTTGCATGCTGCTTTTCTTTCTCGGGAAGCTTTTCTCTCTACTGTATGAGAATAAGAGCCGTACTTTAGGTTTTAGCTTCAATCTCGGTGCTAACACAGTTATTTAATATTTTTATAACTACATGGCGGGGGTGGGGGGCGGGCGGCGCCTGGGTGGCTCAGGCAATGGTTAAGGGTCTGCCTTCGGCTCAGGTCATGATCCCAGGGTCCTGGGATGGAGCCCCGCATTGGGCTCCCGGCTCGGCAGGCATCCTGCTTCTCTCCCTCCTTCTGCACCCCGACTCATGCTTGCTCTGTCTTTAGTGGCCCCCCCTCTCTCTTCTCAAATAAATAAATAAAATATCAAGATAAATTTTATGACTACCATCAAATAGAACCAGAGTCAGAGCACATGTAGAGGATGGGGAAGGACTCCAAAAGGCGGTGTAAGATGCCGCCTGCCGTGTAGGGGGGTTTAGGTGGCACCGTAAAAACGCCCATCTACAGAAATGCCATTTACATTGGAGCCCTGCAGCAAAGGGGAGAGCACCCCCTGCACGCAGCCCGGGCCAGTCTGTTCAGCCCAGAGCAAACTCTCTCTCTCACGTGGAGGGAGCAGGGCTGTGTCTACCCCAATCCCACTAAGGGTCCCTTGCAGTTGCCTTTCCACTTGCCCTCCACTTGCAGAGACCCGAACCGCTGCCCTACCCACTCAGGTACCATGGGGAAGGCCACGCTGTGCAAGGCAGGGAGGCAGGACGCACCCCGCTCTGCTGTCCGGCCTGCTGCCTTTGGAAAGCACTGGGCTGCTGCTGCTGCTTTTTTTTTTTTTTAAGTATTTATGTATTTATCCATGAGAGACCCAGAGAGAGAGGCAGAGACGCAGGCCGAGGGAGAAGCAGGCTCCCTGCGGGGAGCTGATGCGGGACTTGATCCCGGGCCCGGGGTCAGGCCCTGGGCGGGAGGCAGGCTGGGCCCGGGCGCCCCTGGCATGGGCTGCTCAGGGCCGGGTAGTATGACTGCTCGGCTGGCCATGGTATATACTCACTTAACTTCTTCTTGAAGACCAGCGTCTTTCTCTAACCCCCGTGTGCCAACCACCCTGTGCGCCCCGGCGCGTCCGGGCCGAGCACTTACCATTGGCGGTAAAGACGACCTCTCCGTCCTGCGGGGTGGGCTCCGCGTCCGGAACCACCTGCAAGGCTCCCACGGTCCGCACGGCAGGGTCCAGAGTGACTGAACTTTCGTTTACAGTCGTGTCGCTGGCGCCCGTGATCTGGTTGGTGGGCGGGCCTCCCAGGGACCCCTCGAAGTCGGTGGGCAGGTCGTCCATGCAGTCGGCATTGGGCTGATAGGAACGGAAAAGCATCGGTCCTGAGCGTTCGTCGCCAAGTTCGAGAGGAAGGGTTTACAGCCTAAACATTTTGTCTCGGTGGGAAACCAAAGCTCTTTACTGTTTCCTCCCGGATCAGTTAAAAAAATACATTCCATTATAGTTTCTGCAATTAACATGAAAACATCTTCCCAAATTGCCCTTTCCAAGGGGTCTGTTTAGATCTAGATATGACGTTCTAATTCCAGAAGCAGCAATATTCACGTATTAATATAATACTTGGCAGTGGTGTGGGAGGGGCCACTGTATTTATTTATAATGACAGCCCTGCCCTGAATGCAGTTTGCTCCTCATATAGGAAGTAGCCGGCAGCTGGTCATCACCCCCTAACCCATGCGCCGTTTGCAAATGCACCGATGACATGAGAGCAGGGAGGGGGCCCGGAATCGAACTCATGGCGAACTGTTCATTAGAGATACACACAAAAGCACAGGGTGAGGGCATTTTTGTCGTGGCAGCGGTTAAACGTAAGCCAAAAACTAGCTGTAAAAAAAATAACCTATTCGCTTAACATGCAAATTGATCAAACGTTTGTCAAATCCTCTAAATTAAAATTTTATCCACTCGTGTGGATACCATCTCGTCTAATTATCCACTCATTACGAGATTTCCCCTCCCTCCGGGGCCTCATCCTCAGATCTCTGACAGCCTCACTGAGTAATAGAAAAATGGGGAGCTCTCCGTGTTGCAAGGCCGCCTGTGTTGACCAGCTTTGTGAGACTAATCTACCTTTGGGCAAAATCTTATTCTTTGCAAGTTTTTCTCTTTGGTCTTAGTTCTGCGAAATTATATTGAATATATCTCAAACAGCTTTTACTTGTTTTTTGCTTTTTTAAAAAAGATGTTATTTATTTATTTGACAGGAGAGAGAGATAGAGAGAGAGAAGGAGCGAGAGGGAGAAGCAAGGAGCCTGACACAGGGCTCGATCCCAGGACCCCGGGGTCATGACCTGAGCCGAAGGCAGACGCTCAACTGACTGAGCCACCCAGGGGCCCCTCTCAAACAGGTTTAAAAATGATTTTTAGTTGTTATGACTCTTCTAAACTCAAAGATTATTTTAAAAAGATAGTGTTGCAGAGATATGGTCTTGAGAAATACTAAGAATAGCTATGAATTAATTTTTTTTTTCTTCATTTAAACATCAATGTTGCCTCGTGGGATGGTAATTCTGTGGTTTTGCACTCCCAATAGATGTAGATCAGGACAGGCAGAATTAGGTGAGGAAAATTCTGGATTGGCACTGATTGAATTAACATCACTACATGACTATATACTGTGTTACTCATGGACTCCCTGGGAGCACAAAGCAAGAAATCCAAAGTGGAGGACTCTTGTCCTAATTTTCCACTCTTTTTTTTTTTTTAATTTTTTTAATTTATTTATGATAGTCACACACACACAGAGAGAGAGAGAAAGAGAGAGGCAGAGACACAGGCAGAGGGAGAAGCAGGCTCCATGCACCGGGAGCCCGATGTGGGACTCGATCCCGGGTCTCCAGGATCACACCCTGGGCCAAAGGCAGGCGCTAAACCGCTGTGCCACCCAGGGATCCCTAATTTTCCACTCTTAAACCAGTCTCCCAAGCTCCACGCCTGTGTTTCCAATAGTCAGTTGGAGATCTCCATCAATCTCATAAAAGTCTCAAATTCAGCTCATTCCTTCTTTTTCTGTATTCTCTTTCCATTTCACCTTCTTCATCTCTATTGGAAGTGAGCCAATTCCTTGAAACCCAAGTTATCAAAAGTCAGTTCACTGAATGACCAACCCACCATATTTACTAAACTTAGACATTGTGACACTGGACATGAGCAGGTATGTTCCAAATGATCTCTCCCCATTCGCAGCCTCCCCATTTCCTTAAAGTTTCTTCCCTGAGATATCCTATTCCCTACTTTCTCATCAGAGCCCTCTTTAAAACACCACCACCACCACCACCACCACCACCACTACCACCACCACACAGGTATGATGCTTCATTTCTCTTAAGGAACGAATTATAAGCTCCTTGGTGGGGCAAAACAGGGTCTCTAAACCCTTACCCCAGCCTTTGGAAACACAGAGCATATATTCCCTATCCCAGGGCTGCAGCTTATGTTGTTCCTCTGCTCAGCACCAACCATCCCCAGGTCTCAAACTGGCTGTGATGAATTCCTAATCATCCCTCAATTCCCAGGCCAAATGTCACCTTTGCTAAGTAGCGTTCCCTCCCAGGTAGCATCTTTGATATTGTGACACTTTATAGGCATTTTTCTCTCTGTTATGGTTTATTTGTAGCTGTGCTGGTCTCACACTACTACTCCACAAGCTTTCTCCCCCCCAGCTTTATTCAGATATAACTGACATGTAATATTGTAGTAGTTTAGACAACAGAATGATTTGATATATATATATATATAAAACTATATATATATATATTTCCAGTGTATATATATATATTTTTTTCCAGTATATATACTGTATATATATATATATATACTGGAAAATGATTAACACATAGGTTCAGTCACTACCCATTACCCCAAATAGCTACAAGTTTGTTCATGTGATGAAAACTTTTAAGATCGACTCTCTTAGCAACTTTCAAATATACAACACAGGATTGTTACCACGCTGTGCTTCACGTCCCCAGGATTTATTTATCTTATAATTTGACCGCCTTTGCCCATTTCACCCCTACCCCTACCCTCGGCCTCTGGCAACTACCAGGATGTTCTCTGTTTCTAGGAGTTCAGTTTTTTAGATTCCATTTATAAGTGAGACATGAGCTTTTTAAAGCCACTACATTACGTTGATCTTGAGTTTCATGCCCGTATATGGTGTCTGACAATTATTAGGTACTCGGTAGATGTCAATTTGAACATTTTGAGTCTCAGTTTACTACTATGAAAAGCTGAGAATGTCAGTATCTGCCCTAGATCAATTACGGGAGGATTTGAGAGAGTGCTTTAAAAACTGTCAAGTTAAAATAAAATAAAATAAAAAAAAAACTGTCTAGTTTTGTGCGAAGGTAAGGTATGCTATTCAATGGTAGCAGAATATGCCACCCCCAAATGTTGCCATTGGCATGAGGATTATTTTGAGCTAAACACAGTTGAAAAGAAGCAGATAAAGAAATATTTTCTGCCCTCCTCCCATCTGCCTGAAAGTAGGATATAAATTGTAGAGGTGGCCCCCTTCCTTGTACCAGGAAGAGAAGAACATTCTCATCACCGGAGTCTGGGAGTTGATGCCCAAAATGGATCTGTAATAACACACCTTCCTAACACGCCCTTATCTGCCATTAGTTTGCCTCAGCTGAGTGCTTTCCCACAATTTGCTGCCCTAGAAACTAAACTCCAGGTCCTTTACCTTTGTCTTTTCGCTTCTTTAAAAATTTGTTCTTCTGTGAAGATGCTCTAAATGTCCAAGTTCTGACCACCCCTTGGAGTTACTCATCCCTAAGTGCTCCCGTGTGCATGTGCAATGCACATGTTAATAAATGTCTGGTTGTTTTTCTCTTGTTAATCTTTAACCAGTCTCATTTACGGGGCCCCAGCTGGAGAACTAGGAGGGTAGAAGGGAAAACATGTTTTTTCCTTCCCCTACACTATATAAAAACATAAGCAAAGCAACTGTGTGTGGGGTGTCAGCAAAGATTTCACGACGAGCATACTGTGCTGCTTGGTCTTTCATCCATAAGCATCTGAACACAATCATAGATGTGATAACAAGTGACATATTTTTCAAAATGTTGACTTTGCTTGTTGATATCGTTGCTTCGTTTTATCTCTTTTCTTTTCTTTTTTTTTAAAGTCATTAATTTTGATGCGGAGTGTTTCCTTTTACTTTGGGGACTAGTGGGAACTAGTATTATATCTTTAACAGAAGGGGAAAAGAGAAAGAGCTAATTATGTCAGTGAGACTGTGACTGGTGGCACGCATGAGTACGGTATTGAGTAGACCGCAACTTAGAGAAACTCACAGTTCACATCCACGCTAAGTGGTTCATCAAATAGAAGAATATTTTGAAAAGAAATCCAATTTATATACGTCTAAGAGAAATGAAGTCATGATGTTTGGCAGAGGATGTCAAATGCCATCTGCAAGTGAATATGGTAAAGGTATTCGAACTCAGGTGAGCATGGGGCTACTCCTCAAATAAGCCAACCCCTAAAGAGTCAGGAACTTGGGAATACTCCAGCTACATGGGATTTTCTATTCAACATCTCTCATCCTATTCATATCAGGGCAACAGTGATAGGAGAAGGTGTTTTCTGGGATATGAATGGCCTGGTTGACATGGTACCTTGTAGGAGTGAGTACTGACTAAGACCTGGGTCCCATCATTCTACAAAGACACGCCTAGACCTGACTGGGAAGACAGGAGGCACCGTTGTGTAGATAAAGGGATGAAGAAAGCGCCCCTGCCCTCTTTACAATGTAGTATTTGATTTCTTTCTCTCTCTCTTTTTAAAGGTTTATTTTAGAGAGAGTGAGAGAGTGAGAGAGTGAGAGAGAGCAGGGGGAGATGCAGAGGGAGATGGAGAATCCCGAGCAGAACTCCCGATGCGGGGCTCGAGCTCATGACCCTGAGATCATGATCTGAGCTGAAAAAGAGAAGGATGCTTAACTCCCTGCACCACTCAGGTGGTCCCAATAGTTTATTTCTCTTGGCAAAATATAATAATAAAAAAAAGATACCCACTGCAATAGGAATTTCCTGATCTGCCAGCTGGGCTTTCACTCACTACTAGCTCATCCGAGGGAAATCCAATCACGAAAATGTCCCCAGCTTTCAGCTCTCCACTGACATGTATTTGCCCTCTAGTACGGGTGTACACAAGGATACTCAGAGGCAACAGGAGCAAAACCGCAAAACAAGCCGAAACACCTTACCACCTGTATCTGGACAATTGAGTTGGCCAAGATTACAACTGAATTCTTGGTGAGCGGACACTGTTCAAAGGAAGACCAGATTGAATTTCATAAATATGATTCTGTGACTGAGTCTGGAGGGCAGCAATGCCACAGGCATTTACTGGGCACTTAGCATATGAAAGGGATACAGAGGTAAGAACCAACAGGCATCACTTGGTAGAGATGGACAAGCTCTTTTCAATTTTCCTTGAGAATGGAGTACAAGGAACTTAGAAAAATGATAAAACAATCTCTTTAAGCTGCATAGAAAGGGTTTCAGCCAGCTATGGGAAGTATTTGCTAATTGAGAAGGCTGTGAGCTTGTTCAGTGACATGGAAAGTTACAGGAGTGCAATAACACGTCATCTTTTTGGTACAGTTTAGGCATGTATATTTGCACCCAATGGCAAAGTATGCAGTGGAACAACATCCCAGATTCCTCCCAGATCCAGACGTCAGTATCATCCTCTAGGACAAAACCAGAAAGGCCCTGGGGAGGCATGAGGGCAGCCATATGCGTTGGTGCTTCCCGAGAAGTAGCACACATGCCCTCTTCTTCCTGGAGGATGTTCTGTTCCCTGGGTCGAGCTCAGATGTGTGTCATGTTCCTGTTCCTGTTCGGCTGCCCTTTATGAATCCTTGGTAAAATTCAAAAGATGCTACCAGTGTTTATTTTTCTGGAAGTCAGTGTGCTAAGTAAAACCCTATCTTTCTTACTTGGTGGGTATGGAGCCGTGAACAAGATGTCCAACTGCTAAAAAGTAAAAATGTTGTTAATTTTGGAAATAAGCCCGAAGGCCACCCGATAATTCTATTTTTAAAACAATACCCATATCCTCAGCTCATTCTCAAGTAGCTTCTGGAGAAGTCATACCTTCTCTGGAGAAGTCTGAGGTCAAATACTAGTTAATACAGAACTTAACTACCAGGGGTGGTTTGGTTTCATTGTCCTGACCGGGAGGCACTGGGATCGACATTTAGGAGCTTCGAAAATATCGTGAGGAATAGGTGCTGGGTCAAATAAAGCGGCTGTCGGGATCCCTGGGTGGTGCAGCGGTTTGGCGCCTGCCTTTGGCCCAGGGCGCGATCCTGGAGACCCGGGATCGAATCCCACATCGGGCTCCCGGTGCATGGAGCCTGCTTCTCCCTCTGCCTGTGTCTCTGCCTCTCTCTCTCTCTGTGACTATCATGAATAAATAAATAAAATCTTTAAAAAAAAAAAATAAAGCGGCTGTCTGCCTTTAATTGTAAGTGCTCTAAAGATTTTGGCGACTAAAGACAACATGCACATATGCAAGCACACACGTACACACATTTCCCCCCTTCCCTGTATGAGCCAGCTGCAGCTAGAAATGTGAAAAGTCCAAACCCTGAGCTCCATTTCCTAAGCTCCTCGTATCTGGTAGAGATGTTGGGTTCTTACTGATATTTCATGTTCACTGTAATTGATTTTCACCTTGAATGCATTATGCATTCACAACCCTGGTCTGAAAATTTAATGCATTGCCTTTCAAAATCCAGCTCCAAGCTAGCATCACACAAGTTGATTTGTGCTCGGTGTATCAACCATGAAAAACAGCATCCAGCCAGCAGGGAGGCAGCTGGTACCAGGTAGAAAATTCAGCCACGGCAGGACCTCACAATGCTTCAGGTTTGCCCTCTCCGACGGGGCCACCCTGATGGTCCGAGGATAATTAGCCCCTCGGCATTGAAGGAAACCCCTGATATCTGGTCCTTTCTTCTTTAGTGATATCTCGGGACCGTTAACATTCTCTTCACTCTCTGCCATTAGCAGTGAGAAGTGACAGCAGGGGGTGTAGCAGAGTGGAGGGGACGGGGGAGGCTGCTCTCTGGATCCTGGCTGTCTAGTTGCTTCCAGAAAGTGCCTATGTTCTTCTCATCCCTGTGTGCAGCCCTCGGATTTGGTGGCCTGGCTTGCTTCCTGCCCTCACCACATCAGCTGGGGTCTCACCAACCACCAGTTTGTGGGCTTCGCTTTAACACAGTCTGGGGAAGAGCCTTCCCTGGAGCAGCAAGCCGCCAGCTGGTGGGATTCTCTTTGCACTGGGGGAGTGACTACATTTTTTAAACCTCTAACTGAGCGCACCGGTGGGATGGTAGCGCTGGAATTAAGTGGCTCTGGTTCCCTGTTCTCTCTGCAGAGACCTGAGGTTGAGCACGGGCTCTGGGCCAGGTTCCCTTGTCCAGAAGAGTTCCTTTGCAAGGAAAGCTGGGTGTGGGGCAGCACAGAAGGTGAGGCGTGCGGCTCTCCTCGCAGGCACTGAGTAATGACACGGGAGGTGAGCAAAGTGCAACTGGGCCGTCCAGCCTCTGCTGTGTCCTGCCTGCACTCACACCCTGGGGCCCAGGTGAGAAGCCTACGAGCTGCATAAGCAGCATCTCGATTCACAGACACAGATGTGGTGAGAGGGTCGTGACGTTCTTGAACTGAGAAAAAGCGAGAGGAGAAATGTTTCCAGACATGTGCATTCTCTTGGGGCCTCGTCAGAGGACGCCCCTGCCGTGCAGACGAGGGGTTAGAGAAAATCCAGGTGTGAGGCTTTCTCCCTGCTTTGGGGGTAATGCAGAAAGACACACATTACGAGGCTGTAGGCTGTGCTGTGCTTACCGGGATCCCTAGGGCTTTAAGAATGTTCATCTTGCACATGGGACAGGTACGATGGTCTAGAAGCCAGGGGTCAACACAGGATTTGTGGAAAAGATGCCTGCAATGAGAACCATACATCTTAGAGCGGCGGTAACTGCAGACACTACCTAGTCCACCACAGCCCAGAGACTTGTCCAAGGTCACTCGACTGCAGGAGGCAGAGCCAAGACTCACACCTCCGTCTCCTCACTCCTGGGCCAGTGAGATTCCTCTTACACCCTGCGCTGATAGACTCAAAATTTCTCTGGATCCCACGACTGTCCTATATGATTCACAACTGAGTCTTCCAAGTTTCAGAAAATGGAGAGAATGAAGACACAGATTTTTTTCTCTTTCTCGCTAGGAAGAATGCTTAGTGGAAAGAATGTCAGTGGGGGTGGTGGTGGCGGGGGGAGGACTTCACAGGCCTTTCAGGATAACTCGAGAGAGGCTACTTGTAAATAAATCCTAAGTTTCTTTTTCCACAGTCAGAAGACGACTGCAAAACAAAGGCTCGTTTCCATGAATATTTGGGCTCTCACACCGAAGGGCAGGAGAGCTCCTGGAAGCATTTAACCACACAGACGCCATTTTACGTGGTTCTGGCTGCCGGCTGTCGAACCGGAAGGCGCAGTGAACAACCCGAGCTGCTTGCATGGCTGCCCTGCCCCACTGCCGTCCCCAAGCGCCGCTCCCGGGAGCCCCGACGGCCCGGGCGGAGGGCAGGCGCTCAGGGGCAGGGGGGCCTCCAGCCGGCCTCTCCCTCAACTTGGCTCTCAGGAGCCCAAGAGGTCACCAGGGGCGGCTCGAGTCCGAAGCTCGTCTCCTCACTCGTGAGACTCCAGACCACAGGCAGAAGCAGTCAGAACTTGCTGCCTGGGGTGAGAGGACAGAGCATGGCCTGTCTTAAGTAGGAGGGCTTCGCAGAACATTCCGTCCACGCCTGCCTGTCCCTGGCGGTGCACTATTCCTGGAATACTGTCCACTCTCTCTCGCACCTTCATCCTCTTTTGTTCTAACAGTTCTGTTTTCTCTGGGTTCAAGGGCTTTAGGCTCCAATGCTTAAGAGGGACCCCTAACTTAGGGAAGAGCGCAGGAAGAGCCACCCTTTAAATGGACATTGAGAAGAACCCCACGTGCCAAGGATGGGGTTGGCTGTACACCGCATAGGATTAGACCGGGGATTGGGACAGGAGAGAAGCCACCTGCATGAGTCATCATGTTTCCAGATGATTGTCTGGAATGCCTACAGATTTATTCCTTGGATGACACATATCACATTCATTGGTTCCTTTATCCATACCTTTGTCCAATCAAGTAATAAATGCCAAGAATTACGCTCAGCGCTGGGAATCAGCATGGTAGCGATTTGCCTCCTTCCCCCAGGGAGTGTGAGAGGAGGAACAGAAGTTAATAAAATAATATAAATAAACTACTTAGCGACAACAGTGCTGCGTGTCACATTAGAAGAACACAGTTTAGGGAGGCTTATAACTGGGAGATTTATCTAGTTTGGGTACTCAGGGAAGACTTTCCTGATGATGTGCCAAAGGAACGCTCAAGGGCTACACAGACGTTACCCGCATGAAGGGGAGGGGAGACAAGTATTCCGGGAAGAATGACCGACTGGTTGGCACAAAAGCCCTGAGCTGGGCTCTGGCAGGAATGAGGGAGGGACTAGTGCAGGATGAAGCCACCCCGTCCCCCCAAAACCAGTATGGACCTCCCTACGTTCAGGCTCTGCACTCAGGAAACAAGTTCTTTTTTTCTCTCTCTCTTTTTTTAAATTTTATCTATATATTTATTTGAGAGAACGGGCATGAGTGGGGGGAGGAGCAGTGGAGGGAGAGGGAGAAGCAGGCTCCCCACTGAGCAGGGAGGCTGATGCGGAACTTGATCCCAGGACCCTGGGATCATGACCTGAGCTAAAGGTAGGCGCTTAACCAACTGAGCCACCCAGGAGCCCCCAGGAAACAAGTTCTGAATCTGAACTTGCTCACCAACTGGCAGGCCTTTGGGGAAGAGAGTCAAACACTGTGATCCTTCTGGCTGTTCTGGGGAGGCGGCCTCGACTGTGTTTCCTGCATATGTGCTGGAGTCGGAATGACGGGAGGGCCAGTCAGTAGCTGTTTGAGCTTCAGCAAGTCTCTTAATATCCTCAAGCCTCAGACACCTCATCTGTAAGCTGAAGAGGCAGAGAAGTCTTCCCAGGGCCCACAAAAGCTGGTAACGATTCGAACCCCCCAAGTCATTCCTCTTTGTGTCCTGTTCATTCTGATATCTCCGTGATGGTAGGTTTCGTGGGTCAACTTGGCGAGGCTGTTGAGCCCAGTCAATCAAACACTAATCTAGGGCAATGTCAGAGAGCTGGTTACCAAGGACAATCAGTTGACTTTAAATAAAGGAGATTATCCTAAATATCTAGGTGGAACTTATTTAATCAGTTAAAGGCCACGAGAACAAAACTGAGGTTTACTGGGGAAGCAGAAATTCTGCATCCTGTCAGCAGCATCGGATTCTACTCGAGTTCCCAGCCTGTAAGCCTGCCCTATAGATTCCCGACTTGTCAGCCCTACAATCACATAGGTAATTTCTTGAAAAAGCAATGCCACGGGCAGCCCGGGTGGCTCAGTGGTTTAGCACCGCCTTCGGCCCAGGGCCTGATCCTGGAGACCCGGGTTCGAGTCCCATGTCGGGCTCCCTGCATGGAGCCTGCTTCTCCCTCTGCCTGTGTCTCTGCCTCTCTCTCTCTGTGTCTCTCATGAATAAATAAAATCTTTTTTTAAAAAAAGCAATGCTTCGAAAACGCTCTCTCATATATATACATACACAAGTGATGGATCATACAGTGGGATGTGATGGGATTCTCTGGAGAACGGGGACCAATACATCCTCCAATGAGAATATAAGGTCCACTAGAGCAAAATCCTCGTTTGCCTGAATCACTGTTTTATCCCCAGCATCTAGAACAAAGTTGATACTCAAGAAATATTTGCCATATGAATGGATATTTGTCAAAAGACCTGGTACTCCTCATGGCCTACACATGGTCATCAAGCCACATGGCCTCACTCTTGCTACATCTTCCACATGTCCTGCTTCGTGTCTATTCTCAATGCTCCTCCCTCGTTCCTAGTCTTGCTAATGTTCTTTATTATTGCAAGAACATCTAAACTGCTCTCCATGTCACCAGCTTTTCCTGCTCATCCCACTCATCCTTGCCAGATTTATCTTCTTAAAATACAGTGCTAGTTACGTCGCCCCCTTGTTCCATTCTGTTCTGTGCTAGGGGCTGGGTACAAAGATGAATAAGACAAGGTCCTTCCACCAATGCAGCTTCCCTGGTGCTTCCGTGGTTCCCTGTGAACTGCAACAGAGAAGCCACTGAAAAGCCACACTCCTGGATCCACTGTTTTCTGGCTTTCTGGTCTGAGGCAACTCTTGGATCTCCAAGGCTCAGTTGCTCACCTGGGAAATTTTCTTCTAAGTATGCAGTTTGCAAGTGAACGACTGTGTGTGTGTGTGTGTGTGTGTGCGCGTGTGTGTGTGTGTGTGTTGGGGTACAGGGATAAATAGTGACCCCAAAGCTTAAAACATAACTCTTGGCCCTCCTTAATTGTAAGCTACCATTAATCTTATTAATACCATCGTACTGCATCTTGTTTTTAGATATTATGTTATTACTGTGGTTTCTACTCTTTAGAATAGACTTTTAACATTTTAACGAGTAAAGGCAAATTTTAAAAAATCAAAGGAGAACGAGGGCAAAAAACACACATAGGGCAATCGTGCTGACTATTAACCAGCATTCATTTATTTCTAGCACCATATTTCTTGTGTTGACCATCAAATATAGAGACTATAACTTTATAATTGGGATTTTTTTTTGTTTTTTATAATTGGGATTTTAAAACAATTTTTCCCTCCTCAGTGGAAAGAATAACAAAAGTTACTAGACTAAATAAATAAACAAAGAGATGGAAAGAGTCCAGCCTTTAGTGAGATGCACCAATGGTTGAGTAAACATCCCTATGACGAAGTCAGTCGCAACTCATCTTGTTTGTACGATTCATGGCCCAGGACTGTTCCTTCCCAAGCTTTAACAAAGGCTGCGTGATAAAGTATATACTGGGGAACAATGGGACAAGATACTCTGTCTCTTAGCAGTCCTGGCAAGCTAGGAATAAAACAGAGGGCTGCCCAAAACCCTTCTCCCTCTTAATTCATCAAAGGGAAGCAAATGTTTAAGAAAAACTTCTTCAAACACCTGACAAAAGATGGTGCTGACAACTGCATAATGAGGCTGAGCTGACTATGAGTAATAAAATAAGTTCTCACCCTTTTTTTTTTTTTAGCACTAATGACCTAGTTAAACTCATTTCCCCATTTATTAATCCTAATCCTTATTTTCTGTTGTCCTTTTGCCGATGTGTGCGACACCATCTCCAATTAAATGGCATTATTTTTTCTTCACCTGGACAAAGAAAGGAGCTCTTCCGCCTTTCCATCTCATTTGTTTTTGTAGGCTTTGTCAGACCCTGTCATCGAAATTCCATGACTTTCCTTTTAGCACCAATACAGGCTGTTTCATTCCCTTCAGTGAAATGGTTATCAAAAAGAACATGAGTCACTCAGGGATCCAGGCAACATTAACTATTTAAATAGGAGATATCCAGGGCTTCTGTGGGTAGTCAAGATATTTCTCCGGAGCCTCAGAACCTTATTTGTAAAGTTGCCAATGAAGTCAGAGGTTTTGAATTAATAAACACGAATTTAATTAGTAAATATCTACTGGTTACTGAATGTCTACTATGTACCAGACAAGTTATATACCTTATTAATTCATAACAGCTCTATGAGGTAGATTATTCCCATTTTATGGAAAAGTAAGCTAAAGCTCATCAAAATAAGTAGAATTATCCAAAGAGCTAGTAAGCCGCCGAGCTAGGGCTCAAAGCCGGTCCTGCAGTCATTGGTTTTACCTAACTCTGCCCTCCCCCACCCTTTCTCCCCCACTGCCTGTCATGGGTAGGGGGTGAGGGGTGGGGGTGGGGTTCCCAATGATGTAGTTTTGTGGTTCAGCTTCCAGGAGGCAGTATCTTAGTTACAGGGGTTGGGGATCAGGAAAACCAAAGGGAAAAGTGATCTGCCTTAAGCGTACTCACTTGGCTACGGAAGAGAAAAGCTGGCAGACATTGGCCTCCTCCGGACTTAGATATTAGTTTGCTTGATTTATCTGGGAAGAGGATAACACCGGCCTCTACATGTTTGTCCTCTCCACTCTCCACCGCCCTGCAGATCTGGTAAACGTTAGTTGGCAGCTCTATCATCTTCCCACAAGATTTTCATATTTGTACCATTGAGTACCACAGAAAGTCATGCCCAGCCTTCTCTGAGGGCTCTTCTTGACATGCTGTGGTTCCCCTTTCTTGCTTTAGCTTTCTGAAATACAAACATGTATCTCTCCACGTACTTGAAGTGCTTCAGCTGCTCCCCCCTCCCTATGGCACCAAGTCAAAATGCAGGAACAGAGGGCTCACCCCAGCCGGCACTTGTCACATCCTCTGTTCTGCCTCCACGCTTACCCCACACTTTCACCGTCGCCCTGCAATGTCCTTCTCATTTTTCTCCTCCTGGTATGTCAAACCTTCCTCGTATTTCAAGTCACAGCTCAGATATCCCTTCTCTGAACACCCCATCCCTTTTCTCGAAACTCTGCCAAGGAGAGTTTGTTTCTTTTCCTTTTTGGCCCTATTGGGTTTTCCTACATATGTTGCCGTAGCTCAGGATGCGTTCTGAATTTCAGAGTTTGACCACCACTCCCAGCTTTGTGACCTTGAGCAAGTGACTTCACTGTGGCACAGTTTTGTCTTCTGTTTTTTATACGACAATATCCTTTACTTGGTGTAACAACCCTCTGAAGTGGTATTGTTTGTGATCGTCTTTCAGAGGGCGGTGATCCCAAAGGACAAAGGAGATAAAGAAGAACAAATGAAGCCCAAAGTTAGTAGACCCATGGACAAATGGATAAAGAAATGTAGTGTACACACACACACACACACACACACACGCATACACTCATACATAATGGAATATATTACCCTCAGCCACAAAAAGAATGAGATCTCACCATTTGTGACAACATGGATGAACCTGGAGGGCATGGTACGAAGTTAAATAAGTCAGAGAAAGAGAAATACCCTATGATCACTCGTATGTGTGAAATCTAAAAACAAAGACAACAACAGCAACAGCACAACAAGCTCATAGATATAGAGAACGGATGGCTAGTTGCCAGTGGTGAATGGGAGAAATCGGGGAGGAGGTCAAAAGCTAACAAGAAAAAAAGGAAAAAAAGATAAGTAGGTTTGGTACTGCTTAGCTAATATCATTCCAGTCAACTGAAAACCACTAATTACATGTTGATCTTATATCCAGATTTCTTAAAATCGTTTTATTTGTTCTAACACATTTTCACACATGCATAATTACTGCTGATGACGGAGTATTCCTTGCTGATACTTTTGCCCAAATTGAATTTAAGACTTTAGATAATTGTCTTAAAACACTCGCAAAAGTGGGGCTCCTGGTTGGCTCAGTCGGTTACGCATTGGACTCTTGGGTTTCTGCTCAGGTCATGGTCTCAGGGTCATGAGATCAAACCCCGTGCCAGGCTCTGCACCCAGGAATCTCTGCTGGAGATTCTCTCCCTGTGCCCCTCACTCTGCCCGTTCCCCTGTTCACACTCATGTGTTCGCTCTCAAATAAGTAAATAAAATCTTAAAAAATAATTGCAAAAGTGTTTCCTAACTAAATGAGAAAAATGGAAATTAAAACAGTGAGCTATTTTCTGTGGATGATTTGCATTTATTTTTAAACTTGATAATAGCTCATGTTGGCAAGGGGGTAAACACTCATATGCTTTTGGTGGGAACAAAAATTGGTCTAACACTTTGTGAGGGCAATATGGCAGACTGCACCAATATTGAAATGCTTAACCTCTTTTATCCCACAAAAAAAGAATCTGGTTTACACTTAGGTCTTTAAACCGAGAAGAAATTTAAGTTGTAAAAGAAAAAAGGACGAAAATCATAAAATCATAAAATACTTAGGATACTACCTGGCACATTAGAAGCTAAAGTACTATACTATGATTTTGTTTTTGTTTTTAACAAGAGGGAGGGGTGAGGGGAAGAGAGGGAGAGGGAATCTTAAGTAGGCTCCATGCCCTGCGTAGAGCCCGACGCAAGCACGACCCTGAGATCATGAGCTGAGTGGAAATCAAGAGTGGGACACTGAACTGACTGGGCCATCCAGCCCTCCCCTCCTTTTTTAAAATCATTTGTTTACATCTGGGTGAAACTAAAAGTATTTTAACAACTGGTACAGTCTGGGCACTGACAGATCAGAATGGATGCCAGCTCTTAAACAATGAGCATCGCCCTACAGGCCCACTCTTCACCCTGCTTTACTGTTCTGTGTCCCAAGTGAGTTTGAGACACATTGGAGGGCAGAGTCAAAGTATTTCTATCACTAAAACCTAGTAGAGTACCTGGAACAAGATATTCAGTATCGTTTGCTGAAAAAAATGAATTCTGAAAGTCCATTTTCCCCAAGTCATGATTTAATTAGCGACAATTTAGTTCTCATTCCTTGCAAGTGAGCTTTCTGTTGTAGAGCTTGCTCAGGAAGCACTTTCCTTAATTTTTATGGATTCTAAAATATAAAACAAAATCTGCCTTCTTCTGGGGGCCAGAGGCTCCTAACAAAAACATTAGGGGCATCGATGAGTCTATGCCCTTCCTAGACTGTCTGGTAGATCTCACATGGGGCCATTCCTTCTATGCAAATCTTGTCTTGAGAACATTGATTTACCGATCTGTGCACAAGCATTACTGGGTTAGAGTGACCAAAATGGTAGTGATGATGGCACTTCCAGAATGTCAGCTGAGCCCAGACGGTGTCATGGGTGTTGCATAGGAGAAATGTATTCTACTCCTCTCCAGAGGACAAAAGAAATCTAAATTGCTCTCATTGATTTTCTTAAGAGGATTCCATTTGTCTAGCTGCTCCTAAAATCAGGTGAATTCGATGAGAACTTGACCAGAATCTTGACTGTCACAGCTTTGAAAAACACATGGAAATCAGTGTTTTCTTTTGTGCATTATCTTTGGCCTAAATGTCATCCCTGAGGTGAGTAATTAGCAACCCAGGCATTCAGTGTATCACAGGATTTCTCTACATTTTCTACTGTGCAATGTCATGCAAAACAGTAGGTTTAATTTCCATCCCTGTTAGTGAAAAAAGAACTCTGTTGACACAGTAGCACTTTAGTACGGTATGGAAGGTGGATTTCTTAGTTATACAGGAGGAAATCTGGAAAGGAGTATTTCTGTATGTTGTTAAAGAGATTCCAAAGCTGATACCAGAACTCATTACTCAGAATGTTGACTTGAGAAAAAGTAGGAAAGTCAACACACAATAGCGAATTCATTAGTGTATAATATAGTAGTACTTTATTTTATTTTATAGATTTTATTCATTTATTCATGAGAGAGAGAGAGAGAGAGAGAGATAGGCAGAGGGAGAAGCAGGCTTCCCACTGAGCAGGGAGCCCAATGTGGGACTCGATCCCAGGATCGCGACCTGAGCCAAAGGCAGACGCTCAACCCCAGAGCCACACAGGTGCCCCAATATACACTTGATCTTAGCCAAAAGGCCAAGAAGCGATGGTGCCCCAATATAGTACTACTTTATACAGAGCAGTGGGGCTGCAAAGATGAGTCAGACATGCATCCTGTTGGTGAGGCGCTTTTAATAAAGAATTGATAGCCTGATAGGAAGATGCACAGTCCATACTGTGCAGAGGTTAAAAGCTCAGGCCAGGGGGTAGAGCAAGTTTCATTTTTTAATCTTGGCTGACAATCCTGTGACTGTGAGTCTTAGTTCCTTCATCGGTAAAATGGGGATACTAGTACCTATCTGAGGCACTCGTTAATGGGATTCATCCAATATGCTACCTCTGCGTCTTTCAACCACATTGAATGATTACAGGTTCTCCTGCTGATAGTTATGGCTACGTGACTAATTCTGGCCAGTAAAAAAAAAAAAAAGAAAAGAAAAAAGAAAAGAAAAGAAAAGAAAAGAAAAGAAAAGAAAAGAAAAGAAAAGAAAGAACAGATTTCACTTCAGGCCATGGGATTTAACTACTGACCTGTCCAAATTATTAATGTTCAAGATGGTAGCTGCTTAGTCACGTGACAGCCATGAGCAGACACTCTTGGTTGTCACACAAATAAACACAGAGCATAAGAAATCTTTGTTGTGTTAAGCCACTGAGTGTTGGGAGTTTTTATTGTTGTTGCTGCAGCACAACCTAGCCCATCCTGACTAGTAAAAGACTTTTCCAGGTTGTCGTAAGGATTAAATACTTGCTTGTTAAGTGCTTGGCTAATAAGCGTTCCATGGACAGCGTGTCATTAGCTATTTTAAGTGATGTTGGTGTGACATATAAAATGATGGGCCATAGAGAGATCACAGAGTACAAGGAAAGGAGGAGTCACTGTGTGAGGAAATTGGGCAAGTAAAGGATGGGAAGAACTCTGAAGTGTGACGACTGGAGGCAAGAGTCTAAAACGGGATTTCCGTGAGTAGACAGAGCTGCAGTAGCCCGATATACAGGAGAGACTCAGTGGGGTTGAAAGCTAGACCAATTAAAGAGTAAGAACAGGAAATAAAACTGGAAAGGGACAGATCCAAATCAGCATTTCGAGACAATCCAGATGGACCGAGCAGCCAAGAGATACCCGCAGTGAGGATAGCTCGCAGAGCTGAGCTAGGCCTGAGACGGCCTCTGGCCTTGAGACGATGGGCTTCTCCCCACCAAGTTACTTCCTCCCACACAGTCTCAGTTTTCTGTCTCCTATACAGAAAGTCCTTGCCGTGGTGATGGTGGAGCGTTCTGGGGGATGGTGTGGATCAGGCCAGTTAAGCAGACCCCAGCCCCTCCCTGCTGTGACCCTATCCAGCTGGCCCAGTGCCTCACTGCGGGGGTGAGTCTGCGATGGGGCTTGGTCTGAAGTGTATGGGGCAATTATGAGAAACTGCGTTTTCCCAATCTCAAGTTATGCAAACACTGTTTAAAACAAAAAAAGGAGAAAGGAAAAGGAAAAATGAACTATCACACAGAACCATCAGTAACCATATCCTGGCTATTGTTTAAAAACATAATTACTGGGCAGCCCGGGTGGCTCAGTGGTTTAGCGCCGCCTTCAGCCCAGGGCCTGATCCTGGAGACCCGGGATCGAGTCCCACGTTGGGCTCCCTGCATGGAGCCTGCTTCTCCCTCTGCCTGTGTCTCTGCCCCTCCCCTTCTCTCTGTGTCTCATGAATAAGTAAATAAAATCTTTAAAAAAAACAAAAACAAAACAAACCATAATTACTTCGTCTTGGCAAGCTACTCTGCTGTGCTAGAAGTTTTACCTGATGGAGGGGAAGAAAGAGGATGCAGGGAAGTGAAGTACTGCTCACCTCCCCAGCACCAGCATGGCCCTCCCGTGCAGAAGGCCGGCCTGTTTTCGGGGCCACAGGACCAGGCTTGGGATCAGTGTGGAGAAAGTAGGACCCTTAAAGCCAGCCTACAATCGATTCGTCTCCCTTGGGGTGCTTAGCCATTCGGCCTGGCGGGGACGGGGGCTTCTGAGCCAACCTAGTCAAAGCCCTATCACCCCACGTGCTGGGCAGAGCAGCCTTGTGCAGCAGGGTGAGGGCGGCTGACGGTGTCACATCTGCTGCCAGCTTCACAGTGGGAAGGACACTGGCTCAAAAGTCAGAGATCCTGACTTTGCTTTGGGCCCTGTGACCAGCCTCTCGGAGTCCAGGGTTTCTTGTAGCAAAATAAAAGGAGCCTTAATGGCACCTGCAGGCTGCTGTGACACACAAATCAGACACTGTCTGTAAAAGAGCAGCAGAGTGCTTTTCAACATGGAAGTATTGTAATAAACAGCCACTTAATTTCACCCAGTTGTCCACAGGATTAGGTTTAAAGAGCATTAAAGAAAAACCAACAGAACTTTAAATACTAAGAAATTGTATCAGATCCTCCGGCTACTAAACTCAATGTCTTTTTTAGCTACAAGGGAAGAAACTGGTTGTGCGGGAATGCAGGTTACAAAGGAATAGCAGAAACTCTCATTTTATAGGTGTCTCACTCCTCTAGGTTCTGGTCGAGGGAGGCTCTGTGCTTAAAACTTGACCCTGGTCTAATTATATCGTTTGGCTGGGGCAGCAAAGCTGGTTGGCATTTGTCCCGTGTGTCTAGTTGATTAATATAACTGGGGATCAGGACATTTGAAGTCAGAATGCCATATTTAACAAGGTTATTACAGTTCAAGACTTCTTTCCTAAGGCAGCATTTGCTCTGTTGAAAATACAACAGAAAATAACTCATCAGACACGATTTATCAGCATTGCCATTTGCTTTCATGTTTCCTTCCTTTAATCCCTTAGATTAAGTGATAATGAATTTTTGGTAGCGTGTACACATAAACCCAAAGGAATCAAAGGAAAAATTACTAGAAAACACCATCAACAGACTTTGACTTTAAATTTTATGTAATTTTGACTAATGTACAAAGTGAGCTGTTATTTATTTATTTATTTATTTATTTATTTATTTATTTATTTAATTATTTTTGAGCTGCTTTTTAAAAAAGTCCACAACATAGCTTCTTTGGTGCTTAAAACATTTTTTGCCATTATTTGAAATGAAGGTATATTCAGGATATTGCACAGGTCTTAAGAAAGCTTGATGGTTTACTGAGCATGTATATATTTATGTACAAATATCTGGCTAAGGATATACTCTGTTTCCATCAACCCAGACACTTCTCTCTTCCCCTTGCCAGTCAATGGCCACTCCTTGCTGTGAATCCACCATTATGACAGGCTAGCTTTGCCTGTGATTGAATTTTGCATAAATGGAATCATAAAGGCATGTATTTGTTTTTTCCTGGCTTCTTTTGCTCAACATGATGTTTTCAGATTTGTGTGATTTGATGGACATCAATAGCTTGTTTCTTTTTATTGCTCATAATCCATCGTATGTATATACCAAATTGATCTATAGATTTTCCTGTGGTTAGACATTTGGGTTGTTCTCATTTTTTGCCCATAATGAAAAAACATGCTATGACAATTCAATTCTTGTACAAGTGTTTCTGTGAATGTATGCATTCATTTTCTTGGAGACAGATCCAAGAGTGGAATTGCTAGGTTAGAGGATAGTATGTGTTTAGCTTTAGTAGATATTGTCCAACAGATTTCCAAAGCAACTGTGCCATTTTAAACTCCCCTCACACTGTATAACTTTGAGTTAGGCAGAGTATGTAAAATTATGTTCCTGAAAAAATGAGTTTTTAATTTAAAAAATCTATTGTTTATTATTTTATTTAATTTTAAAAATATTTTATTTATTTGAGAGAGAGAGAGAGAGAGAGAGAGAGAGAGATAGCGAGAGAGAGAGCATGAGCAGAGGGTAAACAGGGCAGAGGGAGAAACAGGCTCCCCGCTGAGCCAGGGGCCTGACATGGGGCTCGATCCCAGGACTCTGGGATCATGACCTGAGCCAAAAGTAGATGCTTAACCAACTGAGCCACCCAGACACCCTGAGTTTTTTAAATAATAGTTTTCATACACGGTGCTAGTGAGATGCTCTATACCAGCATAAATTTCAGATAAATTTGAAAAATACAGTTAATTGATCAGCTATCTTATTTCCTATAGGGGAGCATTATAGAGATAAAGGATAAAAATTCATAAATTTTATAATGTACTTTTTTTCCTGCTAATCAGAAAGCTTTATAAAAACAAAATAAAAATACTTAAATGAGAAAAAGCACTATTTACTAAAAATATGAAAACCAATATTAAAAATAGTTAATATCACATTTTACAAATTCTAGGCCATACCCTTCCCTCCCCCTCTCCACTGTTTTAACAACTCTGAAAT
Source organism: Canis lupus dingo (assembly GCF_003254725.2). Classification (NCBI taxonomy): domain Eukaryota; kingdom Metazoa; phylum Chordata; class Mammalia; order Carnivora; family Canidae; genus Canis; species Canis lupus. Next base: position 2,255,360 of record NC_064261.1, on the reverse strand, counting down.
TAGGAAGCATCTTACAGCTACTGACAATTTACATTAGACATGATTTATGAGTTAGTCAATGGTAGCGGACTAAGTACAATACTGTGGTAGTTAATAGTAACATCTCAGAGAAATCAAAGACATGGGAACCAAAACTAAGCACTCTTTTTATACTTGGTTATTCAGATAAGAACGATGCTTAGACCATGCGAGTTCATGGTCCTGAAGGCACACGAAACATAAGCACGCTCTCATCCTGTTAGTGAGGAGGGAATCACTGTCACTTTTTAGGAAAGCAGTTGGGACGAACTTATCAAGACTCTTAAAATCACTTTTGATCCAATAAAGTCACTTTTTGGAATGTATCTTAAGGGATAAATGCAGAAAAAAAATGTAAACAATTAACGTCATGATTTTATGATGAAAACTAGAAGCAATTTATTTGCCAAACGGTAGGGGATAGTTAAATAAACTCCAATAATGGACTTGATTATGCAACCACTAAAAGTATCTTCATTTCTTTTTTATTTTAAAGATTAATCTATGTAAGAGAGAGAGAGAGCATGAGTGGGAAGGAGAGGGAGAGAGAATCCCAAGCAGACTGTGCCCTGAGCATGGAGCCCCACACGGAAAACCAAGTCAGATGCTTAACCATCCACACCACCCAGTGCCCCTTAAAATAATTTTTAAAGTTACAGGAAAATGTTTACTTTTTAATATCAAACAAGAAAGCAGAATACAAACTGTATTAATTGCCTGACTCCACAATGTTGAGCAATATACAAGTGATGCTTACATTCATGCAGTAGAAAAATTAATATACCAATATGAATGATAATTATTTTCTAGTGAGGTTAGATTTGTTTACTTTTTTTACACTTTTCTCTATAGTTTCAAAATTTCCCACAATTAGCGATAAAACTCTGAAGTTATTTTTACAAGCACATCTATGAAGAAACAGCTGTTAAAATGATGACCAATAATCTAATTTGTATAACATGGGCATGAAAGGTGAAGTCAAACCTCATGAAAATCAGGCAACATTTATCACTCTTTTAAAAAATAAGGAACTTGGAAAAACAATCTGTTCTTAATAAAGCATTTGTAAGAGGCACGGCAGGGTAAAGCCAGGATAGACCATTTCTGCCTAGCTAGGAAGCACCACTTTGTTTTCCACCTCACGCGTTCTAGGACTCATGCTCAGAATCTTGATCACATTACAGAGCTTTATAATTTTTTTTTTTTTTACTCATAAACAGTTTGGAATTTTCTGTCCACAGAGACATTCAGTTCATTTGACTCATCTTAAAATCAGATTGGTCCCTGAGGTTAAAAATCTTAAGGGGCGAGTCTCTATTTTTAGTGCTTTCAAATATTAAAATGATGTTCCTTTTTATATGAGATTATAACTCTTTTTTATGTTATGTGGCTTATCATGTTCCTGTAGTGCCTGGCAGGGAGAGTGAATGAGAGACCCTTTGCCCCCTAAAAAAATGGAAGTTCACAGTTGAATATCAGGGTTGAACTGGGATATTGTCTTGGGTTGTCATTAAAGGATCCGAGACGTGGATCTCATATCAGAGTTTCAGGAGAAGCAGGGGAGGCTATGAATTGCCCAAATGGGTTTAGTTGGAGGCATCCAATAAAAACAAGGAAATTCTCTGAGACATAACGAAGTTTTCCAAGGAGGCCCATCAGAGGCAAGCCACTAACAGTGGTCGTCCATTAGCTCAGTACATTGTGTTGATTTGATTTACGGAGGCTGGGCCTTGCCAGACAAGTCACTCTGGAAGTCATAGGATACATGTTTGTTCAGAAAGCTTCACAAATGGTTCCCTCTACTGTTTGCCATGTACTCTATACTAGATGTCTCCCAGAGCTGCTTCTCCGGTAGATGAAAACGTCACCTGGCCTAGAGCACAGGAGTTAATGCATTATAGTACCCGAGGGGTCAGTAATTAGGTCAATGTTAAAAATATCTATCAGTTACATCACCTGCAAAAGGAAAGCAGTTGGCTGTCTGATTGGTTAGATGGACAGGGATGACGTATGAGCATCTTATGATGAGACATATGTAACAGGCTTTTCAAAGAATTCATCAAAACTAGCTTTAGCTTTGACTTTTCAACAGCCTTCAAAAACACTCAACAGTGTGGTTGAGTGTCTGCCTTCAGCTCAGGGCGTGACCCTGGGGTCCTGGAATCGAGTCCTGCATCGGGGTCCTCGCGGGGAGCCTGCTTCTCCCTCTGCCTGTGTCTCTGCCTCTCTCCCTCTGTATCTCTCATGAATAAATAAAATCTTTAAAACACAGACAAAAAACAAACAAAAAAACCAAATGCTATTATTTGTGCTCTGATCTTTGTAAAAATTTAGAGTTAAGTTTCAAAAAAACCAAAAAAGAAAGGACAGTATGATATATTCTATGTCTCCAACTACTAAAGAGAGCTCTCAGACTGATACAATTGAAATTAAGCCTTGTTCCTAAAATGGAGAGAAGAGAAAGAGGAAGAATAGCATAGCTTTTACCAACAATTATCTAACCAAAATAGAACTTTGACTAAATGACTAAGTTCTGGGCATGTTCTAGGGCCAGTAACTCAGAAGAAAGTCTTAAGAGGATAAGCCAAAGCTGGTCCTCAAGACATTTGGTGATTTTTTTTTTCTGTTATAAAATCTGTTTCTTCCATTACAGTTTTTGAGCAACAGTGTGCTACCTGTTGGATTTTTTTCTATTATTTAGAATCAGAATGAAAGATATGAGCATGTTTTAAATATAAACAAACAGATGCACTAGCAGTCACCAGCTGATATGGGCAGCCATTTTCAACCACTCCAAATGCTGTCTCATGCTGGGTTCACTTCCCAAATCTCTCCTGGCTAGATCTACCTCTCTACATTCCCAGTGCCAATATTCCAGTTCAGGCTGCCAGCATGTCTTACCCTGACTTTGCAATAGTCTCCTAACTGGTCCCCAGACTCCTGTCAGACCCCTCTGAGCTCTATTCCACACAGTGTTAGCACGCTATGTATACGGCAAACGCTCAACCCCTCAGCAGACCCCCCAGCCCTGGGCCATAATCTAGGTGGGCATTCAGGGCCTATAGGATCTGGGCCTGTCCACCTCTATACATTATCCCTGGCGTGTGCACTACACTCTATCAATTCCAGTGTCCTGCCAGTTATCTTCAGTTGAGATATTCTTACCTTTGACTGACTGGAACACTCCTTCAGCGCAGCTTTATGGAAAACATTTAGGCAATTTGAATTCACAACCTCAGAAGCGAGGAAATAATCTGAAATGTGACCTAAGGTCTACATGCATAGCTATTTATCATACCATTATTCATAATAGCAAAAAAAAATGTATACGTGTGGGGAACAGCTTAAATGCCCAAAAATAGTTGAATGAAGTATGGCAGATGAGATCTATTAGTTGAAAAAGATGATGACAAGGTTTTAAAAACATGGCAAATGTTTATCCTAGAAACCCCCTAAGGTGACTTGGGGGATGCAGAAATCCATAAAGGTGCCATAAACAGGTCTGAGAGGAGAATGCCTTCCATACCGCCTTCCTTGGTGTTCGCCTCTTCTCTGGCAACCCCAGCGCGTTAGCTAGACTAGGCTTTGCTATGGTCACAAATTGAACCCCAGATCGCTGAGACGTGCCCAATAATGCTTTATTTCTTACACAACTTTTGATGCAGTCTCGTGGGCCGCAGAGCAGCTGCCTTCCATGTGGTGACTCGGGGATCCAGGCGCTTCCTGCCCAGGTTCCATCCCCTTGGCCTGGTTCTCTGGCCGCTGCGGCAGAGGCAGAGTGAGCCGGAGGGCTGTCCTGTGCCCTGGTGGGTTGTCTGGGGGCTGACCCCAGTGATAGGCCCCTCCTGTGGGCAAGGGGCCGAGCAACATGGGGCACACATGGATATTTGGGGTGCAGCTGTTGTTCCTGTCACAGGGAAAATAAAAATGCCCAGCACCTAAAAATGCCAAATCCTCTAAAATGGGACTGGCCTTTTCCACAGTTACAGCACCTCTTAGGATGCTTGGATTATTTGTTTTAAATAAAGGGACAAGCATTATTAATTTTTTTTTTAAAAAGGGTGCCATAAAAGCAAAAGAAGAAATTAAAACAAGAACGGAGACATAAAACAGTCAGGGTTGAAGCTAAATATATCTCTTTTGGCTAGGGGTGGGCGACAGACTTGGCTCTGAACTTTCCATCAACAAACAGAAAAAAATCTGGACGGTCTCATAATTCAGGACTCACAGTGTAAAAACATTCCCTTGCTTGGAAGAAATGCCGTTACTACGAACGAGAACTGCTCTGGCAAGCCCCCATGAAGAAGTCACGGAATAAAATCCTAATAAGAGCCCCAAGGGCAAGTTTCTGAAGATTGCCTCCTACAGCAATTCCTGATAAAGTGATGGCGATGGCCAACTCTGTTCTCCCCGAGGGAGCTGATCTGCAACAGGGCATGATTTCCAGGGTTCTGTGAACCTGCCGTGTTGCAGAAGCCCACTTAGAGAAGCAGAAGGACCGAATTCTATTTCAATTCATCTTCCCAAGGAATATCTCTTTTTAAAGTCACACTTTTGATAGACTTAATGAGTGTAAAGTTGTCCTTGCTGAAAAAGTACCTGGAGTCCAGCTCATCTAGCTGGATAATTAAAAATAGGCTTATCAGAATGAATAATTAAGGGGGCAGGAGTGGAAGCGAGAAGATTAGCAAGAAAGCCGCTGCAGAAAGCTGGGGAAGGGCTGATGGAGGTCATGTTGCTAGCAATGGTGACAGGAGCAGTGAGACCTCTTCTAATCACCGTAAGGGTAACATCATATTAGTATTGTGGTAATTGCAATACCTGAAATATGTAGAATTATCATTCTGTTAGGTTTTGAGTTGAGTATATAAAAACCAATTTTTAGTTAGCCAGCTCAAATTAGATGCTGAAATCAAAAGCTAAGTTTCTTCGTTGACATTTCCTTTTTAATGAAAGTCAAGGCTTAATTAAAAACACAACACACCGCTAAGGAGGGCACTTGATGGGATGAGCACTGGGTGTTATACTACATGTTGGTGAATTGAAATTGAATTTTAATTTTTTTAAAGATTATTTATTTATTTATTTATTTATTTATTTATTTATTTATTTATTATAGACATAGAGAGAGAGAGAGGCAGAGACACAGGCAGAGTGAGAAGCAGGCTTCAAGCTGGGAGCCCGATGCGGAACTCGATCCCAGGACTCCAGGATTGCACCCTGGGCCAAAGGCAGGCACTAGACCGCTGAACCACCCAGGGATCCCCCGCGAATTGAATTTAAATAAGAAATTTAAAACATACATAAAAAATAATGAATAAATAAATACACAACACATACACACACACACATACACACACATACCCTGCAGACTTAGAGGAATGGGAGGTTACTGTTTAATGCCTACAGAGTTTTACTTAGAGAAAATGAGGTTCTGGAGAAGGAGAGTGGTGGTGGTTGTGCAACAATGTGAATGTACTGAATGCCACTGAATTGTAAACTTGAAAATGGTTAAAAAGGCTGATTTTATATTATGTATATTTTGCCCCTCCCCTCCCCCCTCCAGAATTACCTAAGCTGACACATAACCTTGCTCAGGACAAGACTGACATCCTGCTGTGAAGAACGAGGGGCCTGACAAGCGCTGGACCCACAGACCAGTCACTGACCTTGATGTGGGGGCTGCTCCCTCGAACCCTGGAAGCTGGTCTGAAGCTCCCATGCCGACCACAACAGGTGCGAGGCTTCCTAACCAGAACTAGTTCAGAATAGGTGTTACTAGTTGCTTCTTTACCCAACCACTACCCGCTGCCCTAAAATGTGAAACCCAAAGACCCCAGTAAAAGTACAGGCAGTAGTGACACGGCCTCAGGAAACTCTGTTCACAGAATGTAATGACGTGAAGGAATGTGTCGCACGGGAGCTGTGCTTATGAGCAAGACAGAAGAGGGGCACATCTACTGAGGAGAGTAACTTGAGTTTAAGAGGATTTTCTTCGTAGTGTGATGGCCACAGGAGGAAGCCAGCAGGGCACCCTCCTGACATCATCTGCATGTGAGAAACTGCCTTTGTCTGTCTTCTCTCGTGGGTGGGGTGCTGAAACGTGAGCAGCGCTTCAATGGGTTTTAAGAAATAAGCTAAAGGGAGCCAGGACACATTCCCGTTTAACCTCGTAGAAAATTCTGACTCTGAAAACATCCTGACTCCTGAGGAGCCGGTTCTACATAAGCACCGACATCCCAGGGGCTTTGGCTGGTTTAGACCTTCCCCAGCCTCTGCCTTCGGAGTCAGAGGCCAAAGGAAGGTCAAGATGAGCTATTAATAATCTAACATATTCCTAGAATATGAAGTGAAAAGAGTAGGATAATAAGTGATGTTGACAGCAGTATCTCATACTTGAAAAAATAAGCATAGTAAATAAAATCAAAGAAACATATAAAAATATGGGTAGTAGTTACCCGCATGGGGGAGTTAGGTAGATAATTAAATATTTATCCATTATACAAACTTTATATAATGAGGATGCAATTGGCAAAGCAAACCAGTGCTAGGAAATATGAAGAGTATTTTTTTAAAAAAGATTTTTATTTATTTGTCCATGAGAGACACACAGAGAGAGGCAGAGACACAGGCAGAGGGAGAAGGGAAGCCCTATGTGGGATGTGATTCTGGATTCCGGGCTCACGCCCTGAGCCAAAGGCAGACACTCAACTACTGATCCACCCAGGGGCCCCAAAAATGTACTTTTTTTTTTTCCTGTGGAGTCTTTCTTGGGCCTGGTATTGGTTCCTCCAATTTTAAAAAATCCACTTTGCTACTGTTGTCGTACATATCACTCTGTATTGCGATTACTGATTTAAATCCCTATCTCTCCCCGACACTAGACTGACTTCCTTTAGAGCAGGGATCAGGCCACTGATCTTTCCAACTCTGCTGTTTCTTACTATTCCTGGCACACAGTTGCTACAAAATAAATGTTTGTTGTTGCAAATGAAGCATTTCGTTACTAAAAACTTTATGACAAGGGTTTTCTTGTTACCAAGGAGTTTTGAAATTCTTCCTAGTCACAGAAGAGTTCCTGAAATCAAAGGAAAAGACAGTAGCAGAAACTAATAACCTCTGACATTAGTGATAATGCTGTAGGGATCAATCAGAGAAAGGAAATAATTTTATAAGCACCCACGGTATGAATGCATATGTTGCTTTTTTTAAAAAAATATTTTATTTATTTATTCATGAGAGACACAGAGAGGGAGGCAGAGACACAGGCAGAGGGAGAAGCAGGCTCCATGCAGGGAGCCCGACATGGAACTCGATCCCAGGACCCTGGGGTCATGTCCTGAGCCGGAGGCAGACGCTGAACCACCGAGCCACCCAGGTGCCCTCTCCACTGCTTTTTTGATGTTAAACAAAGACTTTTGCCTTGCCCAAGGAGGTCATGTTCTTTCTGAGCAGGAGTGTTTGAAGCTGGGTAGGTAAAGAGACTGCAATGAATAACCACTGAAGAACAGTAGGAACACAGTAGGATAAAAGCCCTGGAAGACGCTGAGAGCCCAGCTCATTCTCTGGACAAGGAAGATGATAAAATTTCAATTATATGCTTCATAAAATATCTTCTGGAGCTAAAAATCATAATCACAAGTGCAAACCTGACTCACAAAACCCAGACCTAAAATACACTATAATGTAGATTTCCACATATGTAGGTTCTTAAGCGAAAACCAAAGTTCTCTGGAAAATAACTCCAGTGGTGTATTATGATCAAACCCAAATCACAAAAGTTAGAGGCGTCTGACCCTGAGGTGCTTTGTGTGCTGCTGTGGACGCCCCACGAGTGGGGAGCCTTGCCTGCATGTGTTGGAGAAGGCCCCTAGGGAAGACCCAGCAACCGGGAACTGGTAATTGTGTGTGCCCGGGACTTAACTCCAGTAATCACCATGACTACAAATGAAGAGGGGAAATCATCCAGCAATTCATCCTAATTTGTGCAATGGTCTCTAAAAGAGGTAAACAAGAAGATGATTCTGAAAAAAATCATGGTACAAGAATATCCCGGAGTGATTTGGAAGGGTACCCGAAGTGCCCACAACAGAGAAGTGATAGACCCAGCGGGTACGGAGTTAGGGGGCCGCAGAAAAGATGCTACAAGAAGGAAGACAAAAACTGGATCATTTTTTTTGGAAACTGTTCAACTCCAAAGAGATGCAAAAAATTCTGTGGGTGAGTCAGCCTGGAAATAATGAGAAAGAGAGTCTATAAAGTTCATAGAAGCTAGGGCTTAATAATACCCCAGAGGAAATTATGTAGCAAAAAGCAAATGCCAGTGCATTTGTTTGATAACATCCATTAGTGCAAACTGTCTGGCAGAAACAAACAACAGGCATCAAAATATCTTGATTTTAAAGTCAGCATGGAAAAAATGGATGAGCTCTTCAAAGAGCAAATATATATGGCTCATCTAAGATCAAACAATAAATGACTCTAATCCATGCTTGGTAACTCTCAATATATTTTGTTATTTAAAACCGGGCCTACAATAAAAGCAGATGGACATTAAGGAGTTCGAAGCAAAAACAGTCAAGAAATGAGCTGAGAACCAAATAATAATGCAAAAAGGAAGAGTTTTAGGGCAAACTGGCCTAGGGCAAGGGCTAGGATAAATGAAATTAAAGTTCTGAAAAAATTTTTTTTAATATTAAAAAGCTATTTCTTTGGTTAATATGTCCAAAAAGTATACCGTAAGAGGTCTCGAATAATGCATCACGACAATCTAAACACTGCTAAAGCCATGTAATTTGTCATAATTAAGAACTGAAATCAGCCAAATGTTCCACAACAGGGGCATGGTAAGTCCAACTGTGACACATCTATGGCTTGGATATTATGCAGCTTCTAGTAATTCAATGCAGTAACGTGGAATAGACTCATGACAAGGCTCAACATGAATGTTAGTTTTTACAGAATGGGTTATGGAGCGAAAGTAATAATATATAGAGTTGTAAAAACAGATTTTTCTTAACTACATTTAGATTCTCAGGAAAAAGTTTGCAATTAAACTTAAATTTGCTTTGGAAATATATATATTTAATATTTATATATATTTATATTTATATTGATATATATAAATTTATATTTTATTAGTAGCACCCTCACAGGGCTCTAAACACTCTCCAAGCAGCAAAGTAAAGCAAAGCAAGTTCCTGGCTTATAACTCTAAGGCTTAATAACAGCCTTAGTGAAATATTGCAGAGATAAGAGACCCCCCCGCCCCGCCCCGAGAGGCTGTCTGTAGATCACACGATGCCTGCCGTTCTCTGCCAGTGTTTCTAGAAGTCACCAAGTATATACCACGTGTAATGCCTCAAGAAAGAATATATATATTCCCTTATAGGAAGAAAACCACCAAGTCTTGATGTATCCCAATTTATGACTTTGTCTTAGAGCTAGCCAAGGGAATCTAAAAACTACAGAAAGTGAATCCCAATTGAAGGCTTTGGCTGGGGTCAGAACAGTGCACTTTCCTGATGATCAATTTGCCTAAAAGCATTTCAAGAAAGATCCATTCCCCTTGGGAGTTTCTGTATCTATTTGCATACCTTGTCCTTTTCTGATGCTTCTTTGTCATTTTGGGATTATTAAGTGAATTCCTCTACAGGCGTATTTTATTTCTTTCATATTTTTAAATAAATAGCTCTTAAAGGAGCATTGATTTATATCTGCATATTCTTATCTACTTTATTAAGTACTCTTAATTTTTTTTTTTTAAGATTCTACTTATTTATTTCAGGAGGGAAGGGGCAGAGGGAGAGGGAGAGAGAAACCCAAGCAGCCGCTGTGCTGAGCACTGGACGGACTGAGAACTCCATCCAACAACCCTTCAAACCAGACTCGAGCTGAAACTGAGAGTTGAACGCTGAACTGACTGAGCCTCCCAGGTGCTGCTGAAGAATTTTTAAAGCTCATCTAAGTGAAGAACCTTTCTTTAAGGGATAATTTTTTATTTTTAGGATACCTCACAGATGCGACAACACTAAAAAAAGGTTTTTAATTATAGGGAGACAGCTTTTATGCAACTTTAAAATATTTGGTTTTGTTGAAGTATTTAAATTTATTTAATTTTAACTTCATAAAAAATTCAAAGACCCTAACAGTAAATTTCAATTATGGAGAAGGATTAGGGTTATATGAAAATCACTTGGGGAGTGAGTCCAACTATACACGTTGGATCCTCCCCTAGATTCTAGAGGTCTTGGGATGACTGTCATATTTCCTTGCTGCTGATAAAAAAACAAACAAAACTTCCAAAAGAAATGAAATCGGCCTTTGGCTTCCCATTCACTCCTGACCATATTATGGCTGTTGATCCCTTCACGATTATATATATATATATATAATATATAATCTGTATATTTATATATATACATATATATTTATAAATTTATCATATTTATATCATATATATCTGTATATATATATTTATTTATTTTATTCATTTATTTTAGTGAGAGGGGCATGGCAGGAGGGAGAGAGAGAATCTTAAGCAAACTCCACACCCCAAGCCTGGAGCCTAGAGCTTGACACGGGGCTTGATCTCACAACCCTGGGATCATGACATGAGCCGAAATCAAGAGATGCTTAACTGACTAAGCCACCCAGGTGCCCCAATTCACAACACGTATTTTTTAAAGATTTATTTACTTATTTATTTGAGAGAGCAGAGAGAGAGAGAGAGAGAGAGAGCGCAAGTTGGGGCGGGGGCAGACGGGAGGGGCAAAGGCCGGGGGAGAAGCAGGCTCCCCACTGACCAGGTGGCCTGAGGTGGGGCTCTATCCCAGGCCCCTTAGATCACAACCTGAGTGGAAGGCAGACACTTAACTGACTGAGTCACCCAGGTGTCCCCCAGTTCACAATATATTTTCAAGAGTTCATTAATCAAATGAAAACAGTGCTCGTGAAAGTTAAGAACTGATTCTGAACATCATAATTTTGTCGTTAAAAGAAAACTCCTACTTGGAGTCACATCATCAAATTCTGTATCGTGAGGTTCTAATTCATAGCAGTACACCTCCTTCGGTGCAAAGAAGACCAGAAAAATATTTCACAAGAGAAAATGTTTTTGAGAGGAAAGGCCACATGCAACAAATAAGCTTTTTGATTGTTTGATATTTAAACCTGGAAACGTTTGGGCAGACCGACCCCGCAGGCCTGAGCCAGTGAGGCCAGCAGGCACCCTCCACGCACACCCCGTTCTTAAGCAGGCGCCCTAGTGACTCACCGGCAGGGCAAAATCCGGACGACATCATTGGGCTTGTACCCTTCAATGCAAACTGCACAGTTATCAAAATCGGGCTCTGTTTCCTGCAACAGAGAAAGCACACAGGAGCTCACTTGTGTTGCCTTAATTCTTGTGTAAATATGCAAACGAGCAAGGAGAGCTTGCTTGGAGCAAGGCTTTCAATTGTCTACGTGCCAGTCAGTTTTCTTAATCGATATTGACTGTATATTGGCTCAGGTTCCATTCCTTCCAACCTCTACTTTTTGTTTCTGGGTTCCGTTGCAAATGCTTTTGTGAGGGAACAATTTTTTAAATGTATAGTCACTAATAATGCTATTTAGTATGATCTCGAGAAAGCAATTTTTAAACGTATCATGACTGGGAATGCTATTTATTCTAATTAGAGGTGACATCAGAATCTCAAGGATGAGAAATACTATTTATGGAGACCTGTCTGAATGATACTTAGTCTATCAGTTCCTTGGGAATCTTATCTATACAGCCCGAGACCATGGCTTTAAACTTTTTATGCAAAACAAAAAACAAAAAACAACTTTTTATGCAAGTATATAAATCTCTTTCAAATAGCCCATCATATGTTTCTTACGTGGTAGTCCCTGTTCTTTTATATTCTTTCGAGGGGAAAAAAGTAATGAAAAATATTCTTTAAATTTAGTAATGCTTTTAAATGAATGTCATCTTATGAAGCTCAATGATATTTTTATCTAGTTGAAAAACAGCAGCACATAGTGAGACAAATCAAGGATTCTACTAAACACCTGGTAGAGATGTAGGTGTGAATCCCTTACAATGCCCTAAGGAACAGCAAATATGTGTTACCATAATCCGCTGCTCTAAAATCTCTTCTGGGGATCCCTGGGTGGCGCAGCGGTTTGGCGCCTGCCTTTGGCCCAGGGCGCGATCCTGGAGATCCGGGATCGAATCCCACGTCAGGCTCCCGGTGCATGGAGCCTGCTTCTCCCTCTGCCTGTGTCTCTGCCTCTCTCTCTCTCACTGTGTGCCTATCATGAATAAATAAAAAAAAAAAAAAAAATAAAATAAAATAAAATAAAATAAAATAAAATCTCTTCTGGGGAGAAGAAAGACCTTTAGAGGTCTCCAGGCCTTGGGTTGCGCTGCTTTGTCGCTCCTTCTCAAGATAGGCTTCTGCTTCTGCTGCGGTTGTAGCAGCATTCTTTACAGTAGCCAAGATATGGAAGCAGCCCAAATGTCCATTGATAGATGAATGGATAACAAAGATGTGGTGCATATACAGATAATGGGGTTTTCTATAAAGTGGAACCTATATATCATTCGTATAATGGAATATTACTCAGCCACAAAAAGGAATGACATCTTGCCATTTGCAATAGCATGGATGGATCTAGAGGGTATTATGCTAAGGGAAATAAGCCAGTCAGAAAGACAAATAGCATATGATTTCACTCACGTGTGGAATTTGAGAAACAAAACCAATGAACAAAGCAAAAAAAAAAAAAAAAAAGAAAGAAAAGAAAGAAAGAAAACAAACAAACCAGACTCTTAAATACTGAGGACAAACTGGTGGTTACCAGAGGGGAAGCAGGTGAGGGGGATGGGTGAAATAGATAAAGGGGATTAGGAGTACACTTGTGTTGATGAGCACTGAGAAATGTAGAGAATTGTTGAGTCATTAGGTTGTACACCTGAAACTAATGAACTAACTTAACACTGTACTTGAATTATACTTGAATAAAAAGAAAAAGATAGGTTTTGCTCTTGGCTTCATGTCTTCATTCTACAGCAAGGGAGCCTACTAGGACTTTGGGGTTCTAGATGCTAGATTTCAGACGGACTGAATATGCTTTCTGTATTTGCTACAGATCTAAGATCTAGCTGTATTGCTAGATCAGTGGAGGACATCACTCAACATATAACACTGTCTTCCCTGCAAGGATTTATGGGAAAATTTCCCAAATCCTAACCCCAGGAATAATCATTTTGTTTTCACCTTCTGGATACCGGGATAAGGTAATTAAATGTTGTTTGAATATTTCTTCCTTTTTTGCATTGGCTGCAAAGAATGGATCCCATCCCTAAGTTTGGGATCCATTTCTTTTGTTGTTGTTTTTTGGGTTTTTTTTGTTTGTTTTTGGGAATCCACTTTTATTACACATTTCAGGTAATGCATTCATATAAAAATTTCTTCCTAGCTTCCCCTATTTTTCCTATACTTACTTTTCAGTTTTTTATATTTTCTTCCCAGCTATTTTGTTGTTCTACTGTAAGCATTTTATAAATTGTTTTAAATTATATTTAATAAAGATGGGTATAATATCAGACATTTACAGGAGAGCTATTTTCGTGTACTCTTTTCCCATCCTTCCCTCCCTTCCACCCTGGCTGCCAGAAAAGTCAGGAACTTTTTTGAATAGACACTCATCAGAAAGAGAAGAGGCTGTTACCTTGTCACCCTTCTTGATGGTTCTGACCTGGAGCTTGCTGATCGCTTTCTTTGCAGCATCTCCCAGTCGGCGCTAAAAAGACCAAAAACTGCTTGTTAGTAATAAAGATGCGTAATTCTTGACTTTGTTTCTGATGGCATTTAATAAGTCGGGGCAGTTATCTCTGAAATCATGCACAAGTGGCATGAGTGTTAAGGAAAATGGCCAGAGAGACGGGGCGGTGACACCTGTGCAACATAGCTCCAGGACTCGAGGTCTATTCAAGGGCTCGGTCACTGAGAGGCGCTCTTCACGCCCAGGGTTAAGCAAGGGGCAAATGACGTGGAAAAACCCTGCCCTACAGTGACCCTAGGGCAGGTTACACTTATGCAGACCAGCATCCACACACAAGTTGAGTAGTTTGCCACTCTAGCCATCTAATTTGTGACAAGGAGATAGCCAATGTCCTCTTTTTCACAATCAGGGTTATTACTGATGTATTTCTTTCAATTCGGAGTTCTAAGAATTTCCTTTGTTTATATTTCATCTGTACTATCCTATTTCATCACATTCTTACATGCCAATTTCACCTCTTCTTCTTCTTTTAAAGATTTATTTATTTATTCCTGAGAGACACACACACACACACACACACACACACACACACACACACACACAGAGGGGGAGAGAGAGAGAGAGAGAGAGAGGCAGAGACACAGGCAGAGGGAGAAGCAGGCTCCCTGTGGGACTCGATCCCAGACCCTGGGATCACGCCATGAGTGAAAGGCAGACGCTCTACCACTGAGCCCCCCAGATGCCCCCAGTTTCACCCCTTCTACGTAAGCTTGCGTGTGGGTGCGCCTATAGGAAAATACACAAAACATACCTGTTCAGCTTCGCAAATAATTATAAAGCAAACACCTTTGCAACCACCATTACTCATGTCAAATAATATATTAGCACTCCTTAAAAAAAAATTTCTTTTTTTGATAGAGAAAGTTGCTATCCTAATGAGCCCTGCAATCATGCAATGATAGGGCAGTGAGGAAGAAGAGAGAGGGGGAGGGTGGTGAATTAAGTTGTCATCTGTCAAGATTTGCTTGTGTGCTTGTGAGTTACCTAACGTAACATCTCCTTCTTAGGTTTGTGCACTACTATCCTGTAGTAGATGCGTATTTTCAGCAGTGCAACATATTTGAAGGACTATGAGAAACAAGACAAACATTTACATGGAATAATCATTTGCTTTCAGTAATTTTGTTCCTTTTAGAAACAACACTCAAGCTTCTTTCTTTTCTCTAAATTATGAACGTACACCAGCGAATGGTTAACATATCCAAGTGCCATGCTAAAACTTTACATGCAATATCACCTTTATTCTTACAACAACCCCATGAGAAAAAAAATACAATGTTTTAGAATGAAATGAGACTTACAGAGCTTAAGTAAATTGTTTATCATAATCAATGAAAGGTCGGTCAGAATCTGAAAAAAAAAATCAAAGTCTGACTTGAAAGCTAAAGCTAAACACCACTCTCACTACTCAGTGAACCACCCCATCAACAAACCAGCCAGTCATCCAAATAACATCTCCCCAGTCAGCCAGCCAGCAATCTGACATTTGGCCAATCAGCCAACCAAACTATATCTAACGAGTAGCCAGTCAATCTACCAATCACTGAGCAGCCAACCAACATCTGGCCACCAGGTAACCAGCCAACCAGCCATTCAGCCAGCCATTCAAGCAACTAACCAACCCAAATCTATTAAGCATTTATCATATGGCTCTTCCTTGAGCATATGGTGGTGAAAGTAGTAAGTAGGAGAGAGGTGTTCTCCTTGTTGATTGATTTTCTCAATATCTAAAATGATTTTGTCCTCAGCTTCTAAAATGATCCTGTTATTTTGAAGAGGAAAGTAAGTTTGGTTGTTACCTAAAAGGAGACCTACACACACTTGAGATTTATGCAGAAGTCCATGAGTAGCTAGCAAACTAAGGTAGCAGGAAAAACAGTCTACAGTACTAATACCATGGTGGCAGGTGATTGAGTGAGAGGGAAAAACCCTGAGATGAAAGTGAAAAGCAGGGAACTCTCTGTCCCCTCTTCTTCCTTTAATTACTGCCTAATCTTTTGATCTCAACTAAGGCCACTTCTTCAGGGAACTCTTGCCCCATGTCTCCCAAGAGAGAAGATCCTTCCAGTCAGTCTATACCTTCTGGAACCTGGTGCCTCGCTTCATAGCACTGTCATAACATTTGCAATTTGACATTTGTTTTTGTGATGGACCCTTATTTAATTTCCCTTCTGTAAACTCCCTGAGGGCCAGATTGTGCTTATTTTTGCTTCTCACGGTGTCCCAGCACCTAGCATAAAGCGGTCTTTGATAACTGATGATCATTCGACATGTATTCTGGATCACTTATTTGGTCCCAGGCACAGCTCTGGGTTTTGGAAAGAGTGGTAATGAAAGGCAGCGGTGGGGGTGGGGAGGGCGGTGCTGGTTGGCTTAGTCGGTAGAGCATGCAACTCTTGATCTCAGGGTTATAAATTTGAGTCTCACGTTGAGGGTACAGAATACTTAAAGTTCAAAAAATCTTTTGAAAAAATGGTAGTGAAAAAAACCCCCATAAATTCCTGCCTTTTTTTTTTTTTTTTTAGCTTACAATAGCTTGCACCATAAATGGCTGATGAGTGAATAAAATCTTAATCAAAAGATTTTTTTTTCCTAAAGCATGGAAAACCATCTGAATTTAGCCAGTTAACAGGAAAATTAAAGGACAAACTATAAGCGACACATGTGGTCAGTAGACAAATCTGTGATCCTGGCCTTGGCAAAACTAGTCAGTCTCAACCAAGAGCTGCTTTTCGGGATCCCTGGGTGGCGCAGCGGT
Organism: Canis lupus dingo; assembly: GCF_003254725.2. Classification (NCBI taxonomy): domain Eukaryota; kingdom Metazoa; phylum Chordata; class Mammalia; order Carnivora; family Canidae; genus Canis; species Canis lupus. Next base: position 2,238,751 of record NC_064261.1, on the reverse strand, counting down.
TTGGCGCCTGCCTTTGGCCCAGGGCGCGATCCTGGAGACCCGGGATCGAGTCCCGCGTCGGGTTCCCGGTGCATGGAGCCTGCTTCTCCCTCTGCCTGTCTCTCTTTCTCTCCCTCTCTCTGTGACTATCATAAATAAATAAAAAAATTAAAAAAAAAAAAAAGAGCTGCTTTTCATTGAAGAAGCCTGGAGCAGGAACGGAAAGGAATTGAGAAAGGGCTACTAATTACCAGAGTAAGTGCAACAAACCTGCAGAACATTACACTTAGAATAAGAAATCTGGACCCAAATAAACACATGTTGATTGTTTTTCAGTCAAGAGCTCAGATGTTTTTGCAACTGTGTTTAATTATATAATATCTGGCCCCAACAGAATCACTTCAACTGTTTTTTTATTTTCAAAGGCTAAGGAGACCAATTAAGCAACAAGTATTATTTTCAAACAATGATCACAGATTATACTCAAAGGAAGATCAACATTTTTTAGGGAGGTGAACCAGAGATTATTCTTTTTTCAAAATTTAATCTTATCTAAAACAATTTTTAAGAAGTTTTCATAAATTTTTATTGTTGAAATTTGAAACATAATTGAGTACTTTTTTTTTTTTTGTAGTGTTAAGTCTACTAATGAAGAGAATGGAATTGGTTTTGGTGAGAGTAACATTTCATTTAACTGCAGTTCAGAGCTAGTGTTTCCTATCATCAGAATCACTTGCAGATCTATAATGAGATTTTATGTACTATATTAAGTGTTTTCTATGCATAATTCTATGTAATAGTACAAGAGCAAAATAATGAAATATAAGGCATAACCCCTATTCTCATGGAATTTATCATCTATTTGTAAAATTACCATTGCAGTGGGAGAGCTACTTTAATATAGGATAGCACTATTGCTTTAGGAAGAGAGATGAAATAATTCATTGCAAAAAAAAAATATTTCATTGCAAATGCCTAAAATAATTTTTAAGACAACTTATACAGTTCTGAGGAAGGATACCAATAAAAGAGAGAAGCCAGGCACATCCGGAATTTTTTTAGAAAGTCGGTAGTGTAGCTTATACGAACTTATACTTTCAATATTCATTTTCTTTTTCATGTTACCATCTCTTAGTATTCTGTTACTTCACTATACAATAGTTATTTTTTGACACAATCCAAGAGGAATTGCACTTTTTAAAAAGTTTTTATTTTAATCACCCATAACAGCAAGTGCACTCTTTAATTTCTATCACTCATTTCTCCCATCCCCTTACCCACTTTCCGAGAACCACCTGTTTGTTCTCTACGGTCAAGAGACTACATCTTGGTTTATCTCTCTTTTTTCCCTTATTTGTTTTGTTTCTTAAATTCCACATATGAGTGAAATTATATTTGTTTTTATCTGACTGATTTATTTCACTGAGCATAATACTCTCTAGATCCATCAATGTCATTGTAAATGGCAAAGTTTTCCATTTTTTTGGCTGAATAATATTTCATTGCATCTACATGTCACGTGTTCTTTATCCATTCACCTATCAATGGACACTTGTGCTGCTTCCATATCTTGGCTTTGTATATAATGCTGCTATAAATGCAGGATGCATGTGTCCCTTTGAATTAGTGTTTTTGTATTCTTTGGATAGATACCTAGTAGTCCAGGGTCATATGGTCATTTTATTTTTAACTTTTTGAGAAGCCTCCATACTGTAGCTGCACCAAGTTTGCATTCTCACCAACACGGCAAGAGGGTTTCTTTTTTTCCACATCCTCACCAACATTTGTTGTTTCTTGTGTTTTTTATTTTAGCCATTCCAATAGATGTGAGGTAGTACCTCACTGTAGTTTTGATTTGCATTTCCCTGATGATCAGTGATGATGAGCATCTTTTTATGTGTCTGGTGGCCATCTGTAAGTCTTCTTTACAGAATGCCTGTTCTTGTTTTCTGCCCATTTTTAAATCAGATTGTTTTTTGGGTGTTGAGTTTTATAAGTTCTTTGTATGTGTTAGATACTAATCCTTTATCAGATATGTCATTTGCAAGTATCTTCTCCATTCCATAGGTTGCCTTTTAGTTTCATTGACTGTTTCTTTTGCTGTGCATTTTTTAATTTTCATATAGTTCCAATAGTTTATGTTTGTTTTTTGCTTCCCTTGTCTCAGGGGACCTATCTAGAAAAAAAAATCGCCAAGACCAATGTCAGAGAAATTACTGCCTATGCTCTTTTCTGGGATTTTTATGTTTTCAGGTCTCACATTAGGTCCTTAATTCATTTTAATCTTTGTGAATGGTATAAGAAAGCTCTCCAGTTTCATTCTTTTGCATGCTGCTGTCTAGTTTTCCCAACACCACTTGTTGAAGAGTCTGTCTTTTTCTCATTGGATATTCTTTCTTGCCTTGTGATTTTATTTATTTGGGTCCTTTCTGTTTCTTTCCTTGATAAGTCTGGCTAGAAGTTTATCAATTTTATTGATTTTTTTAAAGAGCAAGTTCCTGGTTTCATCGATCTGTTCTATTGTTTTTTTAGTTGCCATATTATTTATTTCTGTTCTAATCTTTATTATTTCCTTTCTTCTGCTGGTTTTTTAAGATTTATTTTAGAGAGGGAGTGAGAGAGCATGAGTGGGGGAAGGGGTAGAGGGAGAAAATTTTCAAGCAGACTACCTACTGAGCTCAGAGCCCAAGGTGGGGCTTGATCTCATAACCCATGAGATTTACCCAAGCTTAAATCAAGAGTTGCACGCTTAACCAACTGAGCCACCCAAGTGCCCCGGTTTTTCTAGCTTCTTTAGGTGTAAGGTTAGGTTGTTTGACATTTTTCTTGCTTTTCCTTCCCTCTTACAACCACTTTTGCTGTGTCTCAAAGGTTTTGAACTATTGTGTTTTCATTTTCATTTGTTTCTATGTACTTTTAATTTCGTCTCATATTTCTTGGTTGATCCATTCACTGTTTAGTAGCATGTTAATTAACCCCCATGTGTTTGTGGTCTTTCCAGATTTTTTCTCATGGTTGACTTCTAGTTCCATAGTGTTCTTGTCAGAAAAGATGCATGGTATGACTTTGATCTTTTTGGATTTGTTAAGGCTTGTTTTGTCACCTAATATGTGATCTGTTCTGGAGACTGTTTCCTGTACACATGAAAAGTGTGTGTATTCTGCTGTTTTAGGATGGAATGTCCTAGATATATCTGTGAAATCTATTTGTTCCAGTGAATTATTCAAAGCCATTGTTTCCTGTTGATTTTCTGTTTGGATTATCTGTCCATTGATGTAAGTGGGGGTGTTAAAGCCCCCTACAATTATTATATTATTATTGATTAGTTCCTTCACATTTGTTATGAACTGTTTTATGTATTGGGTGCTCCTATGTCGAGTGCATAAAATGTTATAATTGTTATATCTTGTTGAATTGTCCCATTTATTATTATATAGGTCCTTCTTTGCCTCTTGATATAGTCTTTATTTTTTTATTTTTTATAATAAATTTATTTTTTATTGGTGTTCAATTTGCCAACATACAGAATAACACCCAGTGCTCATCCCGTCAAGTGCCCCCCTCAGTGCCCGTCACCCATTCACCCCCACACCCCACCCTCCTCCCCTTCCACCACCCCTAATTCGTTACCCAGAGTTAGGAGTCTTTATGTTTTATTTTAAAGTCTTCTTTGTTTAATGTAAATATTGCTACTCCAGCTTTTTATTGACATCCATTTGCATGATAAATGTTTCTCCATCCCCTCACTTTCAATCTGTAGGTGACTTCAGCTCTGAAATGAATCTCTTGTAGGCAGCATATAGATAGTTCTTGTTTTTCTAACCATTCTGTAACCCTGTCTTTTGATTGGAGTGCTTAGTCCATTGACATTCAAAGTAATTATTGATAGATGTGTATTTATTGACATTTTATTACTTGTTTTGTGGTTGTTTCTGAAGATTTTCTCTAATCCTTTCTTGTCTTTTTTTTCATGGTTTGCTGGTTTTCTTTAGTGATATATTTGATTTCCTTTCCATTTATTATTTGCATACTTATTAGAAGTTTTGATTTCTTAGAAGTTTTGATATACAAACCATTAGGTTTGTATATAACATCTTTGCATAAAGCAGTCTATATTAAGTTGATGGAAGTTTAAATTTGAACACATTCTTTACTCTTCTCCCATATTTTAGGTATATGATATCATATTTTATAACCTTTTATTTTGTGAGTTCTTTGATTTTTAATAGAAATACTCATTTTTAGTGCTTCTGTGTTTCCTATCTTTATACTGTCATTTTGGGTCTTTCTTTTCCACTCAAAAAGTCCCCTTTAATATTTCTTGTAGGGCTGGTTTTGTTTGTTAGGGAACAAACAAAATGGGGAATTTAAAGTCGTGATCATGAAGGACACTCACTGGACTTGAGCAAAGAGTGTAGGACATTAGTGAGACCATTAATACAGAGTTAAGAATAACAAAGCAGAGATAAAAGGCTCAATAAACAAAATGATAAACATGCTTGATGGAATGAACAGTATAGTGGGATAAGCTGGTTTTGTTTGTTAGGGAAACTCTCTTTATATTCTGAATGATAGCCTTGCTGGAGAGTATTCTTGGCTGCAGGTTTTTCCCATTCAGCACTTTGAATATATCATGCCACTCGTTTCTGGCTTGGAAAGTTTCTACTGAAAAATACCCTGACAGCCTTACAGGGTTTCCTTTGTATGAAACTGTCTTCTTTTCTCTTGCTGCTCTTAATATTTTTTCTTCACCACTATATTTTGCTATTTTAATTACTGTGTGTCTTGGTGTGGACCTCTTGGGTTGATTTTGATAAGAGATCTCTGTGCCTCCAGGGTCTGGATCTTTGTTTTCTTCCCCAGATAGGGAAGTTTTTAGCTATTATTTCCTCGTAAATTCTCTGCCTCCTTTTCTCTCTCTCCTTTCTCTGGTACCCCTATAATATGAATGTTATTACATTTGATGGAGTCACTGAGTTCCCTAAGTCTATTTTTTGTTTTGCATAATTCTTTTTTCTCTCTTTTGTTCAGCTTGATTACTTTCTATTACTCTGTCTTCTAGGTCATTACTTTGTTTCTCTGCTTATCCCACCATACTGTTCATTCCATCAAGCATGTTTATCATTTTGTTTATTGAGCCTTTTATCTCTGCTTTGTTATTCTTAACTCTGTATTAATGGTCTCACTAATGTCCTACACTCTTTGCTCAAGTCCAGTGAGTGTCCTTCATGATCACGGCTTTAAATTTCCCATCAGCCATACTACTTCTATCTGTTTCACTTAGACCTCTGGCTGTGGCCTTGTCCTGTTCTACCATTTGGGACAAATTTCTCTGTCTTCCCATTTTACTTAAGTCTCTGTGCCCTTTTCCTGTGTTAGGAAAGTCAGCTATGTCTCCTATTCTTGAGGGTAATGGCTCTATGAAGAAGAGATCCTATTTTCCCCTGTAGTGTGGTATCCCATTCCTGAGGGCCTTGTGCTTCTGGGAGTGTCTCCCACATGTGCTGTGTGCATCCTGCTATTGTGTCCTAACCTCTTTATCCTTAAGTCCAGTTTCTGCAGAGGCTCTCTTTGGCCCTCTTGGCCTGAATGTGGCACATTTTAACTAGGTGTGCTCTGTCTGCTTGTGAAATGAGACCCGTCACTGCCACCAACAGAACCAAGGCCTCACAAAACTCCCAAATTGGGAGACATGGTGCTGGCAGGAGTTTAGGTTAGTATTCTAGGGGAGGAGGCCAGATGCACTGGACTGAGGCAAGCATGATTCAGAAGGGCAGTTCCACTGGTGCACAGGGGATTGGGGCTTGGTGTAAACACATTAGGCAGCCAGTGTCTGCACTGTGCTGCTTTCTGAAGGTGGCAGTTATTTATGCGAAGGAGGGAAATGGTGCCTTCTGGGTCCTTTGTTCCTAGAGTGGTCTCTCCTTGAATGCTGCCTCTCTGGAACATGCCCCGAGATGAGCAACTAAACTCACTACATGCCCAGGCACTCCTCAAATCATGGTTTCCTCCTGTATGTCCATAGGCCACTGAACCTGTCTTTTCTCCAAGAGTAGCTCCAATGTCCTCTAAGCTCTCTCAGAGCTAAACACGCTGACCTTTAAAACTCTAGGCTTTAAGCTCCACTGGTTGCAAGAATTCATGAAATTTGGGCCTTCTTGCTTTCTAAGCCAATTGCTACAGGGATTCATTTTTTTCTGTGTTAGTCTGTCTCTCACCCTTCTCCTTGACCATGGCTTCCTCCCCACTATGGTGGCCTCAATCCATTTCTCTCCCAAACTGTTTCTCCACACTTCCTACCTTCTTTGATATGATCTCTTCTCTATCTTAGGAATCTTTAGATTGATTTCTGGGGTATTTAGGGTGATTTAATAGTTATTTAATTTTATTTGTGGGATAAGACAAGCCTAAGGTCCTCCTATTCTCCTGCCATCTTCCCCTCCAGTCCTCTATTTAAAACAATTCTTTAGCAAATGAAATATGCCCTTCTTGCATGTGAGCATGCAAGGTAAATTCAAAGACTACTTTAAATTTTGGCCATGCATTTAACTTTACTTTTGGCTATATCTGAATAAAGATGAGGTGTCTTTAAAAAACATTTCTCTCTTCCAGAAAAAGCCATTTCCATGCCCTTTTAAAGGAAAATGCAAACTGCCCTTATTTAAGAAAAAAAAAAAAGTGTCTATTTAGGAAATGTAAAGCAAGTGGACATTAAGGTCAGGGATTATGCCTCACAGCAGAGGTAATGGTTAAGGAATCAGACAAGTTCCATTTTTGGCATTCTGGTGGCTGAGCTCAGGCTGATGAGGCTAAAGAGTTCAGTGGAAGATAAAGTCATTTGGGAGATGGGAGTCCCAGATTTGTAGAATTAAGAGATGGAGAAATCAGAGTAAAAAGGAAAATAACCAAGTCCTCTTCAACATCAGGCTTATGAGACCTTCCTCCCTGGAACCCCAAAATACCAAATTCTCAAAGGTAGGAAACCATGTTTTCTATACTCATTTTGAAAAATAGTATAATGGGATTCCTTTTCCTTTCTTTTCCCTGTGGAGTTCCTTGAATCAAGCCTCATTCCCTATGTTATCGAGAGACAATAAACTATCAGCATTTTTGAGGAGGAAAGGATAGCATTTTGGCAGAGGCTAAAGGAGGATATGAAAGTCTGCCCCTGCCAGTGGGGGAACAGATGCTCTTGATTCCTGGAGAATACAAAAAATCAATTTCTGAGAATCATATGTACATGATAATTATGCAACCATGTAGTGCTAGATTTTTTTTGGTAGGAGTCCTAGATTAACAAAATAAAGGAAAAGCACCATAAAAATTTTTAAAAATGCTATGGCCATTTGCATTGAGTCAAATTTTGTTAGTATGTGTATGTCTATTTCTTTTTAAGTGACATGAAAATCACCTAACAGAAATACTGACTTTTTTTTAAGGTTTTATTTACTTATTCCTGAGAGACACAGAGAGAGAAGCTGAGACACAGGCAGAGGGAGAAGCAGTCTCCCTGAGGGGAGCCTGATGCGGGACTTGATCCCAGGACCCCGGGGTCATGCCCTGAGGCAAAGGCAGACTCTCAACCACTGAGCCACCCAGGTGTCCCATACTGACTTCTGAATTAAAAAAAAAAAAAAAAAAGTCTCACTTTTAACAACTGTCAAACAAGTGTTACTGGATTTTAAAATACAAACTGAAGAGATAATGAGTTCTTGATAAAATGGCTCAGATAAGGTAGTTGTTTTTGCAACTGGTTCTTTCTGTCTTTGTGTTTTTTAACTGTACCAAGTATAAATGAGAATTGGGGGCCGTCTTACACTAGTACAGTCTTCTGTTTCAGGCAGGTCTCCTGCCTCTTCTCCAGGGTGCTCCTATGGATTTTCTCTAACACAACTAGACCAAAAGCACACAATTCATTAAAGATTGTCAGGAGGGGGGCCATAATGAGATTTATCCACCAATGTGATCAGAACAGGTATAAGAAAATATTTACCAAGACTGGTTCCTTGACAACAGTGAAGATAAACAGCTTTATGGAAAATAAATACAGAACTATTTATTAACAGAACAAAGTCCTACATAGACACCAACAAAGATGCTATATGACTCCAATCAACACAATATTTATAGTTATCTCCTAAATATTTAAGAAATTGAGAAAAATAAGACACTTTCTTCTTGTTCCCCTCTGTGTATAACACAGATATGCAGTGAAATTGATTTAAAAAACTAGGAATAAGGATGCAAAAGCAAGCATCAAAATCAAATTTATGTTTTTCTGTTTTACTTGACTGGATAATTCTGTATCATATTTGCTCCTTTTACCTGACAGCTTGATTTTATAATCATTATTATCATTATCACCAAGTGGAAAAATAATTAACCGTTCTTAAGTTCAAGGTACAGGAAGGGCACTGTAAGCATAAACAGAGTTGGTCTCAATTGTCTGGAACCTCACATGGCCACAGGTGACTCAGACGCTTCCTCCCTAGCTCTCCTACATAATGATAATCAATAATCCTTCCAGGCCTGATTGATAAGACAGAAATCTTTGCATAGCCAGTCCAATTTCTATGATGTAAGGCACCACTCCATAAATCCAGAAAAATGGGTAAAGACCTGGACTATTCTAACGGCCGTAGTTTAAGGCTGTTTGTGTACATATAACATGATGTATAAATATCAGGTTATTTTTTGTGGGAGGCGTTATAGAAGAGAAGGCAATGGCTTGGAAGTTAGAAGTTCTGATTTTTAGTTCTATTTCTGTCACTAACTGTGTGACTCTGGCCAGGTCACTTAAACATTGAGCCTTAGTTTCCCTTATTAGTAAAAATAGGTACGTAAAATACTGTCATTTTCAGATCTCCCAGTTGAGGATTTTCATCCATCCAGAGGAGAACTGGGGATCAAACATCCTTTCAGATCTGAATTATCTTAAAAAAAAAAAAAAAAAGGCAAATCCATGGCTAATTACTTCACTGAATACTTAATGAATACAACATAGACTTTGCCTTTCTGCCCACTGCCCCCTCCCCCCTACCCAGGGCTCTACACTTTCTCTAGATCAACATCAAGGACCACTTGGGTCCTTTCTCTTTAGAAGACAGAAGCATCTCTGCCTGTAGACCTCTTCCTCCCTGGTGGTTGATGCTCAGCATATTCCCTTCCCTTTCCCTGTAAAATTCAAATTTGTTTTACATTCTATTACTTTTCTTGTTCTAACGTAACTTCAGCACTGATATATGCAAATGCAATCAGAGGGCCATGGGCCATGTGTATGTAAATAACAGGAAAAGATATTCATGGAGAGAGAGGTAACTATTTCAAGAAAACTTGTTTGAATGTTATTACCAGGCCCCACATAAAATAAGACAGGTCTGGTTTCCTTGGATTAGCCTCAAAGGCAAAAATGTCTGTGAAAAACAACAAGAAGCTTACTTAGCTTATCTTATCTGCCTGTATTTGAAATAGCTGCCATCTACTGGGAGTCCTGTGGTCTCGGGACACAGGTCAGTCTTCGTGTCCCTGTGGGATGTCCTGGTGGACAGTGAGCTGACGTGTCTCCTCAGTATCACAACACCGTGGAGGTAGCTTGGCCTTGTGGAAACTACCCTGACTTGAATTCACCAACTAATCATTGTATCTCCATTAAAAACAAACACTGTGCTTCTCTCTCTCAAATTCATTTTATCTAATAACGCTTTATGTTCTCAAAACTATGATTCTGGGGTAGGCAGTCAGCATTTTCAACTGCATGAGTAGAATCATGGCCCGGGGTCTTCTTCCTCCCGGTTCCTACAACTGTGGATTCCCACCCACAGCCTTCTGGGAATGGGGGCTCACAGGGTGAGAGGTGCCCAGGCTATGCATCTAGAATTCCACCGTCCTGACCTCAGTGGGCTATTTTCTTAAAGTAGTCATTCAGGGGCATAATGAGGACTTGTAAGGAGACCAAGGGAGATGTGTCGCAGTATTTAAAAGTCAGCCAGGCATGTGCAAATGGCCACTAAAATAATTATTTCTCCTAATTTAATAATTTCTCCTATTCATTACAGGATGCTTCTATCTCTGATAAGTGGGTTGTGGCTTGCATCTTACCTTCCCCACCATTCTGGTGCCTTTACGCCAGTAAAGGCCTAGCCTGCTCCTTCCAGGAATGCAAGTGGTAGAGAAGGCCTCCTTCATCCCGGTACCCTTCCCTCAGCTTCCTCTCCTGGCCTGGCTTTCTTTGCTCCGGGTGGCTTATCTACCGCTTGCTCCTACCTGTGTCATTCAGATCCGGTTCCTGACTTCAAACACTTCTGTCCACTTACTGCATTGGATTGTCCTCCTCCCTCACAAGCCAGCCCTGCCCAAGATCCTGATTCTACTTTGCTCCAAAATCACAGTTAGATTCAAACCCTATTTACTTTGTTTTTGCCTTGGACAACAGAAATTTATTGTCTCAAAGTTCTGCAAAGTCCAAGATCAAGGGGTTCCTGGGGTTGGTTCCTTCTGAGAGCTGTGAATCTCTGGCATTCGTGGCTTGTACATGACACATGTCATCCCATCTCTGCCTTCATCTCCCTGTATGTGTCCAAACTCCCTCCCTTTATAAGGAAATTAGTCACATTGGATTAGGATTCCAATCCACTTCAAAATGACCTCATCTTAAACCATGATGCCCACAAAGACCCTATTTCCAAATAAGGTCACATTCTGAGGTACTCAGGGTTAGGACTTCAACATAGGAAGTTTCAAGGGGATATGATATAACCTATAACACCATGCAAGGGACTGATATTCAGCCATAAAAAGAAAGAGGAAGCTCTTTATGAAATGGTAGGCGTAAATCCCTAAAAGGCAAAAACATCAACATTCTAAATTATAATATGCTCTATTTTATGTAAGAAAGGATGAAAAGAACATGTACATATTTGTGTATGTCCATAAAAATATTGCTGAATGTCTGCTCCAGAAATCACTACCATGGGTGTCTCCCGGGATGTACCTGGGTTTCTGGAGGCGAAGGATAGGAAGGAGAATTTTTAGTGCATAATTTTTTCACTCCTTGCATTTTAAACTATTTATTCAAAAATTAATTTATTCAAAAATTACATTTAAGTATAATAAAGCCAATTGAATCACACTGCTAACCTACTCTCATGAAGAATTATACCAATTTACGAAGCCCCCAAACATAACTACAGACCTCTTTACACACTTGCTTCCCCAGGGTTGGGTTTTAGCAGGTTTGTTTTTTCCTAAATTTGCAGGTGAAATAAAATCACATCTGATTGCTTAATTTGCTTCCCCTTACAGTGGCCTCCTCCGGGGACCACCTGACCTCCTCAGATCAAGTATTACCTTAACATCTTTTGTGGAGCTTTTGTTCATCACAGGAACGAATTATATATCAAAGAAATTCACCTTTTGAATTTGCCATAAACTTTGGTAATGTTCTTAATGTCAGTTCTTTTCACACATGGAAGATTTAAATGGGTGTGTAACATCTGCGTGTGGCAGGTGCACTGTTGAGCTGCCAGAGAGACAGCAGTGAACCTGGAGGAATGTGAATTATCAGCGGTTCTTAGGTGTTACTCGCAAACCCTGGAAGAAGATCCAAAAGAACAGCAGCCCTCCCACCATTCTCATTTTTGGGCCCTATGCAAGAGGGGATATGTTTTTTCTTTTTTTTTTTTCCCCAGAAGTCCTGACTGAAGCTACATCTATAATGATAATCAACAAGAGTGAGCACTTTTATGGTGCTTATTCTGTGAGTGACAATGACAGAAGAATGGTGTTTCCAGGAGGAGACCAGCAGCTGGGCTTGGGCCAGCAGGTGCCAAAGACATTCTTTGGCAGAGCATTTCAAAGTCGTTAAAGATCCCAGCTTTACAACTGGCGTGCCATGTGTCCTTGAGCAATTGCTTACCTTCTCTGTTTCTTCACCTATAGAATGGGGCGATACATGCAGTGCCTTCACCATAGAGCTGTAAAGAAGCAGTGTATTTTTATCTATTATCTATCTATCTATCTATCTATCTATCTATCTATCTATCTATCTATCTATTTATCTATCTTTTATTTATCTAACTATTCAAAACACTTATTTTTTAGAAGACTTTTAGGGAGAGAGACAGAGTGAGCAGGGGGAGGGGGAGAGGCAGAGGGAGAAGCAGACCCTCCACCGAGCAGGGAGCCTGATGTGGAGCTCGATCCAGGACCCTGGGATCATGACCTGAGCTGAAGGCAGCTGCTTCACCGACTGAGCCCCCGGGAGCTCCATAAAGAACACTTGAATCAGAACAGATGCTGTATACTTTTAAGTTATCCCAGCTCCTGCGAGACACTCATCTCTGACAGTGTTCTAGATCCTCACCTAAGTTGCTTGGGAGTCACATTTGTGTCTGGGTTTATCTCTGATTATGCAACAGGGCATTCTGGGATTCATCAGAGATAAGGCTCCAGTGGGCTGGCATGTGACATTATGGAAAGCAGTCCCCTTGAGGTGCTGTGTGTGCTCTGTGATGACCTGCATCCTAATCCACTTGGGATGCTTCAACAGCCTCTTACGTATCACAGGACGTGTCCAGAAACGGGAATCAAGAGACTGGCCATCTCCTTCAGTTATGCAGGAACAATTAGGCACTGGACTCAGGCACACGGAGGCTGGCTGACATAGCAGGGTCCCCAAAGGACACTGGCCTGAGAGCAGAGAGGATGGGGCAGTACAGGAGACAAGCATCCCAGGTGCAGAAGGGCCTTGCAGACCAGGACCCTGAGCAGAGGAGCAGTGGCTCCAGATGGAATGTGAGGCTGTGGCTGGCTCTGCAAAGCAGCCTCCATATACTGCCCTCTGGGGCCCCGAGTGCCCGGGAATGTGAGGCGTGACGCGGGGGGAAATGGCTTGGAACAGTGACATGAACTGGAGAGAAAAACTGCATGATAGAGGGGAGAGCGTAGAGCCTGAGGCCACGTTGGCAGATGTCAAGCTGTCTTCAGACCTCTTATCCTAGATGCCCATCCTGTTCTGGCCGTTTATTTTTTTTTAATTTTTAAAAAAGATTTTATTTATATATTCAAGAGAGACAGAGAGAGAGGCAGGGACACAGGCAGAGGGAGAAGCAGGCTCCCTGCAGGGAGCCCGATGCGGGACTTGATCCTGGGGCCCTGGGGCCACGGCCTGAGCCCCCAGGCGTCCCTGTCCCAGCCGCTTAAATGGCACCTCTGTGTGGATGGCTCCCATATTTCTATCTCCAGCCCTTGTCTCCTGACCTCCAGATTTCCATATCGAAATAGCTGGCATCTGTGTTAGGTATCCGGTAGATATAATAAGCTGCTCACATTTAACATCTCTCAACCCAAATTCTGAGTTCCCGGCCCCTCAGGATCTCGTTTCCTGTCCTTCCCATCTCAGTTCATGTTGTGAAAACAGACCTAATTGCATCCTCCATTCTGCTCTTTCACTCACACATACGGTAAACGTGTAATTTATTATATAAACTAACTTTTGAGAGTAAAATGGGGAGTTATGAGTAATCAGGCTGGTACGGCAGGTCTACACTAGGATATATGCTTTATGTTTACATTTAACCCATAGGAATTGAAAATATTGTCCTAATCGGATTCCTTCGGACTCCTCGCACATTCAGGTCCCAATCCATCACCTGTCATCTGACTGCTGTACTAGCCTCCAAGCCGGTTTCTCCCTGTTTTCAGGTGTATTGCTTGTTGATGTCACTACGATGCAAGCTATGTAAACGCAGAGTCCTTGTCTATGGAACAAATGTGAAAAACGCCTTTTCTTACATCTAGCCCAGAAACTTCTGGAAGACTTGAAAAGGAAGTGTTAAGAGTTGCTGCCTCTGGGAAGAACTGGAGGAAAGGGAGGTTGATATACACCCCCTTTGGGGCCCCTGGGTGGCTCAGTTGGTTAAAAATCTGCCTTCAGCTCAGGTCAGGATCCCCAGGTAGTAGGATGGGGCCCCACATCAGGCTCCCTGCGAGCCTGCTTCTCCCTCTCCCTTTGCTTGCTGTTCCCCCCTCTTGTGCTCTCCCTCTCTGTGTCAAATAAATAAATAAATAAATAAATAAATAAATTCTAAACAAAAATACACATCCTTTTATTTTGCCTTTTTTTTTTCTTAACTGTATGGATACACTATTACTGTTAATTAGAAACCACTGCTGCATGGGGAATTATCCTCAAGAAAGCCAGATTCTTTCTCTGTAGTCTATTTATATGCTTTCCTTTTCCCATAACTCTGGAGAAAAGATGGAAAAAGATCCCATTTTGTTTCAAACCATGTCAGCTGAGCTAAAAACCCATATCTAGATTTAACTCTTTGTGAGTTATATAAGAATTGAGCTCTTTAAATTTTTTTTTTGGGGGGGGGCGATACTATTTCCTTTAGAATTGCCTTATCTATTCAAGGTGATCCAGTTAACAATTGCCTAACATTTTCTCATTCAATACTCCTTGGATGGGGCTGACATGTGATCAATCTCACTTTACATGTGAGGAGGGATAGGAATAGGAAGGCAAAGTACCTAACCTGTGCAAAGCCACACAACCAGGGATCGCCAGAGGGCAGATTTGAATCCCCATCTGTCTAACTCCAAAGCTGGTGTCTACGACGATTACCTTGCACTAGATTTATCTTGGCATCACCGCTTTAGGAAATGTGGCTCACCACCCACATCTCTCCCCTTCTGGTTGTACCTCTGGTCTCCATGTCGCCATCTAAAAGCCCGTGGTCTGAGGCTACTAAAGTAAAGGATATCTAGCAGGTGCCTGGGTGGCTCCATTGGCTGGCTCGGGCCATGATCCCAGAATCCAGGGATTGACTGAGTCCCTCACTGGGCTCCCTGCTCAGCAGAGGGTCTGCTTCTCCCTCTCCTTCTGTTCCTCCCCCTGCTCTTGCTCCTCTGTCTCTCTCAAATAAATTTAAAAAAATATTTTAAAAGACTATCTAGCAAGTCTTACTCCGTGGGAAACAGCACTGAAATGACCTTCTCCAGGCACAGTAAGACATGAGGGCTAGTTATCATGTAAGATGATGGTGACTGTCCTTCAGCTGTGATCTGCACAAAGCCAAGTAGAGACTGGAGGGCCCACCTGCCTAGTTCAAGTTGTCTCTCACGCACGTACCTGAATGGTTGGATACTTTACCAACGCAAGCCTAAGGCTTTGATATTCCATTTTAGGCTGTGAGCCTACATCTAACCTGAGAGTCAATCTTTCTGAAGGGACAGTAATGCTTAAATAAAAATAAATGACTTAAGTTAACCTGAGGCTTATTATAGCCATAGCTTGCCCAGCTGAAGCTTTCTATTGAATGGAATGCAGCACTGTCCATCAAAACAGAAATCTTTTTCTACAGGAAATTATATGTTTTTATCCCATCCATCAAAGGGCCAAAATACTGTGCCTATTTTGATCAGGACACTGCTAACTTTTAAGATGATCCCAATTCGCTGAGTGACCCTGAGGGTAACATCTTGCAATTTAAGGAAAGTTACTAGAATGGGAGCAAAGTAAAAAAACTTAAGCCCTATGAACCATTTCCACACCATCCACTTCCAAATAACTTTTTCCATAAATCACAGAGTATGCTTATTCCTAGAGATGTGCAAACTTTATCTACTTGTATAAAGTGAATTGATGATTGAAATAAGTGATCAACTAATAAATTCAAACTTAAAATTTCATGCTTGACTCAATTGCTTAATGACGACTTGGATTATCTGTAGACTCAGAAATTTAGGGTTATCATTTTTATTTATCATTATCAAATTAGCTAGGTATCTTAATTATAAGTGCTTTATGTGTATAGTCTCCTTATATATGAACTTTAGCAACCAGTGAAACTGAACATATTAGTTCTAGGGTTTCACTGCCTTGTGTCTGACTGGTGGTATCTACTTAAATTCCAGCTTATTCAACAAAAATGGTAAAGTGGATTTGTAAGTAGTCATCAAGGAATCTCTATGATAGTAATAATGTATGCCATTCATTGAGAGCTTAAAAAGTGATTAGAATCATGTTCAGAGGCTTTTAAAAATAATATACATTAATCTATTTAATTTTTACTATAATCGGGATGTCTGGGTAGCTCAGCAGTTGAGCGTCTGCTTTTGGTTTACAGAATGACCCTGGGTCCTGGGATCGAGTCCCACATTGGGCTCCCTGAGCCTACTTCTCCCTCTATGTTTCTGCCTCTCTCTCTGTGTCTCTCATTAATAAATTAAAAAAAATTTTTTTTACTATAATCATAAGATGAAGGCATATTCCTATTCAGTTCAGAAAACCAAAGCATGAAGAGCTTAAGTAACTTGCCCATGTTTGGTAAGTGGTGGAACTGGACTACTATATAACCACTAAAAATCATATTTTAAAGATTACTTAATGGCAGGGGAAAATGCTTATCAATTAATTAAAAATAGATTGTATATTTGTTTACATGTACTTATTACATGTGTATTTGTGTCTCATTCATAGGCATTTATGCAATGACCATGTAAATTTACTGAATATATATTTAGGTCATCGCAAAACCTGAAAGGTTAAGATACTCAACTATTAACTATTTCACAGGGTAATTGGTGATTTGTCTTCTCTTTTAGTAATTTTTTTGGAAGTCAAAAATTTATTAGACTGAGCACATATCATTTTGAGAATCAGGAAAGAAGCAGTAACAATGTTTTTAGAAACTGTTCCAGAGGCTATAGAAAATTTAAACAAACCAATTGTCATAAAATAGGAAAATTCAAAGAGCTGTCTTTTTAAACAACAATCCAGACCTTACTGGCTTGCAGAAACTTTCTATTAATACTTTAAGAATCAGCTAATTCCAGTCCTATTTAAAATGCTCTTGAGCTGGGCTGTCCAATAGGACTTTCTATAATGATGGGAATGGCTACCATATGGCAGTACATATATAGGACATTTGAAATGTAGCTGGTGTGACAGAAACAGAATTTTAAATTTTATTTCATTACAATTAACTTAAATTTGAACGGTCACACATGGCTAGTGAGTATCATGTTGGACACTGCCATTCTGGATTACTAAAAATGGAGGAAAATTTGCAAATTCCTTATAAAAGCCTGTATAACTGTTACCTGAACATGATAGAAATGTAAACTATGGATGAATTTCACATATGAAAAACAGGGTAAAAAATAAACAAAATACAAATACAATCTAGCATATGTTAGAAGAATAGTATATATGGAAGATTTAGGATGGCCTAATATTGGGAAATGCAACACAATAATACACTCCTATTAACAGAAGAGAAAAAACTCAGACCATAGCTGTTGAAAGGCATTTGTTAAAATTAAATCTCCATTCTTGACTAAAAGCTCTGAATGAAATAAGAGTAGCCTGACCTTTACTTAACATGAAAAATATAGATCTCAACCTAGAAAACTATAGGGGAAAATAATAAAATGGAGAAATGATTTTTAAAAATCCCATTAAACTCGGGATGTTCCCAATAAATGCTTAATGAAGAGGAATATATTCAGTGTTACCCTACTACTTTAGTTGATTCTGGAGGTACAAGCCAATGAAATTAGATAACAGAAAAAAAAAAGGCTTAAAAACTGAAAGAAGTAAATTATCACTGACTGTGCATATTATTTATGTAATCCTGATAAACTAATATAAACAATCACAAATACTTCAGTATAGTGGTTAAGAGCGTGCATTCTGAAGCCCTGCTGTTGGTTCAATTACGGACTATTAATAACTAGCTGTGTGACATTGAGCAAGCTATTTAACCTCTTCGTTTCCTCTATAAAATGGAGACAATAAAATCCTATTACAGGGTTATTAAGACTATTAAGTATGCAGTATATACAGAACTCTTAGAACATGCCTACATATAATACTATTTAATATAACCATTAGAATTAAGATGATAATAAGGCATGTCATAATCATTATAAAATTATTACAAATTATAAAATATATAAATTACAAAATTGTGTAGTATAAAATATGTACATTATAATAATGTACAAAGTAAAAATACAAAACCCTAAATCCTTCCTATATATTTCATTTATAATAACAGAATTATTAAATACCTAGGAATAACCATAAGAAAAAAGTGTAAGATTAAGTGAGAATTATTTATTTATTTATTTATTTATTTATTTATTTATTATTATTTTTGAAAGTAAGAATATTTAAAAATGCTAGTATGGGGCAAAAAGAATCATTGAATAGATGGCAAACATATACTAAGGAAGATTCAACAACATAAGGTTATAAATTATCCTATAAACTTAAACAGATAAAAGTGTTTCTAAATTTATATAAAAACAGACATAAAAAAGTGAAAGTAGAATAATAAAGGAAGATTAGCATGAAGAGATATGAGACAATATAAAAGTGCTGAAGCACTCAGAGTAGTATGGTACTGGAGTGTGAATGGACAGATTATGGTATAATATTGAGGGCCCAGAAGCAAAACCAAATACATACGGGTATTTAGTATATGCTGAATGGGGACACTGCATATGACGGGCAGGAAGATTAATTACTGAATAAATACCAGTTATAAAATCTCGTAGGTAGGCCATCTGCAATAAAATAATGTTGGCTCTCTACTTGATTCTTTACACTGAGAAAAGTTCTCTGTAGATTAAAGACGTAATCATAAAAGTGAAATAAAAAGTAGTGGATGGAAATATGAGAGGATGCTTTTTTTCTACAGTCTTGGGCTATGAAAGATCTTATTATACAAAACTCAAGAGTTATATAAAAAGATAAATTCATTTATGTAAAATCTCCAAGTTCCGGCATGGCAAGAAGCACACCCATAGATAAATCAAAGGCAATGACAAATTAAGAAGATAAATTGAATCTTATGTTGGTGAATTCCTTTGACTAATAGTGTTCTCTTCAATTTCTTTGACTTACACACATCAGGAAGAAAATGATCAACAGCTCAACTGAAAATGGTCAGTAGCTACTCCAGAGGAAAAAAACTCACTTTTTCTATTTTGCTTGAAAAGATGTCAACATTATTTGTGATAAGAAAAATGTGATACCATGTTTAACATCAAACTGCACGCAGCCAAAAGCCCTAACATTCTTTTGTCAAGGATGTGGGGAAACAGTATAACTGGTATATTATTGTGTATGTTAGTACAAACAGTATTATAACAACTTTGTTTATATTAGCATAAACAATATGTTGCTAGTTAATGTAAAAATTGGTTCAGCCTTTTTGGCAGACTTTGGGCGGTATCTATCATAGTTTAAAATACATATACCATTGCCCTATCTGTTAAACTTCCAGAATTTACCCTAAAGATATATCCACAAATGTGCTTAGTGTCACATTTACTTTTTTTTTTTTTTTCTTTTTTGGGTAGGAGAAAACATGTTGATCAATCAAAACCAGTTTAATCAATGTGAAGTATGCAGGAAGTGGAATTTTATAGTCATTAAAAATGAGAAGGCAGCTTGAATTGAGTGTGGAAATGAATAATTCCAAAAGTGAGAAGTAAGGGTACAGAGTTGAGTGTGCTACCATTTGTTTAAAAATGGCCATTTGGAAGCACATAAAATATCCCTGGAAGAGAAGATATTCCAGGAGGATGTTGGATAACTGAGGGACAGACACCAGAACGCCATTATTTTAACTGCACACCATCTTACACCTTTTGCATTTTACACCATGTGTACATAATATCTGTTCCAAAATTTATTTATTTATTTATTTATTTATTTATTTATTTATTTATTTATTTCTATTTTTTAAATTAATTGCTCTTTAAAAGTTTTTTATTTTTTATCTCTTTTCTTCTTCCATTCGCTGGAAAACCCTGGCTCTTCCCACACAATGTTGTCACTATTAGCATGATCTCAGCTCACTCCCCTTTCTCCCTTTATTTTGGGCCTAAATAAGTGTCCACAAAACGAACACAGGAAGGTGTGACAAGACAAAGTGCCTCCACGTTACAGAGCAATACTAGGAAAACATCAAAACACGGATATTTGGCACACAGCTGAAAAACTAGACGGCCAGTGGTAAGAATCTTTATCTCGAGTGGGGAGATAATTTGGGTTTTATCTTGGTATTCCCTGTGATTCCCAAAATTTATACAGTAATATGCATTACTTCTTTAATAATTTTTTTTCTTTAATAATTTTTAAGTTTTAACAAACTCTTTGCTACTCACCTGATTCCTGTCCCGGGCATTTGCATATCGAAACCTCTGGATATAATAAAACACCAGCCACGCGAGGGATATGATCATCAGGACGATGAAGGAGATGGAGACAAACACAACCGAAGTGCGGCTCACGTATTTCTGCAGGTTCCGGGTCCCGATGGTGATGTACATCGTCACCGTGATGTTCCTTTCCAGCAGGCTCACTATCTCCTTCCCCTTCGGCTCAGGGATCATTATTGCCACGATGTCTTCTACGCCTGTTGGGACAGGGGCAAGGAGAGGGTAACAAGGACAAGGGGACGAGAGAGGGAGGAAATCAGCCGAGCACTGGAGGGCCAGGAGGGGGCAGATGCTCTGCTCCTTGAGCTCCTGCTAAACCAGAGGGAACCTGCTGACTTCAGGAGCCCTCCCACCTTCTCCGTGGCACCCTGCAGAGCCCCGAGGAAGGAAGAGGCACCTTGCCCCCAAAACGCCCAGTTCTAGGCCACCTGTCTGCGAACCCCCTCTCCCCCCGATCCGGTGGCCCTGGGGCTGCTCAAGTACAGAGCTCTGCCAGTTTAGGGCAGTTTTCTCCTACACGGAGCGCCCAGAGTAAGCCAGAATGGGGTTTTTGATGAGCCGTAAACACAAAATCATGGCCTCAGAACTAGTTTCTGCTTATTTCATCTAATTCGACGTAAACAGCTCGGGTATCCTCACACTCAGCAAAGGGAAGATGGAGACCACACATAATTTTTCAAATTTATGATACCTCAGCTTCCAGATACTCCTACCACAATGCCCATTACTGGGTAGTTTGCAGCCAAAGTAGCAATCGGTGGCGGTGGTGGTGTTGGGGGGGGGGGTCTGAGTTATCCTGGGCTATTGTCCGTGTCCTTGATGACGATGTAGGAGGCACAGCCTCTCAGTGAGGAGTTCTGGGGCCTCTACAGGAAGTGTAGTAAGTGTGTGACCCCAGCTCGAAAATGATCGACTCAGCGTGTCACTGTGGCTGACACTTGAACTAGACTATTAATCGCAATTTCACCAGGATGAGTTCTTGGGATCCCCCCAGTGCAGGCCCACGAGGCTCTTCATGAGCCCTGCTTCTCTATGGAAATAGCCCTCACCTGGGGTCGCTGCAAATTAAAAGGAGCAAATTTGCAATTAGGATGCTGTAGATGCGATTCGGCACGAGATTAAACACCACTGGCGCTGTTTCCAGGGGGCTTTGTTCACGTGCCAGGGCCAGTCAGCTAGACGGAGCTCCCAGAGTACCTCCGCTCGGAGCGCTGCAAGCTCCTAGGGGCTGCTTAGGGCTTTCACTCTACCCTGATCTCTATGCAAGTTTTCAATCCTAAATTCCTCGCTGGTATTTCACTGAATAAATACCTTAAGAGCCAACTTCGTACAAAGGGACCTCTGTGTGCTACATCAATCGCATATTTTTAAATATGCCTCAAGCTTTCGTACTGGCCCAATTATAAAAATCACAGAGCCACGGAATATGTAGATTTGACTATTATTTCTGGGAATTACTGAAACCGACGGCTTAAATTTCAATTCTGCTGAATTTACTGACAATTCGGATGCTCCGTCTCCTTTCATGTTTACTTTGGCTAATGGGTGCCTGTGGTCTGAGGTTTTGTGAGGGATTAAGGCTGCTGAGAGGTTTTGTCTATACAGAAATATGATCTGTGTATACTGGACTAATCTGGGCTGCTGAGGCTCATGCCAGGGCTGTAGCTATTTTATAGGAATTTATGCAGTGGTAGGATAAATAATTTTTCATTTATTTTACTTCCTTATTTGTATTTTTAAAGCATGTCTATTCATGACTCTAGAATGAGATTTTTGAGGATGAGGTCCTGGGGTTATTTACGAGACTTTATGCTCAGACTTGCACATGCTCCACATTTTCCATATCTATTTCAATCCTTTTTATTATCTATTTTTATTGAAGTGTGGTGGACATCCAGGGCCGTATTAGTTTCAGGTCTAACACAGTGATCTGACAATTCAGTCCTATACATTAATTATACTATCCCACCATGATAGATAAGTTTTACATGTTTTTAGTAGTTAAATTTTATAATATATTCCTTTATGGCTTCCAGTTTTGATTCTCTGCTCAGAAAGCTCTTCTTCACTCAGGCTAATAGAAGTACTCATCGAAAATTGCTTCTCCAAAACACAATTTTTCACATTTAAATCTTAACCCGAATGTGATTTCGTAACAAAACAGTACTTATTGAGCTTTCATAACGTGATGGGCAGAGAGGAGATGGACAAGATGCAGTTTATTTTTCCCCTAAATTCTCATATATGTTTATATCTACTTTCGGATTTTGTTTTACAGTAAGGTTGACCTATCTTTTGCAAACCTATCTCAGCCTGCTTTAGCTGTGCAGTTTTTAACATATTTCTCATCGGGTGGCCTAACTTGGTCTTCAGTAACTCTCCTCCCAACAATTTTCCTACTATCTGATTATACTTAAAAGACCATGGAGGCTACCAGTGAAAGGTCAAACCTCAACTCAGCATTTTAAAAAGTGGGCAACCAGGGGCACCGAGTGTTTCATTTGGTGAAGCACTTGACTTCGGTTCAGGTCATGAACTCAGGGTCCTGGGATAGAGCCCCAAGTGGGTCCCATCTCCATCCATCTGGGCTTCGTGCTCAGCAGGAAGTCTGCTGGTCCCTCTGCCCCCTCCTCCCCCTCATGCTCTTTCTCTCTCAAATAAATAAAATCTTTTTTAAAAAATATTTTTATTTATTTATAAGAGAGAGAGAGAGAGAGGCAGAGACACAGGGAGAGGCAGAAGCAGACTCCATGCAGGGAGCCTGATGTGGGACTCGATCCCGGGACCCCAGGATCACACCCTGGGCCAAAGGCAGTGCCAAACCGCTGAGCCACCCAGGCTGCCCTAAATAAAATCTTTTAATAAATAAATAAAAATAGGCTATCAAGTTTTGGATATCCACAAAGTTTTAAATCACTCATCATCCATTTTTAGGGACTTGAGAAAACTGTCTCTGCCTGTAGGGTAAAGTATAATTAACTATTTTAAAGCATTTAAACCTAAGTGCTTAGTTAACCCTGCCCGTGTTGTTTGTACCCCTGGTGTAGCTTCAGGACAAGAGGAGAGCTGCTGGAAGGGGAAACAGTGAAAATGGCAGTGGAGCAGTCCTATTCGCCTAGACCTTGACTTTATTCATCTTTCTAGGGCTAATGGTGGTAAAAAAAAAAAAAAATGGATTTTTGGATATTTCTCCAAGTGCTTTAGGCTATGGATTATTGTGCGTGGTAAAAAGGGTATGCATTTATCCCAACAGAAATAGTCACTAAGAATTCAGGCACGTAGGTTTATCCAAAACCAGTACAGTGAAGTGGATCTGCGTGAATTATCTGGTCAGTCTCATCAATGCACAAAATCAGGGCCAAGGCTACTACGGGGTCTTAGATGCTCCAACGAGGCACGTGCAGCAATGTAATGAGGCAGCTGTCTGATCCTTGCTTCATCTTGAAGTGTGCAGCCACAGTGTCGGGGGAAGGCAGCAGCTTCTCCCCAGGCTGACTGTCCTGTCATTGCTTCTGCGAGCGTGAGCGAGGGAGGCAGGGGGGGAAGCAGGGGGAGGCGGGGGAGAGGCTGAAAGCCTGAGCATCTCGGTTACAGGCTGCCCCGAGTAGCTCTGATCTAGGACATCGGGAGGCTCTGGGGCTCAGGGGAGGGGAACTAGCACGAAGCCTACTTTGTGGGGGCAGAATCTGCAAAGAGGCCCTGCCTGCTATTGGGGCGACTCTGTGTTCTCCGTGATGCCCAGTCACGCCAATGCGGAGTGCCTCTTTGGCAAAATTATGTCAGCTGACCACTTATTTTCCTCCCACAGGCACTTTATACTTCTGAGCACTCGCTATTATGTAATTATGGTGTATTCTGGAAAAGCTCTTCGGCCCTGTGAGACCGTGTGCCCCGCACACACACGACCCGGCGGCCAAAGAGCAGGAGCCGCTGTATTTGTAGTGCTTCCTTTCCGGAGAGAGCGCAACTGCCATCATCTAATTTGGTGTATGCAGATAGTAAAGGATCAAAACACAGGTTCAGAGAGCTGAGAAATGCTTAATAACCAGAAAACCCTTGACTTGTAAATTCAAAACCAGGCTGTTTAAACACTGCATCGGAAGCACGTCCAGAGCACCAGCAGCATGCTAGCATTTTACGGAGCGGCTGCCCCATTCCTGCCCCAATCCTGCCCGCGCATCTCCGAGGGTGATAAAACCCCTCCGAGGTTCATGTGATCAAAAACCCGTTTTCAATTCTCTCTATTCTCTACAGAGGGCCTTTTAGAATTTAGGCAATAATGAAGAAAAGGCTGCAGTGTTCCATTTGTAGATGTTTTCTATTTATATACTTAATATCTACTGGTTTTTTTTTTCAGTCAGCTCCTGATTATCATCTCTTCTTGTGTCACAATGTATGGCAACTGATCTTTAAAACTGCAAGATATCATATAAATGTGGAGTAGTACCACTTAAAGTTATTTTTAATAAACATAAACGTAAAAATAAACGTAAAAATCATAAAGCACTCCCAAATAGAACCCAACAATACAGTAAAAGAATCTTTACGTGGGATTTAAGGCATGTGAGGGTGATTTAACATTAGACAATATATTAATACTTTTTAATTTGTTAACAAATGAAAGGAACAAAGCATACGACCGCCTTGTGTGATCCTAGCTGTCCTTCAATATCTGGTTTCTTAATTGTCTATAGTCTTAGTGTTTTAGCGAGGCACAGGTTGACCAACAAAAAGTGAATCTCTCACTTCCCTGGCAACTAGATGTGGCCATGTGAGTAATATTTGGCCAATGAGATGTGAATGGAGGTGATGTTTGCCACTCCAGGCTCCTACCCACAAAGGACTGAGTATGTGTTCCTCAGATTGTTTCCCCTTTTCCCTGTTTTAAGCTAGAGAGATGCGGAGCGGCCAGCTTCTTAGAGAAGGAACCCACATGCTAAGGATGGTCTCCATTCCTGATTCTTATTAATAATAGTATAAGGAAATTTCCTTAATGAGATAAAGATCTTCCAGAAGGAACACATTAAATGGAGGACACGACACTACAAGTTCTCCAATTCAAATCATGAATAAGACCGGGAGGAGCCAACATTTTAAGTAGAAGTGATATCCGGCACGAAGAGATATAGGAACTAGAGTGTAAATCCTGGAAAGGAAGAGTGAACATGACCACCTAGAAAAGCCAAGATAATGTGGATTTTGAAATTAGAAGAGCATTGAGTAAATACAGGATTCAAGATCCACATCAAAAATGAAGAGTTTTCTATACACCGGTAGTATCTAACCAGAAAATGTAATGGAAAAAAGTGGTCTGCACATACTAGCAGCAGAAGTCATAAAACAGCTGAGTGTACAGCTCATAAACACTAGCCCCTCTGAAGAAAACCATACAATAAAGGTTCTCTGAAAGACATAAAAAATTTCTGAAGCAGATTTCAACTTAACCCAAGGGTTATTTAGTATATTCAGTTTCCAAACACATGTGATTTTTAAAGTTATCCATATGTAATTATTTTTATTGTATTATTTCATTACGGTCAAGGAACATCAGCTCTTGATATTGTGCCTTAACCATGGAATACATTTTGGGGGGATGAATGTTCCATTTGCAGGCAGAAACGTAATACTCACAAACCGTTCTTTGTTTGGTATCTATACCTCAGTGACTAAGCGTATTAACTATGTTCAGATTTTCCACATCTCCGCTGTCTTGTCTACCCGATTGCCTGCGAGCTGTGTGGTCAAGTGTCTCCTACAGCCGCTGCTCCTCACTGCGTTTCCACGGGGGACCGCACGAGCACTGGTGGTGGGTGGTTCTATCTGCTGCCACCACTGTTGCTGGGGCAGGTCCGAGGTCATGAAGACTCTGGTTCTTTGTAAGTGACCTTTTCCTCCTCCTGGTAGCCCCTTGAAGTCATTTGAGGATCGCCTTTGTGTCTTAAGTGTCGCCGGCCCACTGGCGAGTACTCAGCAGCTCACCCAGTGCCCCTTAGCCCGGTCTCAGTCCCCTGTGGTGAACCGCGGTAGGAGGCCCACGATCCTCCTGACGAATTACCAGAAGGCCCTAGTGGCCTCAGTTCTGTCACAAGGCCTACGTCACTCGCCTCACTTCATCTTGTCACGCAGATGCAGGCATTTTATCACCTCCCACTGTCCCAAATACGTAAAGTTCCCTAAGAGACAGACCGCGTTCACATACCGTCTTTAGGGTACAGTGCTGTAACTCTCCTGTTGTACCAGGAGTTCCTGTTGTTCCTCTCTCACTGTACCCAATTTATACATTTAAGGCTTATGTACAAGAAAAAACATAGTGCACATAGGCTTTGGTACTATGCATGGTTTGTATCCCCTGGGGGTCCTGGAAGGTTCCCGTGTGGGTAAAGGGGAAATTACTGTACACAAACTCTTTTTTTCTTTTTCATTTTTTTAAAAAGATGTTATTTATTTATTCATGAGAGACCCAGAGAGAGAGGCAGAGACACAGGCAGAGGGAGAAGCAGGCTCCCTGTCGAGAGCCGGATGTGGGACTCGATCCCAGGATCCGGGGTCATGCCCTGAGCCAAAGGCAGATGCTCTACCCCTGAGCCCCCCGGGCATCCCCACAAATGCTTTCAGTCTGAGGTATGCATTATTTTCTTTATTTCTAAAACATCTGTCTTCATGCTTTATTCAAATATTCCCTCCTATTTCTTTTCTCTCCTGCGATTCCTATTATCCCGTTGGTGGCACTCATTCTGTTAGCTATATTTTTATACTTTCCCCCCCTTTTAAAAATTTTTTTATTTTGAAATGCTTACAGACTAAGATTGGCAAATGTGGTACCCAGAGGTCCATGCACGCACCTCCCAACTTCCCCCAGTGGTGGCATCTCACATATCACAGGGCATTATCAAAACAGGAAATTGACTGGCACAATAAAATTAACCAGATGTTAGGACTTAGACTTCACCAGTTTGGGCATGTGCAGATTTTTAAAAGGTCTATGTGTAAAATTCCATGACATTTTA
Organism: Canis lupus dingo; assembly: GCF_003254725.2. NCBI lineage: Eukaryota > Metazoa > Chordata > Mammalia > Carnivora > Canidae > Canis > Canis lupus. Next base: position 2,211,527 of record NC_064261.1, on the reverse strand, counting down.
TCACTTGCGAGTCATTCTTATCATTACTACAATTAAAATATTGAAATATTCCATCACCAAAAAGAACTGCCTCCCCCCTCCTCTCCCTGCCCTAACCTCTGATGTCCACTTATCTATTCCCCATCTCTAGAGTTTTATCATTTCTAGGATGTTAGATAAATGGAATCATACAGTATGTAACTTTAATATTGGCTTTTATTTTTTTTTTCTCAGCATAATGCCCTTAACATCAATCCAAGCTGTTACATGTATCAGTGATTCATTCCTTTTTACCAAAGAATGGTATTCTATAGTATGGAATATTTAGCCACAGCTTAACTATCCACCCATAATTGAACATATGGGTTATTTCCAGTTTGGGGCTATAAGTCTACAGCTGCTATACCCATTAGTGCACACGTGTTTGTGTAGATGGAAGTCTTCACTTCGCCGGGATGAATGCCGAGGAGCCAACTGTTAGGTTGCATGGTAGCTGCATGTTTCATTTTTAAAAGAACCTGCCAAAATGCTTTCCCGAGTGGCCGTATCATTTTACGTCCCCACTGGCAATGTGTGAGCGATCCCATTTCCCAGCATCCTTGCCAATATTTGGAATTACCAGGGTTCTGTCGTTATCGTTTTGTTTTTCCAGCCCTTCCCATAGGTACACAGTGGCATTCTGTTGTGTCCTTTATGATTTCTCTCTACCTGTTCTGGCTGACGGTGAAAGAGTTTCTCAAGCTGATCTTCCAGCTCGTACATTTGTATTTCGTTGTATCCATTCTGTCTTTTATCTCACTTGTTGTGTTCTTGATTTACACTATTATATTTTTCATACTAAAGCTGTCCTTTTTAAACAACAACAACAACAACAACTTCTGGCTCCTTCTCCCCCCTTTTACAAACTTCCACTGCATAAAAGCTTCTCTTCCTTAATATTTGTGGTCCACCTTTTCAACCACTCTTTTCCAGCTGCTCTCTGCTTTGTACTCTCTTTATTACTGTGGTGCTCCTCAGCTGACTTGTTACCTCTGGCTGAGCAGTTCCTATCTCCCTGGTGGGATGGGCTGCTCTGCACAGTCATGTTTTCTGTGGGCAAACTGAGGCAGCGGCCCTAGTTCTGTTCCTCCAGGAGATTAAGGAGAGGAGTGAACAAGCTCAGGTGGCCCCTGCACTAGCAGTGCCTCCTCCCGTTAGCAGGGTTCCTGTCACACTGCGGGCCGCTCGCCTCCCTCTCAGGGGGTCCTGGCCCTCCTCCCTGAGGCACCGCTGAAGTCAGGAATCAGCTCGGATCCCCGTAGCTGTGGACACCCTCTGATCCAACTCCATCTCCTACCCGTGTCCTGCTTCTCCAACCTCCCTCTATGACTCTTGGAAACTTAAGTCTCTGGTCAACAAATCCCCCAGGAGCTTCCATCTCTTCTTAGGAGGATTCCTTTACCTCTTTGCTTTGACTGATCTGGCTGCCTTACAAGGACACTGGTTTCTCTGCACTGTGATTAAGGGGAAAAGGTTTTGGGGCACTTGGGTGGCTCAGGGGTTAACGTCTGCCTTTGGCTTAAGGCGTGACCCCGGGGTCCCAGGATCGAGTCCCGCATTGGGCTCCCTGCAGGGAGCCTGCTTCTCCCTCTGCCTGTGTCTCTGCTTCTCTCTCTGTGTCTCTTGTGAATAGATAAATTTTAAAAAAATCTTTTTTTTTTTTTTAAATAGGATACATTTAAAATTTTTTATTTATTTTCATTAAACCACACTGCATATACCTCAGAGCGAGATGCTGGTCTGGTGTCCGTGCTCCACTTCGCTACTTCCAGGCTGTTACTCCCAGCCCCTTCCCACCCTCCTTTGAAAGCCACTTGGCCTTGAGATTCTCTCCACTGCATCTCTTGTCTCCTCGCCTTGTCTACCAATCTCCTGTTCATCCCTTTCATTATCTCCTTTAGCTCCTCGTTCATCACATTCGCCCTCCTCGGGCTGGCATTTTAGTCATTCACACAGATTCATCACCCAACACTTGGGCCTGTCGGTTGTTTGCTCTTCTCTTCTCCATCGAGCTTCTTTCTCCTCTAGTCCTTCTCCAAGACACGTATCCTTACCCTGGATGTTGTCACTACCAGGAAACCGCACCACCTCTGAAATCCCGACTTCAGAGATGTCACGTCCTCTTCTAGCTCTCTTTACACAGGTACCTTCCCACCTATGACCTGCCTCCCGCTCCCCCCACTTTTCTTAACTACCAATCAGCCCTCTCCTGGTTTCATTTCTGTCCTTACTCTTCTACCCCAATCTCAGCGTAGATCACATGGTCCATGGTTATCAGAACGTCTCTAAAAATACCCAGAGCTCCCTTGCTCTTCTATGTCTCCACAGAACATGCCCTAAAAGATTTGCTTTTTCTCTGCTTCCACTTTATCATGTGAACACTGATAAGAGAAAAATCTCATGAGTCATCTGTTTTCACTTCAAATTTATAATCCTTTTCCACAAATGAACACCTAATACTGACTTTTCTACTCTGTTCTGGACCCGCTTTCCCTTTGTCCAAACGATGACCTCAGATCTGTTATTAAATGAGGAAACTCACAGTGAAGCACTTAAACACAAGGCCTGACATATAAAAACCACAATATAGATGTCAAGTTTTATTGGTATCATTGCTGTTTTACCACCGCCAAATACACAGATGGGCCTGTCTGCCCCATCCTCTTCTGAGCACAATGCAGGACATGCCCCCTCTGCTACGAAGACCTAATCCTTTAAAGTGCAAATGGGCAAAACCATAGTCCTATCACTTGTCAGGTGTGGACAGGGCACACAGGACTTTTATGTGAGTTAAGAGGAAAGCAAAGGCCCTCTTTCCCTGATGATCTTAAACAGGAACATCTGGATGACTAAGCTACAGCAGTCATCTTAGTACCATGAGGGGAAAAGATTAGGGATACAGCTGGCACAGAGGGATGAAAGACAAAAAAAATCAGTGCAGAAATAATATGATAACATCATCTGAGCCTTGATCAAGCCATGCCTGAAGTCAGAATGTCTTTGGATTTCACAGTTATCTTGCAAAAGATGGTTTGGTTTGAGTTTTCTGCCCTTTGCTTCCATATGACATAACCAGGTAGTTACCCCCAAAATGTGTTTGTGTATGTAAAAGAATCCAGGTCTTCTGAATCCCAAAACCACTGTCACTGAACCTGATTATATTTTTATGTAATTTCTCAGGTGGTCTATAATTTTACTTTATCTGAATCCACATTAACTTTTGCCCTTAGTGTTTTCCTCTGTGTACATTTCAGGAAAGAACATTCATATGAAGCAAAATTATTACTGTCTGCCTTGCACATATGACTCCAAGGCCATCCCAGGCCATGAGTGAGAGGTCATTCCAAGTAGTGCCAAAGTGTGTTCCGTTAGCTCTCCTACCCCAGAGAGAGGTTAGTGCCATCCTGGACCACGTACCTTTCCTGAAACCCATGTGTGACTACTCTTGTTTGGGATGGGAAGGGTGTTTTCTGGAATACAGTCTTAGTCTGAACTATAAAAACAGTTTTCAAGGGATAAAAACAAACTCACAGGAGGGCCAATTAAGGACTGAAACTTATTATATGGAAACCAAACAGATAACTTGTGGTGCGAATCAACAGATGTGATTGCTCCAGCAGCTCAACAAGCTCAAGATATTAAAGGTTCATCTGAGTCACTCAGTAAAAACTGGTTGATTTAAGCTCCTCCAGTGCTTTGCCGAAAACTTGAAATCCATCAAATGCTGGATGTTACTGAAGTACATTTTAATTATGCACCAGATACTTGAAATGCAGATTTATCATTATAGTCAGGCAGACACTCAATAACAACGATGAAGTCAAAAACTTTTAAAGGAGATGCTAACAATTGCCATTTTATTTTCTTTGGAATGGCTCTAGTAACTCACTGATGTCAGTTCCTCAGCTACACTTGAGATGATCAATGACTCACACTTTTTAAAAAATTCATATTTTTTCCCAATTTACAAGTGTGGAGAATTTTCTATGAATTTGTGATAACCGTAGGAGGAGTGATGAATATAATATAAGGTATTTTATTTATAGCCCCACCTGTAGCATTTTCTTATAACATATTCAGTAAGTCAGACTCAAAAATAAATTTCAGTTTTTCTGAGAATTTTAAATGATTAGAAATAGTATCATAGAGTGCAGGCTGAAATATAACAAATCATAGTATACTATGTTGATCTGCACAATAATTAAGTTTTTATTAGAGCAATAATCTGGCTTAAAATCCTTCCACTTACATATAAAATGATTTGAATTCTTTTTTTTCTTTTTTTAATGATTTGAATTCTAATTTTAGCTTGAATAAAAACCAGTATACATGTAAGTCTCATTAAAGAGCAGACTGATGGAATCACAGGATAGGAGACACAATGAGAGACCAAAATTCTGCAAGCTTTCTCTCTTCCTAATAATCTAGTTAATGAAATTAAATAGCAGAATCATACACCAAAACTTCTAGCTGGGTGACCCTGGAAGATTTACAAAATCTTTAAGCTTTAGCTTCATGATCTCCAAAACTTAAATAGCAAAACTTATCTCGTCCAAAGTGGTAGGTGAGGATTAAATAAATAAGGCATATAAAAAACCCCAGAAATAGTGGGTGCTCACTAAACAGAAGTTATTGTCACCAATATCATTTATCAGGTAATTATTTAAAACATTGCAGACCGTGTAAAACTTGCATTGGCACCAAAGGAAGTAAGTCAGCGGTGGGAAGGGACACACCAACCTTGGCTCCCAGCCTTTGTTTTCCCCCAAAACAAAGGATGAGCTTCTGGACAACCTATACCCCCTAAATAGCATGGGGACACTCCGAACAGCTGAGGGCCAGGAGGTCCATGCTGAGCAAGTTGCCATTTCTGCAACACGAAGGGTTCATTTGTTAGCTTTCACCTCCGGTTGATCAATAAAAGAAAATTCTGAGGTAGATAATCAGGAAATTAATCTTCAAGGGGGAAAAAAAAACAAACATAACTGGGTTAGCAATTAATGGCCTACATGATATTATTAAGGTGGTGAAAAACAAAAGTCATGCAACTTTGAATTCACAACAGTCACATAATCAAAGAAAATGTGGATTTATGTTTTGTTTTGCTTTGAATTAGTGGGAAAAATCACATCAATTATTCCCTAGTAGATGATTTTTAACAATGCAAGGCCAAGAACTTCAAATTACAATTTAAAAAACCCGAAATGCCAAGGATCTAAGGAGCTTCTGGATATTTATGGCATACTATTATGTGCCATTGTACAGAATAGGGAAATAAAGCTGAAATATTTCTTCTCACAGTTTTTGCTTAATTGGCAGATGTGACCTCGAATCCCCAATTCACTGCACACGTATTAAATGCCTCCTTACTTGATTTATCTCTGCGTTTCTTTTTAGTAATCTCCAAAGTTGCCTTTAGTAGTCTTAGAAAACTCCAACTCTCTTTATTAAGAGTCCATATTGGAAAATCCCTTTCTTAAGAGCAAGTTTACTATTTTGGTTTCTAAGAGGAAGCTGGGAATCCCCACATAATTTTCCCTATAGTAAGAGGACACAGCTCTAAATTCAACAAATAATACTAAACTCAGTGGAAAGACCAACTACTAACAAATACATTGAGAAACTATAGCAAAAGTGGGACAGAACTTGATGATAAACCTTGGTTGATAGCAAAAGAGCTATCTCAAGGATCAGAGCTCAAACTCCAAAGGAGTGGAAAACACTGCACATCCCTTGGCCAGGTCTTTATGCCTCCATTAATTAGTAGGTCTCAGGGCAAGGGGAAGGAACTGGATTCATTTTATTAGGATCTCAGGTCTAGGAAGGGGAGAAGGGCTGGGCAGCTGCATATGCATTTTGAGGACGCTCCACAGATCTGAAATCTACCTCCCTGTCCTTTGTTCAATACATTCAATACCTTCTACACTAAGTTACAGAGTGTCTGTCATAGATGCTGCCCATTACCCACCCAGATCCCCTCGCCCATACTATTTTAGTGCACACTGTCTTGACTTTCAACTGCCAGCCCGTGCATTTCTTTGCCTACACGGCTTGCTCACCAGGTACGACTCGAACTGTGTGTAGTCCAGAGAAAGGAGGAACTGCCACCACCAAAGAGCAGTCTTGAACAAATGATCGAAGAGGCTGGTGTATAAGTACCTCAGCTACCACGTCCCTGTGCCTGTGGAACTCCATGGCACACCGGCACTCATTTTCCAGAGCTCTCCGGTGGAACTAACCCTCAGTGACTCTCAGTGGTAACTTGCCGAATAAACCCCTCCCTTATTGGTTCCTCCCCTTCCCTGCCAGTGTCTCCATTTCCAAACAGGTGTTTCTTGAATCACTTCTCAAATAAATGGCTTGTACTTGAATTCTTATTTTGGGTCTGCTTTTGGGAAAACCCAAACTAAGACTGTGCCAAAACTTTTTTTTTTTTTTCCTTCTTCTCCCTCTCCTTTTCCTCTTCCTCCCTCTCCTTCTCCTCCTCCTCCAACTCCTCCTTCTCCTTTTCTTCTATAGTTCCCTGATGCCCTAAATACTAGCTACTTTGGCTTATGTTTTAACAATACATAGTGCTTCATAAGTATTACTCTTTAATAGGTTTACAAATGGAAAGAAAACATCAAAAGAAAAAACGTGAACTCTTCTCCACTGATTTTTTTTTTTTAACTAAAGAATTGTTCAGCAGATGTAGCTTTCATACCTTCTCATGTCCACTTGCCCTAAAGATAGGGGTAGTCATATACCTGAAAACTACTCGTTCAAACCATCTGTCTGAAGAGAGAGCCAAGTATCCTTCTCTCCATCTCTGCCCAAGGATATTCTTTGGACATTGAGCATTCACAGAAACTACTGAACATATCAGTCATTCTATAAGCATTCACTGAAATTATCGAACATTCTGGAAGGCTCGTTAATACGGCAGCCACCGGGCACGTGGTGCTATTGAGTACTTCATATGTAGCAAGTATGACTGAAGGACTGGATTTTCAATGTTAGTTAATTTAAATTTTAATATAAAATTTACATTTGAAAAAATTCCCATACTCAAATTGTTTCAGAAATGTTTGAAAGTTTTCCAATAATTGAGTAATAGTTTTAAGACATTTAAATATAGATCAAGAATGATAAAAATTTAGGAGCCACATTGAGATATGAAGTGTAAAATATGCCCTGGAATTTGAAGGAATAATATGAAAAATGTCATTAGTAATTAATATTTGATAATCAATAATTATAATTAATATTTTTATTGATTAAATGTTAGAGTGGTAACATCTTGGTTACATAAAATATATTATATTTAATTTGTTTCATTTTTAAAAAAGAGAGACTCCAAGAAAATTAAATCACAAATGCGGTTCACTGTGCAGCCACCTTAGGCACAGCTTGTATTTGCTAGCCTAGTGGGTAAAATCATTGCTGTGTAAAAAGATTAAGACAAGGAAATACTACTCCCCGTTCTTAAGGAGTTGACATTTTAAAGGAAATGTCACAGGTTCGGTCATCATATTGAAGCCAAACTTAAAAGCAAAATAAAAAGTAAAGGCGTATAAAGCTTTCTCATGGGAGGTAGCTGTTCTCCTGTATGAATAGGTTACTGATACTAAACTAAATTACAGAAAGTGACGTAAGGAAGAGTGTTAACCTCTCTCAGGGCCTACAAAGCTTGCTCTGCCCAAAGAGTGAAGCAAATGCTCTGTCAACGTCAGCTTTCTAAACGTGAATGGAGTAACAGAATTGGGCAATGACGTCTTAGAAGGGGTCTCATCATCTACTCTGACATCATCGTCTTTATTTTACAGGTTAGGTGACTTGTTTAAGCTTAAAGACCATTTGGTTCTTTCTCGAAGAAAAAAGAAGCCATTAATTCTCATTAATATAATTTATGTTCCTATTAGTGAAGAATTTTCCATCACTGCAAAGCTCATGTTACAAACAAGTGGTTCTCAGATGTATCAACTCTACTTGATACTCCTCTCATATTTCCTCGTGTGTCTCTAAATAATATGCTTATACGAGTATTTCTTGGATTACCACTTTTGGATATTTCCTCCTGCCATGTAGATGGCACCCTACCTACATCCTTATCTAACCCCTCACTGGACAAATCAGTGACATTCAATGCAAACACTGCACAGTATAGAGCCAGGTAGTGTATTAAAATTATGCATCTTTTCCTCATTTTTCCAAAACTGTGTAATTACATTATTCTTTTATTTGCCTTGTTTTCCATATTTCCACTGTTATTTTTCCCCAAAATGCTGCTATCTCTGAATATGCTTACAAAAACATTTTCTATATTCTTCATATACACTAGTTCCATTTGTCCTTTCAACTGGGACACTTCTCTGCTAGAATCCACTATCCTCCAGCTCCAACAGGACTGGTTGCCTTGAAGCCTGATGCACAGTCGTCATCTGGTGGCTTGTCTTGCAAGGCAATCTAGTGATGGAAAGGCTTACTTCGCAAGTCAACTTTCAAACCATCTGTTATTTGTATTTGCAGACATACATTAAACAACACCAAAACAGTACCATCAACACATAAACCCTCTACATGCTTAAAATATGGAGTTGAAGCATCATTCTGGATGCCCCTCCAGCAAATGCTATCAAAACCCACAGGGGTTTAGCCTCATGGCTGCCCACACCCGGAGTACACAGGTGCTTGTGTCAGTCAGCAATATTTCCAGGGTTACTTCCTGTTTAACTCCTAACTACGTAGCTCATCATCATTGGAAAATAGAATCAAGAGACTTTTCATCAGGGAAATGCAAATCAAAACCACCATGAGATACCACTTTATGCTGGTGAAAATGGTGAAAATTAACAGGAAACCACAAATGTGGAAGAGGATATGGAGAAAGGGGAACCCTCTTGCACTGCTGGTGGGAATGTGACCTGGTGCAGCCTCTGGGAACCAGTGTGGAGGTTCCTCAAGAAGTTAAAAATAGAGCTGCCCTATGACCCAGCAATTGTACTACTGGGTATTTATCCCTAGGATACAGAGGAAGTGAAATGACAGGACACATGGGCCCCAGTGTTCACAGCAACAATGTCCACAATAGACACACTGTGGATGGAGCCTTGATGTCCATCGACAATGAATGGATAAAGAAGATGTGGTCTATGTATACAATGGAATATTAGTCAGTCATCAGAAAGGACGAATACCCACCATTGGCTTCGACGTGGATAGAACTGGAGGGGATTATGCTGAGTGAAGTAAGTCAACCAGAGAAAGACAGTTATCATACTATTTCACTCATCTGTGGAATATAAGAAATAGTGCAGGGGACCATAAGGGAAGGGGGGAAACTGAGTGGGGAAAAATTAGAGAGGAAGACAAACCATGAGACACTCCTAACTCTGGGAAACAAAGGGCTGCAGAAGGGGAGGGGCTGAGGGATGGGGTTACTGGGTGACAGGTATTAAGGAGGGCACATGATGAGATGAGCACTGGGTGTTACATGTTGGCAAGTTGAATTTAAATAAAATTTAAAAAAATAAAAGATACAGAGGAAAAAAAAAAAGAATCAAGAGGCTTTTATGGCAAGGTAATGTCAATCTGCTCATCCAGAAAAAGCACCAGTTTTAAGCGACCACTGAAGAGATTCCAGATGAGGCCAGAGCTATGAAAAGTTGTTGCAGAAGCACAGAGCTCTACTTCCGGGAGCCACCTAGAGATCACCTGTCAATTCTAAACTTCGTATTTTGCAAAAAAGAAACCAGGCATACAGACATCCCAGACAAAAAAAAGGGTTGCTAGAAGCTTATAAGTAGGCTTCTAAAAACACTGAGAAAGTGGGGCGCCTGGATGGCTCTGTTGGGTAAGCGTCTGACTCCTGATTTTGGCTTAGGTCATGGTCCAGGGTTGTGAGAGAAAACCCCGCATCGCATGGGGCTCCCGCCTCAGTGGGGAGTCTGCTTGAGATTCTCTCCTTTTCCCCGCTGCCCCTCCCACACCCATGTGTGCACACACACACTCTCTCTCCAACAAATAAATATTAAAAAACATTTAGAAAGATGAAAGTAACTGGTTGCTAACATAAATTACAGTCTTACAGATGGATGCTGTTATTTTGCACAAGCTGAGCTTCCTGGAAGAAGCAAAATCACTGAAATATTTAAATTGATAACTTTAACTCTTGGGCATTTATCCCATAATACTACAACAAGTAACTGTGTGAACTGAAGGACCAAATCACAGTCTTTCTACCTTGCTTTTCTTTTCCTTTTTTTTTTTTTCCAGCCACATGAAACACAGATCTTGGGGACTTATTAATTATTTATCACCTGCCTTTGGAATGCACTTGAAGCAAATTGTAGGTTAATGCTAATGGTTAGTCTGGTTCTAGAAAGTGCCAGCTAGTTGCTGGCAGAGAATTAAGAGCATTTTCACTTCTTGTTCAGAGGTGGCCCCGTCGAGGTCCTCAGACATGGCCCCGAAGTCACTGGATTATTTGTGTAAAGAGAAAGTGGCCAGTCACAAGTCAAGAACAAGTGAAAAAATGAAACAGAGTTGTTCTTCCTTTGTTTTGGACCTGGTTTTTAGCATCTATTCAAATTTTCCAAATTAGAGTGAGGTTACTCTCGAGAACTCTGCTAATGCGCAGTAATTTGGTCATTTATACCCACTGGCTTACACATGCCCACGGATGGCATTCTCAACGCCAGGAGCTGACGGCCTCTTCTGACCCCCGTCGCCCGCTTCCCATATGCTGCCTTCGCAGCTCATTGTATGGTGCTAATTGTTTCCCTTTGCTGATTCTAGAAATTACTGCTTATTTTCTTTTCTGTGAACCACTGAAGTGAAACAAAATGATAGCTTTTTTTCACCCCATTAACAGCTTTCATTGGGAAAAATCATCTGCAAATATTAGTTTCTAGAGCCTTAGAACCATTCTAACAGATTATGGCTGTAAAACTTCATTTCCTCACTAGAAACGTACTATTCTGAATGTCAAGATTTCGGACTTAAATAAGATTCAAACAAAGGCAAAATATAGTTACATGTTTGGGTTGCTGAGCAACTGATAAAGCATCTTTCTAAATCTGAAGCAAATAAACTTATTCTAACTGAAATTTAAGAACGATATTTTAGGGGCACCTGGGAGGCTCCGCAGTTGAGCATCTGCCTTTGGCTCAGGGCGTGATCCTGGGGTCCCAGGATCGAGTCCCGCATCAGGCTCCCTGCATGGAGCCTGCTTCTCCCTCTGCCTGTGTCTCCGCTTCTGTCTCTCTCTGTGTCTCTCATAAATAAATAAATAAAATTAAAAAAAAATAAAAATAACAATATTTCATAGGGAAATAGTTTTAACTAAAGGACAAATTTAAAGAGCAAAGAAAAGCAAGTATGGTTGATTTTTTTCCCTATAATTATGCAGAGATGTCAAAATCCTGTTAATATTCTTACCTTCGGCTAGCCCAAATCTTTTTTTTTAAGATTTTAATTATTTATTTATTCATGAAAGACAGAGAGAGAGAGAGAGAGAAAGAGGCAGAGACACTCAGAGGGAGAAGCAGGCTCCATGCAGGGAACCTGATGTGGGATTTGATCCCGGGTTTCCAGGATCACGCCCCAGGCTGAAGGTGGTGCTAAACCGCTGAGCCACCCGGGCTGCCCCGGCTAACCCAAATCTTAATGCGATCCTTCAAGAGCTAAAATCCTTAAAATAATGCAAACTATCTTCAAAAATACGTACAATAATGGTAAACAGGGTTTGTTTCTAGGAGGCAGGGCTTTTATGGATGAGATGAAAAATTCCTCAGGTTCTCAGATTGCTTGTCCCCAAAGAATGGGCAGTAAGGATTCCAACTTGAGTTCTCTTTATTTAAAATTTTAGAATTCTTGGGTATATACTTTTACATACCTTATTCTCAGCTTTCAGAATTTCCATCTGAGTACATAGGGATTTTTAGACAGTTCAGGATAATGAGACCAAGAGCTAACCAGACACTGGGGGAGCACAGGAAGACAGAGTGGAAGGTCGAGCTGTGTGTCGGGGCAGGCGTGGAGACGTAAAGTGGGCGCTGCATGGCCGGCCGGGCCTGGGCCTTGCCCCTGTGGCTGCAAGCAGCGAGGAGCTTGGGCTGCACCGCAGCAGCCCAGGGCAGGGCCACGGCGCGCTCCACCTTTCACACGAGTGAGGCTTTCCTTTTCTCTCTGCCCCCGATGGGGGGAGGCACTCAGAAACACCTATTTCAGAGGGTGAGCTGAGGGTGTAGATGAGCAATCCTCCTTTGCACGCACCCCAGGGTCACCTGAGAGAGCTGGAATCAGTTCTATGTGACGAGGGGGGTCTACTTTCTGTTGGGGAAAAGAGCTGGGACTGGAGGGGCAGGCTCCCCTGCAGAGGAACCGAGGAAAGCCCCGGGAGCACAGCAGCAAGCCGTGTCAGTCCTCCTCCTGGGGATCCACACGATCCCCTCCTGGGGATCCCAGGAGCAATGTATCTTCCCTGAGGATGTCAAAATCAGTCTTGCTGGGTGCATTAGATTCCTACTGTTGCTACGACAAGTCACCACGAACACCGTGGCTCACAACAACCGTGGTTTATCATCCTGCAGTTCGAGATCGGGAACCTGAAATGGGTGTCAGGGGGGTAACAGCAAGGGGCCAGCACAACTGTTCTCCTTCTGGAGACTGTAGGGGACAAGCTGTTTCCTCGGCTCCTCCAGCTTCCAAAGGCGGCTTGCGTGTCCTGGCTTGCGGCCCCATCCTTCCAACCCCTGTGTCACTTGTCAAACGTCCTCCTCCGCTCTCGCTGGTCCTCTTGCCTCCCTACCCATCTCAAGATCCTTAACTTCATCACATCTGCAAAAATCCCCACAAGACAGCATATTGCCAGGTTCTGGAGATGAGAACGTGGACATCTCTGGGGTGGGGGCGTTCTCTGCCTATCGCAGTGAGTCGCAGTGAGGTTGGCAGTAGGACAGACTTCTTTTTTTTTTTTTTTTTTAGTAGGACAGACTTCCGCAGGGGGCCTCCCAGAGCTTTGCCACGGCAGCCGGATCTTCCCTGATCATTGTGAAGACCCCTGATTTTCCTAGGTATTCACAGGGCTTGGAGAATACGGTTGATGATTTTCCCCCCAAGGTCTTCATCATGCTCAAATAGACGGACTGCAGCCCAGGGCTGATTTCAAAAAACATTAAAGGCGTTATTTCTCAAAGTCGAGAAGGATAGTTATTCCTGGTGTCTCCTCTCCTCCCTGCCTATTAGCTCTTAGCACCCACCGCACCCACTGCACCCACACTTGCAGTGAGCAAGATCTTGGGGTGAGAATCCTACGGAAGGCAGTGACACACACTGTAAAACACCGGCCAGGAAGCATGACAGGCCCGGTCCATTTTGGTATGAAAAAAAGCGGCATGTGTGGGTGTTGTTGGCACAACAGTGGTAATTTGTCTCCTGGGGCCAGAAATAGCTGCCACCAGCCTCTGAGGACGTAAGAGCTCTCTGAATAATTCCCCACTCCCCGCCCGCTCCCTCTGGACCTCGGCGAGCCACGCAGAGACACGCATGCTCCCCGTCACCCCCTAAGAGAGCTGCCCGTGGAAAGGGTGAAAACAGGAGCCAGCAGGTTAGCCGTGTTTGGAATGGAAATCCAAGGTCACATCTGCTTCCAAACGCTCAGATCCTGAAGGATTGTAAGCAGGGTTAAGCTGCAGCCAGCTTCCTGTCTCCCCTGCGGGAGGAGTTACTGGGGTTGTCCCGAAGGCCTCGCCCCCCACCATCTGACAGGAGGGCTCTTCTTGCTTCCAGGTAGATCACGATGCAAAATAAAGTCTGACACACGGTCCAGTCCGGTTCCCTGTGGACTCTATGCAGTGATTTCAGACTAAATCAGACGGACACACAGACTGCTGCAGACCGCACGGTGCCCCCCACCCTGCAGACTCACATGGAAGCCCTCGCCCCCCGTGGGGCTATGTTTAGAGACAGAGCCCTTAAGAAGATAACGAGGGTGAAATGAGCTTATAACGGTGGGACGTGCGTCCTTACAAGAGGAGGGAAGGGGCGCCCGGGGGGCTCAGCGGGTGAGCAGCTGCCCTCGGCCCAGGGTGCGACCCCGGGTCCCACGTCGAGCCTGCTTCTCCCTCTGCCTGTGTCTCTGCCTCTCTCTCAGGGTCGCTCAGGAATAAATAAATAAAATCTTAAATTTTTTAAAAAAAGCAGCAGCGAGGGACACACAGCAGAGTCGGCCGCCGTCCAGCAGGTGCGGACGCCAAGGGGCAGCCGTCTCGCTCGGGAGAGAGGTTTTCCCAGAGACCCACTCCAGTCGGCCCCGGCCCCGGCCTCCCGGCCCCCAGGCGGCGAGAGGACAGAGCGCCGCTGGTCGAGCCGCCGGGCCGTGGGCGGAGGGAGCCGAGCTGCCCAAGGCGCGACCGTGCTGGCTCCCGTGTGGGCTCGGCCCCAGCCCGCGCTCGCTGCCCTCCTGCTGGGGGTGGGCCGAGCGCAAGTGGCCTGCAGAGGGGCGCCTGAGCCACTGTCACTGCCGCCGGCGACAGCGGAGGGGACGCGAGCGGGTGGCCCGGGGTCCTGGGCCGCGACCTTTGACTATCAGCCTCTCCAGCGTGGTCCCTGGAATCTCCCAGTGACTTCCAGCTGCGGCCCAAGGCCTAGGATGCACGGGCCCAGGTCCCAAGGCCTAGGACGCACGGGCCCAGGTCCCAAGGCCTAGGATGCACGGGCCCAGGTCCCAAGGCCTAGGTCCCAAGGCCTAGGATGCACAGACAGCAAAGCCCGCCACGGCCCAGAGTCCAGTTGGCTTCCAGGAGCCGTGCAGCTGCACGCTTGCCAAGGGTCAACAGCAGCCGGCAGCTGAGGTTCCCCGCGGGAGCCGGCTGGTCTAGGAGCCAGGACCCTGTGGTGGGCGACACCGGGCGACACCCCGGGGAGGGCAGGACGGGAAGCCCGGGGGAGGCCCGGCTGCTTCCCCAGGCTCACCCCTTCTACCGGGGGCGCGTGCTGGAGCGACACCCAGGGACAGACGTCCCTGCTGCCTTAGGCATGGGATCGTGGCTCCGGAGTCTGTGAACCCCACGATGGCCGCAGGTGCCTATATGGGTTTGAGAGTCTCCACCTTGCTTTTGCCACACGTTTAGCTCAACGCAGAGGTAACGGGATCCGCGCGCAGGTGAGCTGTTGCCCCAAAATGTCGCAGTCCAACACGGGCTTTGTTGGGCTGCTTCGGAGACCTTAGCCCCTTGAGAAAGGCACCCCTTGTCCAAAGTCACCTCGACCTGCCGGGATTACAAGTGGCGCCAACTAAGCGTGACCACAGGGAGCCTTCCGTGGACACAGTGACCACCAGGACGGCTCGCCCGGTACTCATCCAGCTGTGGCCTTTCCAAAGTGGCTGCACACAAGAGAACTCAGTAAATTAGCCTGATGTTGCTTATAATTGAATGATTGTTTTGGGAAAATGTTTGAGACAACCCGCTAAGATACAGGTCGTAGCCAAGTCCCCAGGTCTGCGTCGGGGTCTAAGCGGAAACCCCCCAAGTGAGGAAACCCCTCCAACTGCATCCCAGCCTCTCCCTCTGAGTATCTTTCTCTGTTTTCTCTAGATGCTGTTTTCTTGATACTTCTCTTTGATCTTCCTGCATCTTCCCACGTCTTGCTCATCCTCCCAATAGTCCCTCCCCATTTGTCTCGTCGACTCCTCTCTGTCCGGTCTTTTCTTTTTTGTGTGTGTGTGTGTTTTTTTTTTTGACCGGTCTTTTCTCGCTGATGATTCAAGAGGTCAGTGCCTTCCATTCCCAGTTGTAAAGAAGATGAAAGGAATACATTTATGCGATCTTCTAGGAAGATTAAAAATAAAACCAAATTCAATGTTTTGTTTTGTTTTGTTTTGTTTTTTTTGCTTTCTTTTTAGAATCTTTCATTAATTCTGTTTCCGTCAGGAAACGTTTTCCTACCTCTAGCGTAAAACAATATCCAAAATAGTTGAATAGGTATTTGTAGCAAATGTAAGCAAAAGAGGAAATGCATTTACTGGAGGACACAAATAGAGAGTTATAGAGGTTAAAGGGTATTTGTTTCTTGTTGGAAAGGACTTTCTTGGAAAAATCAGGATTTCATAAAGGCTCATAAAAAATTCTATAGATAATGTCGATGAATTGAAAGCTATTTGAGGGCAGCCCGGGTGGCTCAGCAGTTTAGCGCTGCCCTCGGCCCAGGGCGTGATCCTGGAGACCCGGGATCGAGTCCCACGTTGGGCTTCCCGCAGGGAGCCTGCTTCTTCCTCTGCCTATGTCTCTGCCTCTCTCTCTGTGTCTCTCATGAATAAATAAATAAAATCTTTTTTTTTTTTTTAAAGAAAGCTATTTGGGGATCCCTGGGTGGCGCAGAGGTTTAGCGCCTGCCTTTGGCCCAGGGCGCGATCCTGGAGACCCGGGATCGAATCCCACGTCAGACTCCCGGTGCGTGGAGCCTGCTTCTCCCTCTGCCTGTGTCTCTGCCTCTCTCTCTCTCTCTGTGTGTGACTATCATAAATAAATAAAAAAAATTAAAAAAAAAAGAAAGCTATTTGATCTGTGAAATAATTTATATATGCTTTTTCTCCAAAAGAACTTTAAGGCATCAAGACACCTGGGTAGCTCTGTGGTTTAGCATCTGCCTTCAGCCCAGGCCGTGACCCCCGGGGTCGAAGACGAGGCCCTGTGGCTTAGTCCCCCGCGGCCGCCTCCCAGCTCCGATCCCAGTGCAGAGAGGGGGAGAAGGGCCAGAGACCTGGCCCCTGCCCCTCACCCTGGGGAGCCACCGCTTGCCAAGCTCCTATCCTCAGTGAGCAAATCCCCTTTAGTCAGTTCAAAGGCTTCTTCTGGTTCTGAGTCTCCAACTCCTCACCGAGTGCTCTTTAAGCTCCCAAGGGGAAGGAGCAATCCCCCTGGCCCCCCGTCCTGGTAGGCCCATGGCCTAGAGCGCCTCAGCAGGTGCCCACAACATGGTGTTGAGACAAGGAACCGAGTGGCCAGTCTGCCCCTACCCGGCCAGGGGGCTGTCATTATCTTAGGACAATCAGATCCTCTCTACCCCGGGGACAGAGATTTCTTGAGCAAAATTACTGATCACTCCTCTGGTCAAGTATGGGAGGTAAAAACAAATAATCAGGAAAGGACTGAATTTGAGAAGGAGAGAAAGGGCTATGGGAATATTTTTATTTATTTTATTTTTTTCTAAAGATTTTATTTGTTCATTCATGAGAGACAGACAGAGACAGAGAGAGGCAGAGACACAGGCAGAGGGAGAAGCGGGCTCCACACAGGGAGCCCGACATGGGACTCATCCCAGGGTCACACCCTGAGCCGAAGGCAGACGCTCAGTCGCTGAGCCCCCCAGGTGCCCCCATGGGAATATTTTTAGAGAGTAAATACATTATGCAAAATAGTACCAAATGGGTGCTCGCTTTGAGGACTGATTTATGCCACAAAAAAGAACACGTACCCTGGGGTATAATTGAAGAGACTTTGGAGCAGAATCTGGGCTGCATCCCCCGCCCCCATATTGGTCATCAACGGGCCACCTCTGCAAAGTACCAGGACCTGTGCGCCCTTCGGTCTAGGGGGACTGATGGCATAGACAGTGAGGGAAGGAGGCACTGCCCTGTCCTCTCTGGCTGTCTCCCCTGTTCCCATCGTCTTGTTCTGCTCCAGTAGCGTCCACCACCTTGCAATTCCCACCAGTCACTGAATCCCCAGCGTTCACAGGCTCCTGGCTCTTCTCACCACAGCGTTAGGACGCGGAGTGAAGGGGAGGAAGGCATGGGTACATCTGCTAACCACATGTGGAAAAGAGGGATGCTGCGAGACTGAATGTTCTCCCATTCTACAGGAGGGCAGGCCCAGTGAGGCCCACAGGGGACGAGGGCAGCAGGCAGCGAAAACGCCAGAGTCCTTGGGAAGAAGCCATCCTACCAGGTTCTCCGTGAAACTACGCAGCCTGCACAGCTACGGAGTTGAGCCCCACACCTGCCCAGCTCTGTTTCTGTCCTGTCCCCCTTCTAGGCCTTTCCTCGCTCTCGCTGTCTTCTCCCCCAGCCCCAGCGCCGACTGGGTCCTCGACTTGGACACCAGAAAACCAGGAGCTGCTTCTAGCTGTGAGAGCCTGCTGCCCAGGGAAGGCCAGCACGCCCGGGGAGGAGGCGGGGGGAGCGGGTTGTGCACCAGAAACTGATGAGGGTTTTGAATTCGGCCTCTCAGACACGTTGCAGCAGTTCAGCCCCGTTCAGTTCATCCCCTCAACGGCATTCGGCCGGTACCCACCAAGCGTGTCCAAATGCCATCCCAGGCTCTGCGGCTGTAATGATGGTGAACAACAAACAGCAAATCCATGCTGCCTACTTTCGTGGGGCTTAACGTTTTAGTGGAAAAGACATCAATGAAAACAAAATCTCAAACAAAAAAAAAACAAAAAAAACAAAAATCTCTCTACCCATAAACGTACAATGACAAACCAAGATAAAGGAAAGAAATGAGATTCTCTGGAATGTTCTCCAAGGAGCCGGAGGCCGGGTTAGGAGTAGGGAAAGGTTTTCTGGAGGACTGACAGTAGAGCCGAGCTCTGACAAATGAGTAGGAGATTTCTCAGCAGAGGCAGGGGCGAGAGCAGGAGGAAAATGAGGAGGCAGGAAATTATAATCCCCTTGAACTTGAAAGTCTATGATTTTCTACATTATATTATTCAGATGAGGCTAATGGCATGATGTCTAAAAACTTTCTACAAGTCCATTAGTAAAATACTCTTGCCAGGTAAGAGGTTACAGACCCAAGTGAGTATAGAGACAGGATTCTGCTGGGTGACCCCTGGGTCATCAATTCAGTCTTGTAATAAACTTTTTTTTTTTTTAATATGAACTACAAAATTGTCCTTGCTAGGTTATATTTTTAAAGAAGTTGTCTTTGAGACATGTGGACTTCAAAAGTTATTGCCTTTGTAATATAACCATTAATCTTAGCTGTCAGAAGAAATTGCTTGCTCTCTGGTATTTAACAGAAGAGCTTCAAAACTCTGTTCTCTACTCCTTTGCCTTCAGGTCTGAATGAATCAATAAATCAGTGACTCTAGCAGATGACTTCCTTTTAAAAAAAAAAAAAAACACAATGAAATCTCAAGTGGGAGATTTTTGCCCCAACAAATAGCACAAGTAAAAACCCTGTGGCAAGATAGAGCACAAGAGTGTTCAAAGAGTATTGGGGGAAAAAAAAACAACACCCAAAGAGTATTGGGGGAAAATGGGTAGATTAGGAGGTAAAATCAACAGGGCTTGTAGGAACATGAGGGATGAGGGAAGGTTGATGCCAAGAATGACCTTGGGACTTCTGACCAATGCGCCTGAACAGACGGTGGAGCCACTCCGACTTGGGGTGGTGGTTAGACAAGGACAAAATCCAAGTTGTGGAGGGAAGACGTGTCTTTTGGACATGCTGAGTCGGAGGTGACTTGGAGAAGTACAAATAGAGAGACTGTGGATGGATCTGTGAGAAAGTTCAGGAGAGGAGCTGTCAGGATGTAGAAGGTATCTGAAGCATGGGCGGGACAAGGTCGAGCAGGAGGTGGTAGAAGAAGAAAAGAGAAGGGAGCCTGGGATCAGGGGTTGAGAAGTTCCACATTTAGTGGGAAGCAAAGCAAAAGGAGCCGAGCAAAGACTCAGAAAGCAGCACCCAAGAGCCAGGAGGATGACCTGCCCCGGCCAGCGCTGTCCTCGGGCCTGGTAAGAGAGGAAGTATTTTCTCCGAAGCTGGAACTCTAGGACGAGTAGGCTTCCCTAAGGGGGAAGGAGGGCCTAAGCGCTGGCAACACACGTGCACTGGGATGTTTCCCCTGAACTGCAGGAAAAACCTATGAGAAATGAGGTTATGCCAAATGGGTGTTGACCGACCCACCTTCCAAATTAGTGTTCGGAACACAACCCGTTTGCAACTTGAGCACATCGTGTACTACGACGGAAGGACATGTTTAATTTTAGTTACATCTTAAATATTTCGAGTGAACAGAGCATTTTTTTTTCTAATAGCACTTTATTCCTGGGATTCGCTGTGATTTGAATATCTATTTTTAAGACCTAGAATGGAGAATGAGGAGGACTGAGATGTATCTACATCTCTCCACCCTGTGAATCTTGCTTTTGTCTCCGGCCGTTCTGTAGTTTCCTGTAAACTAATCGAACCCTGCCTTCTGTGTGGCAACAGGAAGACCTGACCAACATGATCTCTGGGTAAAGTGATGTCGGGCAACAACGCACCATGGAAGGGAGTAGCTCAAACCAGAGACAGACGGGGGGTCCTTTATGTTGAATCCTCTCAAGGCCTGAGCTGGACGTGGTTGATTAGGCACTAGATGCTTATTTGCTTTAGTTGATATTTGGAAATTTGAGGCTGTGCATCCACTAAAATCCCTCTCTACTTCCCAGAAACAAGGAGGTACATCGATGCAGCATGGGCCCTGCTGGGACTCCCAGTTTTGATGCTCATTTACACCCAAGTCTATATAAATAGCAGGTTATTCCTAAATCGTAAGAAGTGCTTTGGAGAGTATATATGTATATATTTTTTTACAGTTGTGTTACATTCATATTTTTGAGATTCAAACTTACACTTGAGAGTTAAAACAAGGGAGAACAAAACAGGTTTAGATAGTACTCCCTTTAAAGCCAAATGGATACGTATATACTTGAGCATATATTGTATTGAGAACAATGTTTTCTAAAATAGAGCAGTTTGTAAGAAAAGGTCGAATGTCTAAGGCAGTTAATTATTATTATTATTATTATTATTATTATTATTATTATTATTTTAAGATTCTATTTATTTATTCATGAGAGGCAGAGAGAGAGGCAGAGACATAGATAGAGGGAGAAGCAGGCTCCACGCAGGGAGCCCGATGCGGGACTTGATCCTGGGACCCTGGGGTCACACACAAGGCCCAAGGCAGGCGCTCAAGGCTGAGCCCCAGGGGCCCTGAGACACTTAATTCTTAATAGGAGAAAGGAGTTCTGTATACTACACTGGCTCCTAAAAGGCATTCCAAAGTTTCTAATCTTTGCTTGTTACGTCTTTTATTACTTTTTGCTTTTTGATGCAAAATATTAATTTCCAAAGGTTGGAAAGGAACTGAGGCATGAATCAACTTCCCCCTCTTCTTTAATAGTCTATCTGCCGAGCGGCTCACTGACACCCACACACTTGAAATACAGACTAGCTGGAAGGCAGCCCGAGCTCATCCTTGTTTTAAGATAACAGAGATTTACTGCACGCTCAGCTTACCCATAAGAGGGGAATGAGGGAGGGGAGCGACAGCCTTCCCTAAAGACCCCCTGAAATTACTCTTCCTGGAAAATGAAAGGCCGCTGGGTGGAAATTTGGGGAACCCAGGTTCACATAAGGGTTCAGCCCTTATTAACCACATGCTTTGCCCTAACGAGTAAATGTCTCTGAGCCTCATCTTATTCCTGACTATAGCAAGTGGATTCATAAGTAACCTCTAAAATTTCATGCAGTTCTATAATCACATTTTTCTTGTGTCTCAGTTCATTTTGGGTGACCTTAGTGCCCCCAATCGCCTTGGGTACTTTTAAGGCCATCTGATCTGTTCTTCCTGTATTTAAATTTTCTTATTTTAAAAAATAAAACTGGATATTGAATTAGAATTCTTCAACTGTTTTGAAAAAATAGAGACTTATAAAGGTTTTGACTACAGGCAGATTCAAAAGTTGATATGGTCCCACTCGTTGGATGGGATGAATACGGCTCCCACTCGTTGGATGGAATGAATAATACAACTAAAAAAAGTGAACTTTGTTTCTACACCTCTTTCCATCTAAGGCTCAGAAAGTATAATATGAGGTAAAACTCAGGTGGAAATAGGAGAACACTTTTTCCACTAAGGTGCCAGAGAGTTTGGCATAACCCAGTAGGTTTGGCCATAAACTCAGGCCTAGCTAATTCCAAATCCCGTCTACTTTCCAAATAGATCACTTTGCCTTCAGAAGAGTCAGCTGAAGACTGGAAATTCCTTGGATTATTTAAGGGAAAATGGCATTCTATTATCTATGTACCCCCATGTCTCAGCCCAAAGCCTTGTATACAGTAGGAAGAGTAGGAAGAGAGATTTCCATTGGCAAAGACTTAGACTAGACTTAGGTCATTTTTTTTTTTTTTTAATTTATTTATTTATTTATTTATTTATTTATTTATTTATTTATTTATTTATAAAAGATTTTATTTATTCATGAGAGACACAGAGAGAAAGGGAGAGACACAGGCAGAGGGAGAAGCAGGCTCCCTGCAGGGAGCCCGATGTGGGACTCGATCCCAGGACCCTGGGATCACACCCTGAGCAAAGGCAGACGCTCAGCCTCTGAGCCACCCAGGTGTCCCGTCTCCAAGGTTTTGTGAAGCTAAGTACATTTCTATTTGCCCAAGGGAAGTGAGTGAAGGTTCTACGTAAAGTGAAAAGACTGAGCAATGAAGCTCATGAATAAGAACAGGGAGGTGGTGCGGTTCTAGTTCTCGACACAAATTCCAGGGGTGCTCAGCAAGCATGGTGGGCCGGAGATGTCCTCCCAGATCCCTACCCACTAGGTAGGCACTTCTATTACAAGATGAATATGCCTGCTTGGATGAGCACAGAATTAAAGAAGGGAATTTCAATGCATATTTGAAAATTCTAATAGCAGGGGCACCAGGATGGCTCAGTCGGTTAAGCATCCGACTCTTGATTTCAGGTCAGGTCACAATCTCGGGATCAAGCCCTGCCTCTGGCTCCACCAAGGGCATGGAGCCTGCATAGAATTCTCTGTCCCTCTGCCCCTCCCCCTGCCCCACATGCAAGCTGCCCTCTCCTCCCAAGAAAAGAAGAAAATTCTATTACCATCATACATTAAAAACATAATTTGTATCCTTCTTTATACATTGTCTAAGTCATTTGTTAATTTTTAATTGGTTTGCCTATTTTTTGATTGGTGTGAGCCTTTTAATTTTAAATACGAAGTCTTTTTTATTAGGTACATGGATTGCAAACATCTTCTGCTGTATTGTCTTTTCAATCTCTTAATAAGATCCTATTATGTGCACATATTCTTTTTTAAAGATTTTTTATTTAAATTCAGTTTTATTAACATCTACTACAAGGTCGCTATTCCTTCCTGGTCTTTGTTACTTTTGGGCTCTCTTTCCGCTAAAAGGCTCCCTTTTCATATTTCTTGCAGGGCTGGTTTAGCGTTCACAAATTCCTTTAGTTCTTGTTTGTTCTGGAAACTCTTTCTCTCTCTCTCTTTCTATTCTAAATGAGTGACAGCCATGCAGGACAAACTATTCTTGGCTGCATATTTTCCCCACTTAGGACCCTGAATGTATCACGCCAGCCCTCTCTGGCCTGCAGGTCCCTGTGGACAGGTCTGCTGCCAGCCTTACGTGTCTACCCTTGTAGGTTCAGGACCTCTCGTCCTGAGATGCTTTCAGGATTTTCTCTTTATCATTGAAATGTGCAAGCTTCACTATGATGTGTTGAGGTGTTGACCTATTTTTGTTGACTTTGAGGGGGTTTCTCTGTGCCTCCTCGGTTCGAATGCCCATTTCCTTCTCCTGTATTATGGAAGTTCTCAGCTATAATTTATAAACACACATTCTTAATATAATGAAGTCTAGTTTACCAATCTTTTTAATGACTAGTGCTCTTATTTCTGGTTTAGGAAATCTTTGTTTATGTCAAAATTATAAAGATATTCAACCTATACTTTCAACAATAAAAATTTTATTGTTTTAGCTGTGATCTATCCTTTTTTTTTTATATGGTGGGAAGGACGGTTCAAAGATACTTTTCCACATGGATATCTAATTGATCTAGCACCATTTATTTAAAAGATTGTCCTCTCTCCTCTGTATTGCACTGGAGACTATTCATTCAAATCAAGTGATCTTACATGTTTTGGTCTGATTCTGGACTCCCTTTGCTCGTCTCTGTCCTATTTGTCTATCTTTGTACCAGTACTACACTGTCTCCTTTACTGTGACTTTATTATAAGCCCAGACATCTGCTAGCATAAATCCCTCTACTTTGCTCTTCTTCAATATGGCCTTGGGTATCATAGTCCCTTTGCATTTTCATATCAATGTAACATTACTTCCTCGATTTACATACACATACACACATGCATGATCTGTTTCAGATTTTGAGTTTTACAATATTTCTGATAATTTTGAGAGAATTATCATTAATCAGAGAGAAATTAGAACCACAACAGAATGCCACTGCATATCTAACAACAGTGGCTAAAATTTATAAAAATCTTAAAAACCTGATAAACCCAAATGTTGCCAAGGATGTGGAGTGACTGGATTTCTCTTACAGGTCCAGCATGAAACAAACTGAGCCAGGCACTCTGAACAAATGTTTGACAATACCTAGCAGAGCTAACCATATGTTTATCCTTTACCCTGTGACTGCACCCAACCTCTGATGCTATTCCATGTCTGGTGCTCCCTTCTTTCTTTTGTGTGTGGAATTCCTTTCTCTGTAGAGTGTGTGGTTTAAAGCAAGAGTTCAGAGTCAGACTGCTTGCCTGCATGTTGCAGCTCCAACTCACTGGTGAGGTGGCTGTGGGTGAGTTACTCACCCTCATGTATTTCCTGTGGACACAATGATTAGTGTGTTTGCATATCGGTTATGATTTTCATCTGCAAGATGGTGGAGGGAGTGGAGAGTGCCACCTCACAGAGCCTCTATCCTGGGAGGACGAAATGATACAACCCACAGGAACAATGCCTGGCAACCAGCAAGAGCTCAATAAATGTTGGCTGTGATTATTTTCTACCTCTTGTAACGCTACCTTTCAATGCCTACTTAGTTCAAATTGCACTTCCCCCATGAAATTTTTTTCAAGAGGAGGAGGAAGGAAATATTAACTCTGACAGACATGTCGTCCCTCTCTCCACGCTTTATTTTAATCCTCTTTCACTCTTATTCTATTTGGCTTTGATTGTGGCACGCCCTACTGGTGCTTGCCCCTCCAGACTGTGAGCATCCCAAAGACAGAAATGTCTGCTCACCTGAGTGTCTTTCTAGATTGATGCTTGGCACTGTGCGCTTGCTTAAATGTTCAATAGATGCTGGCTACATCACATCAAATCAGATCAGGAGGGGAGACTGCTAGGTGCCTTTGAGTAATAATCTTGCTGGATATGTTTGCTTTCCAAGAAGCTTGCCATTTGGAATTGCTCTTAAACAAACAGTTGAACTAAAACAACAGTTTTTTAGTGACGTAAGAGGAAGGCTATGAGCAGTTATGCCAGGATCCAGGAGAGTGGCCCAAGTGGCTGGGGTAAAAACTGCCTTTATTAGGAAAATGTGAAGTTGATAGACGTTTGCAATTATGATCCCCAAACCAGAAACTGTCCTAGGGGATATGAAGATGCCTGTAGTTTTATTTTTTTAAAAAAGATTCATTTTATTTTAGAGAGAGAGCTTGTGTGCCCTGGACTGCGAGCAGGGGGAGGGGCAGGAGGAGAGGGAGAGGCTCTCATGCAGACTCCCCACTGGGCGCAGAGCCCAACGCAGGGCAGGATCTCATGACCTCTGAGATCATGACTCAGAGGTCATGACCTGAGCTGAAATCAAGAGTCAGACACTTAAGTGACTGAGCCATGCAAGCAGCCCTAAATACCTGCAGTTTTAAAAGAATTGCACTTTCATACACTGGGCTCAGGCTCGAGTTTGTGGCTAGGAAGCCTCAGGCTTTTAATCCTGGAGTTTTTACTTACTCAGATTGATTCTGAGGTCAATTTGTGCTAAAGGCTTTTACTCTGCACTGAGACTTATTTACAAAAATCCCTGAAGTGAAAGAAGTTCTATCTGGGGCACCTGGGTGGTTCATCAATTAGGCGTCCAACTCTTGATTTGGATTCAGGTCATGATCTTGGGGTCCTGCCTCAGGCTCTGAGCCCAGCACGGAATCCACTTGGGATTCTCTCTCTGTCTTCCTCTGTCCTTCTGCTCACACACGCTCTGTTCCCCTCCCCCCCCCAAAAAAGCTCTATCTCCAGGTCTATCTCTAGGGCTCCCACTTGGAAGATCCCCAGGCGAGAGTACAAATACGGGCCCATATGATACGTGTAAAGATTACGAGGTGCACATTAAGGTAATGAAGTGCTACACAATATATATTCTATCCGTCCATCCTCACAGAGACCTGGGGGCCACGAACAAGTGGAGAAATCCTGGGCTCCTCATACTTCCACAGGGCACATGTTGGTGTAAGGCTTCCCTTCTCTTCGCAGCCCCAGAGGTCCCTGATCTGGAGGGGCTTCCTGAGCAGGTGGGGACAGCCCAGCCTGTGCCCCCAAGTTAGCTCCAGCCACACCTGCCCACAGAGAGCTTCCCGTTTGGCCCCAGAGACAGCACAGTCTACCTTCTGGAAGCCGAACCTAAGAAAAATGGCCATTGGACAATGTCAAGGAGTTCTGGGGTCCTGGGCTTTCTAGCGTGGTGTGGCCCCTCCCTCACATTGTGGGCAAGGTACGGTTGGAATGAAAGCAAAACAAGGTTTTCCAAAGTATGAGGTCCTCCTGCGTGGGTCTAAGGGTTGTACCAAGGCTACTTAAATAACACACATGATGATGGAATCTTTTTATCTCAGAGTATTCTCAAATGCTTATTTTCATGAAATATCGGCATTCCTACCCATATCACAGCTCCAAACAAAAGTCTGGTGTTACTCTTTTCCCCAACACTGAAAAGTCTTAAACTTGAAAGAATTTGTTGTAATAGTAGAACACAAGTAGTTTCCAAAGCACAAGCTGTTTCAGTCGGGCTGTTTCCCCACTATGGTTCTGACCGCCGTGGACTTGGTGCCACTTGTATGTCGTTTATACTAACGCGAAAGAAAAAGGGAAAACTGCAGATCTGCTTTGAGACCATATGGTCATAGGCCACGTGGCCAGTGGGAGGGAGGACGGATGGTTGTTAGCAGACCGGTCAGAAATGCTCTTCCCTGCTCGTCCGAACAGAGCGCTCTGCACCTGCTCCGTATTCTGCGTCTCAGAAACACAGATGTTAGGACATCGGATCTATCTGCTTGCTCCTGAGGACAACAAGAGCTGGGACACACTACCCCAGGCACCTCTGTGCCCAGCAGACCGGAACAACTCAAAAACAAGCTGGGAAGTCAAAGAGACTCGATTCCAGTGTTAGCCCTGTCATGTTATCATTGTGTGACACGGACCCGGGTGACACTGTGAGGGCCACAGGTTCTAGGGTTAAATGGAATCACCTATGTAGGAGGACTTGGCGCAGCGCGAGATGTCCCGCGAGTGGGGTTGTCTCCTTTCCTTGCAGTTTCTTTTCACTGCATTCAACTCAAATTTTTAAATCATCACAAAAGTAGATCGATCGTATAAATCAGAATATAAGCGACTTCCATTCGGTCGGTAGTTCTAAATCCTGTAATTCTAAATCCACATAATACTAAATTTCAGATTCACAGGCACAAAAATCTCCTCAGAGTGAAAGGAATTTTGGAAGCTTATCAAAGGATGTACTTGGTGGTTCTAAAGAACAAAGAACATTCTTGATACAAAACTGGGCTCCAAGAGTTCATGGTCTCAGGTTCGAGCTGCATTCCTGTCAACCTCGTTCCTTTCTGAATATAGCTACTCTTTTTAGAAATCACTTTTTCACTAATCACTGCCAATCATATTCAAGGCATTGTGAAGTGAGGCATCTTTTCTTTCAAAAATCCACATTCAGATCATGACATGGGGCCCTACAAAGAACTGGGAAAGCTCCTAGGGCCCTGCTTCTCCTGGAGAACTGCCTGGAACGAGCTCTGAAGCCAGGCTGTTGGGCAGCCAGAGGTGGGGGGCACGCG
Organism: Canis lupus dingo; assembly: GCF_003254725.2. Taxonomy (NCBI): domain Eukaryota; kingdom Metazoa; phylum Chordata; class Mammalia; order Carnivora; family Canidae; genus Canis; species Canis lupus. The sequence goes on along the minus strand of NC_064261.1, from coordinate 2,183,635 downwards.
GCCCTGACCCGACCTGGCCAGTTCCTTGGAGGAACCGGGCCATGAGGCCACAGGGATTCGGGGTTCGCGTCCCTAAACACGACTGCTGGGAAGCCGTGGGTAAATAAACTGACTTTCCACCCTCTGTCCTCTTGCACTGTGAAATCGCAGTATTCTGGGTTTGTGTGCATGTGCGTCTGAGCAAAATGCAAAGATTCACATGGAAAATGGGGACCGTGTATACATGTGCATGAAAAGGCGGTACAGCTTTTTCTTTTTAGATGTAAACGATGCCCTACTTCTTCACTAAGCAGCCCAACTTAAAACTGCATGTCACAGACATACCGATGTTATATTTAAAAGAAATTGTGGGGGGACAGGTAAATTTCTGTTATTTTTGTCTGTAAATAATTCACAGCAGCATCCCAGTGAGGTACTTGAGCACCGCTCCCTGCTAGGTGGGCCCTGTAGTAGAAACTCCAGGTGGTGGGGGCGGAAATCATCTCTCTTTTTCCTCTCCTCTCCTCTCCTCTCCTCTCCTCTCCTCTCCTCTCCTCTCCTCTCCTCTCCTCTCCTCTCCTTTCCCCTCCTCTCTCTCTCTTTTCTTTCTTTTTCTTTCTTTTCTTTCTTTCTTTCTTTCTCTTTCTTTCTTTCTTTCTTTCTTTCTTTCTTTCTTTCTTTCTTTCTTTCTTTCTTTCTTCTCTCTCTCTCTCTTTCCTTCCTCCCTCCCTCCCTCCCTCCCTTCCTTCCTTCCTCCCTTCCTTCCTTCCCTCCATTCTTCCTTTCTTTCTTAGAAATGTTAGTCCTTGCTGCTCGCAACATACTATAGTCGATGTTTAAAACAAGTCTAAGAGCAGATGAAAAATGTCACCATGTAGTTAGAGTTTCTGGGTTCTTTTTCATTCAAAGTGAATCCTGGGGAGTTTGAGCTACTGCTGGGTGTGACAGCTGCTGGGGATCCACTTGGCTGTTGATTTACACGGATCCATTAAAAACTCACACAGAAGCAAATCACGAGGACAATAAAGAACCTGGGTGTGCCTTCCACTTGGGAGAAAAGCTTATTTTTTTCCAGTAAATTTAAGAGGATGCCAAGAGGAGGCTCTGATAGTGTGAATGCTTTGTGGAGCTAACCGCCTCTCCAATGCACATTTTTTTTAATGATTTAATTTCAGAAGGAGATACACTGGATCTTCAAAGACAAACCTAGTGAATGCAGTTACTAGAACAAGAATGATGAGAGTGAGAGTAGAGAGGAACCTATGAGCTTTGCTTACTCTCTGCTCTTCTCCTCCCCCCTGAAGGCAGCCTTTGTGAACGACCCCTGTGCAACACCTCCTTCCACTCCCAGCCCGGGCCTCTCTCCCTACCCAGCCCAGGCTCCACTTCACTGAGGGACCCCCTTCAGCTGCTGTAGGCCTGCCCACGGATCCCCTTCTACTTCCAGGCAGGCCTCTTGCTCCCACTTTTCTCCTCCTAGTCCTTGAAAATCCGGCTCTGCAACTCTTGCAATCCCTATTTCTGTACATCCTGGTTTCTTGGAAGAATTGGTCAGACCCTCTCCTTTGATATTTGATGTCGCATGATGTCCCCTGACTTGAGGCATTAAAGGGTCTTTGTACGTAGATTTAAATTTTTAATTTGATTTAAAGTAGGCAAGACAGAGGAGTGCTTAAACACTTGGTCTCTGATGACGGACTTGCTGGCTTTGAGTCCCAGCTCCAACATTTTCACAAGCTGTGTGACTTTAGGCAAGTCATTTAACTTCTCGGTGCCTCTGTTTTCTCATCCTAATATCACCTAACTCATAGGGTTGTTGTGGGAATAAAGGAGTTAGCACATATAAAATACTTAGAACAAGGCCAGCCACAGAGTGAACACGGAATGGCTATTAGTCATTATTTTGGCATCAATACCATCTTTGCATCAGAGGCATTCAGTCCACCACCTTCTCCTCTCAACCTTTGCTGGCTGGAGCAACCCTCTCTATCTCACCATCTCCACATCATAAAGGGGATCCTGTGCCCCCACTGTGGGTTTATGCTTCTCTCCCACTTTAATTGTCAACATGGTGCCCAGAAGATGGAGAGGTGAAGGGAGGAAATACTATGCACTGTCACGTGCCAGCCTTGGGCCAGGTACCTTCATACTCCTCACCTCACCTCATGTTCACGACTCCTACGAACCCAAAGGCCGCCACTGGCCCTTCTCTAAATCTTGACTGAAAACAAACCATCTGCAAAGAGACACTTTGAGACAGCTGGGGAAATTGGGAGTATGCAATTTCTAGGGGCTACTGTATGCCCGAGGAAACTAAGGAATATTTGATTTTTTAAAAGGTTTTATTTATTTATTCATGAGAGACACAGAGAGAGGCAGAGACACAGGCAGAGGGAGAAGTAGGCTCCGTGCAGGGAACCCGATGTGGGACTTGATCCCGGGATCCTGGGGTCACAACCTGAGCTGAAGGCGGACGCTCAACCGCTGAGCCACCTGGGCACCCCTGTGGTACATTCTATAGGTTTGGACAAATGGATAACGAGTGACATGTAGGGATCACCACAGTCTCCTACAGAGTAGTTTTGTTGGCCTAAAAAATTCTTTATGCTCTGCCTGCCTATTCATCCATCCTCTCTCTAAACCCTTGGCAACCACTGCTCTTTTTACCATCTTCATAGTTTTAGCTCTTTGCCTTTTCCAGAATATCCTATAGTTGGAATCATACAATGTGACACTGTTTCAGACGGGCTTCACTTAGAAATATGCACTTAAATTTCCTCCCTGCCTTTTTGTGGCTTGATAGCACAGTTCTCATCAGTGCAGAATGATATCACCATGTCTGGATGTACCACAGTCTGCTTATCTATTCACTGACTGAGGGACATCTTGGTTGCTTCCAAGTTTGGGCAGCTAGGAGTAAAGGCCATTGTGAACATCTGCGTTCAGGCTTTAGCCTCTTTTTAAAATCCTCCCTAAGCCTCACACCCAATAATAGCAATGTGTACAATGTTCAGGGCTTACATACATAAAATGTACTATCTCATTTGCTACAGGCATTTGGATTTCCTAACTATGAGTAGGGACTATGCCCAAAGAGGACAAGGCCTCATCCAAGGCCACAGAGCATTAGCAGACATGGAAGCAGAGACAGAAGAAAGAGGACGTGAACACCAGCTTTTCTCCTTTAAACGCCAATCTACTCCCTCCACACAGCCGAGTCCTCGGTGTTTCTTTGTTGCCTCCTGGATAAAGTGCAATGTCTCGTCCTGGCTCTCGGAGCCCTAAGGCCGGGCACTCCACCTCCCTCCTGTCCCCCTGCATTTTCTGTATCTTAAATAGCCAGTCGCACCCCCAACCGTCCCCCCCTTCCTCTAAGTCTTTGCTGCTCTAAGGCTTCCGCCTCCCTGGCCGCCCCCCATCATCTCAAGGGCTGGCCATAGCACACGGGTTTCCAGAGATGGGTGGCGTGGAGAGCGGAGGGCCCAGCGAGGGTCCCCCGCCGTTCTCTGCCTGCCAGTGTGATCACAAAAGGACTCGGGGGAAGGAGAGATGTACAGGGCACTTCCCCAGCGTTTTGCACTCATACGCACACGTACATCTTTTTAAAAGCGGCAAAACTGCCACCAAAACTAGTGACCTCACATTTGTTGACTCAAAGGAATAAAGTGTAAAGGGTAGTGAAGTCACTGAAATATGGCACAGGGCTTTTCCCTAGGGGCTGCCCTAGTTATGTAACACTGCAGGGTTTTTTTCCTCCTGTTTATCTCTGGAGTTACAAAAAAAAAAAAAAATCCTTTGAAGGCAACCTAACAGTAAAGGAATATATAATAAAATGACTTTACCCAAAGACTGTTAGGAGAAATGCACTGCAATGAATAAAATGACTTCGGGATTTCCTAAAACATAATTTCTGGCTCTGCATAGACCACGTTAATACGTTAATCTTGTTTGCAAGAAGACACACACCCTTGGATCTCAGAACGCAAACAGAATCAATGGCCTAGAATGAAAAGATCCGTGTCCTATGCGAAATAACTTGCAATCATCAAGAAACTAATTTTAGGTATTTGTGGCGGACGCCTTTCTAGTTCTCTGCCATGGATTCAACATTATTTTGTCCAGGTATGAAAAAGACATTTCTTTAAGTATCACTGCTGTGCATTAGCACAGCCGTCGACTGAGACTGTATACGTAGCTCTGACCAGATAAAGAACATCATCAATCATATCGCTTTCAACTCAGTGGAAATTTTATGGTAAGAAAATCTGAGAACAAGATATAGTATTTAAGGTGAGTCCTCAAGTGAGCGGTGTTGGGGATTAGAAACACGTGTTAAACGTTCACGGTCATCAGCGGGACACCTCTCCTGCGCAGCCTCCGCGTTTGCCAGCACGGGCTTCTGAGCTGAGCTTGCGAAAGTCTGTCATCTGAAAATGCATATGGAAACCTCTGCACATTTCCAAGTCTGGTAAGAGCAACTGTCTTTCATGTGTCTTTAATGTGAACCGATTCAAATGGTTTTCTGAACAGGTATTTAAATTATAAAAAGTTCTGGGGCCCCTGGGGGGCTCAGTGGTGGAGCATCTGCCTTGGGCCCAGGTCGTGACCCTGGGGTCCTGGGATCGAGTCCTGAGTTGGGCTCCCTGCATGGAGCCTGCTTCTCCCTCTCTCTGTGTCTCTGCCTCTCTCTCTCTCTATCATGAATAAATAAATAAAATCTTTTTTAAAAAAAATAAAGGCAAAATACCATTCAGTGCCCCAAGCGAGTTTAAAAATCTCAGGATGAAACAGATACTCTGTGCGGTGTTTTCTGAATTCTAGTACCCTCTTTTTCATTGTATATCCCAGGGAGTGAGTGAATGAAAGCTGATTTAGGGAAGCAGACTGGCTAAAATGTTAGAGAAAAAGCATCAAATCGAGAAATTTTTAAATCGCAGTCGCAAGGTTCCTTTTCTCAAGTGCTTTTCATTATATATCGTGTCCAAACCTCTGTCCAGCACCTGAATGAAGCATGACAACACCCTGGGAGACTATAGCCAAATACAGGTGTGTTTTTCTACTCAAGGGACTATCAAAAGCATTGATCCAAACTCATTTTCTCCCACTCCCTTCCTCCCTCCCCAGCTTGCCACACTACAGTCAACTGCATTTTCTTCCCTCACCTCACACCCCCTCAGCTGTGAGAACCTGAGCCATGCGAGATGTGCTGGGGGAAAGCGTGTGTGCATATTGTGAGCCTCGTCCCTTATGTACCAAGCTTAGGAACAGAGAGACCATTCGCATATAGTAAGGTTCTTCCTTTATTCAACTAGTATTTGTTGTGCTTCTAGAAGGTACTCGCATGCTGGCCAACAGCAATGGGGGAGTCACAAAGGAAATTTAAAATTTTCTAGTAGCCAACATGTTTTTAAAAAACTAAAATTCATTTTAATGTTGACTCTAACCCACGTATCAAAAATATCATGTCCATATATGATCAGTATAAAAATGGAGATGCTTTACATTGTTTTTTATTCCAGGCCTTCAAAATCTAGTTTGTATTCCATACGTTGAGCGTCTCACTTCAGCATCCACATGCAAGTCCTCAGCAGCCCTACAGAGCTAGTGGCCACCAAGTCGGACAGCATATTTCTAGACAATTTGTGCCTTCCTGCCTGTCTCACCTATTTGCTCTGTCCTCTCTGCCTGAAGGTTTTTATGCTTCATCCATAATCCAGTTCCTCATTTAACATGTATTAAACCTTGATTTATGACAAGATGGAGAATAATTAGCCTGTAAACTCGCCTCGTATAAAACCCTACGATATTTTTGCAAAAACAAATATTCTTTGAAATGCATAGCTAGCAATTACAGGAAAATTTGAACCCAAAAAACTACAGACGGAGGTGGAAGTGGTGGTAAGTGGGCTGCCAGTGGGTTGGTCCTAGGCTTCTGAGAAGTTGGGCTTTCACATAACGAGAGTGAGGCTTGGCAGATGCTCAAGACACGAGTTAGAGTTGAAATCTATCTTTACCAACGTGACCACAGTGTGGTATTCCCACAGAGAACAGGAAAAAGAATTCTCTCTCAATCATAGAAGATGACAAGAGTAAATGGGGGAAAAAATCTCTTAAAATTCGTGTCTACGGATCTCTCCCCCCACGTAGGCTTAGGGGTCAAATTTAAACTGATATGTCTATTCCAGTTATTCCCAGAAATACTACTGGGTTCCTGGCAGAGGCAAACACAAAACATCTCATGGGGACTATGCCCCATCGCAGGGCACACCAGATCCTAACTGGCTGAGCTCACAACACATGTAACACCAAATAACAACTTATCCTGGGCAAGAGTTAGCTGACCCAGCAAAGAGCAGGATTAGATCCCTTCAAGAAATTCCGGTCATAGAAATATCAAAGAGAACCTGTAAGATAAATAGAACCGAAGTATTAAAGTCCTAAAAGGAGCCCGCAAAAACACGAGAAAAGAACAAACGTCATGAAAAAAGAGCAGGGAAATTAAACCAAATAACTTAATTGTACTTGAAATGGTGAAAACTGCCATTCACTTAAAAAAAAAAAAAGACCTTATATTTGGGTTAAATACTGACTTTTGATTGAGTTTGAAGAGAGGGTGAGTGAGAAGAAAATGATTTATAACTCCATACCTGGAGAAACCACCACTTACCAATTATATTGAAATGAGGATGTTTTAAGGCAAAGATTGAGAGTTTACCACTCAGAGACACTTGTTTTAAAAAAGTACTAAAATATACTGTTTAATCAATCATTTAGAATAGGAATGGCAACAGTAGAATGATTTATTTGGAAGATATAAAAAGTAGACCTACAAACAGTAATAAGGGTGGGAGGTGGCTGGTCTTCTACGAATGAGATGCTTAGTGGATTTATACTTTAATTTGTACGTAGATTTAAAAATTCAAAGGATAAAATTAAAAGTGGAAATACTTTTTTTAAAAAAATCTTGCAGAGGGCAGCCTGGGTGGCTCAGTCGGTTGAGCGTCTGCCTTCGGCCCAGGGCGTGACCCCGGGGTCCTGGGATCGAGTCCTTCGTCAGGCTCCCTGCATGGAGCCTGCTTGTGTTTCTGCCTCTCTCTCTCTGTGTTTCTCATGAATAAATAAATAAAATCTTAAAAAAAAAAAAAAAGAAATGATCAATTCCACATCGAGCAATCGGGGAAGAAATTGCAAGGCTCCTGGAGCAGCCCCGATGGAGACATAAGGCCCGTCAGGCGTCAGTAGTCCCCGTGGCTCGTGGCAGTCATGCAGGTGACACCGGCCCAGGGCAGCAGCTTCCGCCCCCGTGTCCCGTGTGTCCGTGCACTCAAGGACTCGTAGGTGGGGTGTACAAGTCATCTTGTGTGTTCAGGTGAGTTAGGTAAATTCCGGGATGAGCACAACTGCAGCCTAGGGAGCAGGCCTCACGGAGAGCGGCCCGGGCCGCAAGGGGAAGCGGTGCGCACGGCGCCCTGTCACACCAGCTCTGCTCACGTAGCCCTGTGTCCCCCGCGGGCCTGGGCACGTCTCCCCAGGACACCGCTGGGGACCAGCACCGAGAAGCGATTCCAGTCATTCGGAAAACTCCCAGCACCTGGCAGGACGCACAGTGGCTGGAGATCCGGGCCAGCATCCCGGAGGATCTGGCCCGACAGCTGGGGCCCGAAATGCAGACAGGAAGCCTCGAGGGCGCGGGAGCGGGCGCTGGACGGGGGCCCCCAGTGGGCTCGGCTGCCCCCCAGGCCCGGGCTTCCTGGGGCCCCTCCCGGGCCTCCCCCACTGGGCCCGCCTCCTTCCTGCTGGCCACACGATCACCCTTCCTTAGGGGGCCTGCTAAGTGAGCGGAGAGGTCGGGGGAAAATTCCCGAACTGGAATGAACCCAAGTTCCAAGACCCAAGACGGGGTCTCCCCCTGATTCTGGAAACAGTTTCATTCAAAAGGAATTAGACGATGCTCGTAAGCTCGTCCGCGTGACAAGCGGCTCTCTCTGGGGTACATGACCCAGGAGGGCCGGGACCCCAGGGCTGCACACCAGCCTCATCCTGAAAAATGTCTTTCTCCTGGATGTCACGTGTGCACGGGGCTCAGCCCCCCAGCACACGTGCACCCCCCACCCAGGCGAGGCTCCCCCTCCTCTGGCACGAGCTGGGCGGCCGGCCCGGAGACCCGCTCTCTGAGCTCGCCTGCACTGCCCAGCCTCGGGAGCTGCACCCCGGGGGGGGGGCTCGCCAGGCCCAGGGCAGGCCCCACGCGCCCCCACCCTCCCGCCTTCCCCGTCTGCCGGCTGGACGTCAACACCTACAGCAGCCTGGGGAGCCCCGCACGCAAGGCGAGGCCTCCGCAACCTTGATCCCGGGTCACGGCGACAGCTCTCCTCCTGCGCCCACTGTGCGTCTCCGTGGAAATCCTCCCATTGCTTTAGCCGGTCTCTCTCGTTCACGGGGTGGGATCAGACGTTGACTTTTTAAAAGGATTTATTCATGTGGGAGAAGGAGAGGGAGAAGCAGAAAGACAGGGACGAGCAGACTCCACACTGAGCACAGAGCCAGGCGTGAGGCTCAGGCCCAGGACCCTGAGGTCGTGAGCTGCGCCGAAATCAAGAGTCAGATGCTCAACCAACGGAGCCACCTGGGGGACCCCGGACGCTGGTTTTCAACCTCCCCCCACCCCCCCGTGCCAGGTTTCTTGAAGATCATTAGCTAATGAGTCTGTGTCCAACCCTGCTTGATCCAGATGGACGCATATACAGTCCTCAGTAACCCTGACAGGAACTTAGAGCTCGACGGTAACAGATGATGAACTGCCAGGCTGCGAATCCTGTTACTGATGCACACACTGTTGAAATCTCACTCTGCACACTGAGTCCCGTGCTGGGACAGCTGGAACCCCAAAACCCCTCTGTCAGATTAATCATGTTACCACGTAGAGCAGCGGACAACCGCTCCATTCAAATATTACTGGTGTCATGTGAGAAAGAGGCCGATGGGCTCACATTTGGCATTCATTAAGAGGCAGTGGCTGGAATTAGTCAGAGCCCTTGATGATTAATCTTTGATATGCACGGCCCCAAATGCTGTGCAGTCACTTAGCCAGATGTTTCTTGTGGATCCCAGGACTGGAACATGCCTCAGAAACCATTTGTTTAGTCATTTAACGGGAGTGTTTGCTTTTGCCAACAGCTTGACAGTTAAAAAAAAAAAAAGAATAAAAGCCTGTTCCCCAATGGAAAATTCTGGAACTCTGCCATAATCATTAGATACAGTCCTCTTAGGAAATTCCAGCTTTATGGCTCCTTAGACAAATGGAATACGGATTTCACTGTCGGTAGAGAACACCAAAAAAAAAAAAAAAAAAAAAACAAAGCAGTGAAAGAAAGCAACAACGCAGCACCATGTTCTTTAGTAATCCTCTTTAAAATCAAATATCGATGATAATTTTGTAATTTATTTTCAAAAAGAACTGTTGAGTAGTTGAGGCTTTGGATATTATTAGTGTTCAGTGTTGGTATTGGGCTCAGGATGGAAATGAAGAGCTTCTTAAATTGAGAACACTACAAAATTCCCAAAGGTAATCTTGACACTTCACTTTATTTCTTTCATGTGTTTTCCAATAATGAAAACATCATTTCAAAAAAAAAAAAAAAAAACTAGTTGGTAAAGCTCCTATCCTAAATATCCAATTACTCAGTGACATTAATTTAGGAAAGATTCAACCCTGGCAATGAAGACTAACATTAATAAACACCCAAAGCAACATCATTTATTAAGATATGTCGCCATCATTGATGATTATTTGCTTTCTCTGCGAGTACTTAGGAAGCATCTGATTCTAAGAACGGATGCCCTAGATAGTTTCACAGCCACTCTTACAGTCACCCAGGAGCGAGCTGCATTTTAATGGAGAAGATGACTATATATAACTTGTGAACACATTGATATTCCCTGAGATGAAAGGTTCTGCAGAAACCACGGAATGCACTTATTTCCTTAAAAAGAAAGGCAAACATTTTCCCTGGATTCTGTCCTGGTTACTCAGTATGTCATCCCCTGGAAGATTTATAGAAACAATGCTCCATCCCCTGGAAGATTTATAGAAACAAGCTCCATCCCCATGCAATGCCAATGTTAGAGGTTGTCCCTACTAACACAGTTTATATTTTATTAGGTACCATTGAAGAGGCCACACAATACAAACTACACATTTTCCTTCACAAACTCAGGGCCGGGCATACCAGGCTCTTGGGAAAACTGTGTCCGTAGCTCCCTCTTCAACTCTCATTCAGTTTATAGGGACTTTAAATCAGACTACCCCACTTCACACTCTACTACAGTCACAAGGAATATGCTCAATTCTTTTTTTTTTTTAATTAACGTGTTAGTATATAGAAAAACATCAAAATATTGTCCTTACTAATTGCTAGTGGTTTGATGGAAGGTGGATAACCCAAACATAGAAGTGGACCCCAAAGAGAGTTCCCATACAGATGATGGCATCAAACGTTTAATTAAAGCCGGTCCTATAGACCAACAGAGTGAAAAGGCCAACTATGGAATGGGAGAAAATACTTGCAAATCATGTATCTGATAAGGGGTTAATATCCAGAATAAAGGACTACAACTCGATAGCAAAAAGCCTCAATAAGGGATCCCTGGGTGGCTCGGCAGTTCAGTGCCTGCCTTCGGCCCAGGATGTGATCCTGGGGTCCCGGGATTGAGTCCCACGTCAGGCTCCCTGCATGGAGCCTGCTTCTCCCTCTGCCTGTGTCTCTGCCTCTCTCTCTCTCTCTGTGTCTGTCATGAATAAATGAATAAAATCTTAAAAAAAAAAGCCTCAGTAACCCAGTTAAACAATGGACATAGAACTTGAATAAGCATGTATCCAAGGTTGATAGAAACAGCCAACAAGCATAATGAAAAGATGCTCAATCAACATCACTAATCATTAAAGAAATGCAAATCCAAACCCCGAATGTGTGACCGTCTCATATCCACTAGGATGGCTACTAAAAAAAAAAATAAAGGAATAATAAAACAGGAAATAAGAGCTGGTGAGCATGCAGTTCCATGGAGAAATCGGACCCCTGGTGCATTGAGGTGGGAACGTAAAGTGGTACAGCTGCTTTGGAAAGCAGAGGGTCAAATTCTCAAAAAATCAAAAATAGAATTATCGTATGGTCCAACAATCCTGTTTCTGGGTATATACCTAAAAGAACTGAAGGTGGCAGGATCTCAGAGAGGTATGTGCGCACCATGTTCACAGCTGTGTTGTTCACAACAGCCAGGAGGTGGAAGCAGCCTGCAAGGGGGGGTGGGTGACAGGATGGACACACACAACGGAATACTAGTCACTCTTGAAAAGGAAGAAAATCCCGTATATGGCACAACAAGGATGAGCCTTTGCTTGCAAGGTGAGACTTTATTTACCTATTTGAGAGTAAGCACAAGCTGGGGTGGGGGTGGGACAAAGGAGCGGAGGGAGAGGGAGCAGCAGGCTCCCTGCTGAGAGCGAGCCCGCCACGGGGCTCCATCCCAGGGCCCTGGGACCCCAACCTGGGCTGAAGGCAGACGCTCAACCAGCTGAGCCACAGGGGCCCCAACACGGGTGAATCTACATGGGCCGTATAATTCCACTTACATGAGGCATGTAGAGTAGTCACCTTCATAGGACAGAGGAAGACCACCCTTCATAGGGTGGTTGCGGGGGGCCGGAGAGCGATGGGAGGAAGGGGGGCTGCTATGCGAGGGATATGGGGTTTGGATCCTGCGAGATGAACCAGCTGTAGATACGTGTGCACGACAGTGTAAGTGCACTTCCTGCTACTCAGCAGGACACTTAAGAATGGCCGTGTTGGTCAGCTGTTCACCACAACCAAAAATCACAAAAACAAAACAAAACATGACCCTTTTGGCCACTAGAATGCCCTGGTTCTCCCAAAGCCAGTGCCAGCTGCTTTTCAGTTGATCAAAGCTACTTTCAGGTGATCAAAGCACCTTTTACTTTCAGCAATTCGACTCAAAAGCCGCAGCTCCAGCATGTTTTAATGACTCTATCAAGTTTTTGTTAGGCACTCGTCCTTCCAGGGCTGAGTGAATAATAAAGGGACAAGACTGAAACTAGCCAAGAGAGCAGAGCTTAAGAGAACTCACATCCCCACACCCCCCCCCCACAAAGGTAGCTAAAAGGGAAGAAGCCTCTCACAATTTATGTGTAAATTGTCACAACATACACTTTATTTTAAATTTTTTTTTTTAGATTTTATTTATTTATTCGTGAGAGACACAGAGAGAGAGGCAGAGACCCAGGCAGAGGGAGAAGCAGGCTCCCTGCGGGGAGCCTGATGCGGGACTTGAACCCAGGACCTGGGCCCAAGGCAGGTGCTCAACCGCTGAGCCGCCCGGGGATCCCAGCACACACTTTAAATATCATACAATTGTATGTGCCAATTATACCTCAATGAAGCTGAAATTTTAAAAAAAGACATGACTGAAAATATTTGGTCCAAGCCAGATGTCCCCACTGGCTCCGGTGGATGCGGGGATGGGCCCGGCTGGTGTCCAGGCCGCGGGGAGCCCCGATCCCAGGCTGCTTCAGTGCGCCCAGGCCACGGCACGGTCCTCGCTGTGGCTCAGTGGGGTCCGGGGACGCGCAGAGGGTCGGCGGGCTCAGCCGGGTTACTGCCCCCCGCCTCTCCCCGGGGGGGACCGGGCTTTCCCGGGGGCCAGGTGATGCAGGACTCCCGCCCCAGAGGCAATGCTGGCTGTGGCCTGGCAGTGACCAGGCCGTGACCCCCGTGAGCTATGCAAGGCAACGTCCCTGCTCTGACCCGAGCGCCTTCCTCCCAGTGGGAGTCTAGGTACCTGGGATACTGGTCCCGGGGCACCTACGCACCAGGTCGTATGCGATGGGAACTGCAGGGCCCCAAACGATCAGTGTCACGAACAAAAACATAATCATGTACAGATAATGAAGGTAAAAATTAAATATAAAATAGATACAAATAAATATCAAAACAATGCATTTGGAAATGCATTGCGCCAAGGAAAGGATTTAAGTTATTTTAATAGTGTCACTTCATCTACCACACATTCCTCTGTGTCTGTTTACAGGCAAACACTGCACTGACCACTGAGCCGGGCCAGCGACACGAGGAAATCGAAATGACACGACATAGCAAGGTCGTCAATAGGAGGGCCTGATCTTTGGGTCATGTGCAAAGTTGTCTTAAAAGGTCTAGAAAGGGGAGGCCCAGGGGGCTTGGCGGTGGAGCTTCTGCCTTCAGCCCAGGGCCTGACCCCAGGGTCCTGGGATCCAGTCCCGCATCCACTCCCCGCAGGGAGCCTGCTTCTCCCTCCGCCTGTGTCTCTGCCTCTCTCTCTGTGTCTCATGAATAAATAAATAAAATCTTTAAAAAAGAAAAAAAAAGGTCTGGAAAGCATGAGAATTGAGAGACAGGTCGAAAGCCAAGAGGGTGTGTAGGACTCCGAGAGTATCACAAAGCTATCAAAGTCCATGAAGTGAAGCGTATCTGGAGAATAATAAAGATCTATCCAAAAGCATAAGGAGAAAAATGAATACAGGGTCCCTTCCCACTCTAGCAATATTTTATTTTGAATTTTTGTGTCTGGGGCCGCACTTGTCTTGTTCATCACTGTGCTTTATAGGTTTCCGGCACATAACAGGTGCTTGAAAAAGATCTGTTAAATGAATCAACAACAAAAAAATGAAGCCAGGAAGAGTTGTGGGCCAGATTATGATTGCCCTTGACTACCAGGCATTTTTTAAAATAGAATAAAGCACATAACCTAAAATTTACTATCTTAACCGTTTCTAGGTGTACCAGTCAGGGATGTTACATTTATTTACATCGTTGTATGGCATCTCTAGAGCTTTTTCATTTTGCAAAACTTAAAATCTACTCCTTCGGACAACATCTCAGTATTTGGATTTTGTTTTGCAGGCAATAATACATTTCTGAAAGTTTCAGAGAAGACTCCTGCATTTTGGGAAATAACCTGTAAGTAACGCTAAGTGATGCTAACGGAGTGTTAGACTATCAGGAGGTGACCTAAAGGGGTGTAGTGCATCTCTTTTGTGTACTGGCCGCATTTTATATTTCTCTTTTTGTAAGGAAAACCCCAACTGCAACATATTTGTTGGAATTGATGATATGCAAATTTATCTGAAAAATACTGGTAATGCTTGCTTATGACATTTTTTTAAAAAAGAACTTATTTAAAATAATACCCTAATACCAAACAGCACAGCTCAAGATAGGCCATAATTAAGAATATGTTTATCTACCTAAAGGCCATTAGCCCTCAAGTGCTGCAAGTCATGGATTGCTGGTCTGAAGATTTCCAACAAGCACACCCCCCCGCCACCCCCAGTGAGTCCCACGCTCCTGGCCTTGACCCAGTATTTAGCACAGATTCATAGTCTTTCACTTATTTCTTACATGCTATTCTTCAACAGGACATGGTAAGAAACATGAGAAGTGGTGAGTTGCAGAAAATTATAGACCCGGTTGGCTGTCCTTATTTATTCTAATGGACAGAGTATTTTATTTCTTTTAAAAAATGTGATTTTCCACTTACGGTTATTTTTTTTGTTTGTTTGTAGTAAGTGAGATTACTTTGGCTCACCATCTTTCTACTGAATCACCCCTCAGCGTTTTAGAAAGCATAAAACGTAGCACCTACAAATTTACTGCCTATCACTCAAACAGCTTGTGTTAGCTATCCTATTTTAAGTCAATACATCATCATTTAAAAGACCTTAAGAAACCAATGAATAATGTTTATGGGGGGAAACTTCAATCTAAGGATAAGCTAATAACAAGAGAGATCAATTTCATTAAGAAATTTTGGGAGAAGACAGAAAACACAAATATAATCTGATGAGAACATTAGACCTGCATTTCCTTCTGAAAGAAATGAAATAGTTGAAGAAGTTTTGGAATTTCCAAGTTACTTTGAAGGCATTTGAGTCCCAGTTTCCCAATAAAATAATATAATTTATTTTCTTTTTTCATCATGTAAACAGAAGCCTGAACCATTTTTGCAATAAACTGTTGGATCAAAAAAAAAAAAAAAAAAAAAGCATTTTTCCCAAGATAGAAAGTTAAGGAGCTCAGTGCCAAGGACTAAATTATTTCCAGCTGTAAACGTTGATTTTATTTTTCCTGGGAAAGCTGGTATTAGCCGAATTCAGTGCTATTTTCGTGATATTTAAGAAAAGACAATCAGTGCGAGAGTAATAATGTAAATCAATTAGCGGGCATCCTGTACATTTAGAGAATCAACCACAGTCACAAAAACATTGAAGTTCCTACCCAGATATATCTCTGCTAGAGGAATCTGCATGTTAAAACAGCCAACACGCAAACAATCACATGTGCTACCATGCTGCAATATAATTATTATATTATTATATAATTATTTGCAAAGTACTTACAGTTCACAGGATTTAAATACAAAATAATTATAACACATGCAGAAAAGGGAGACCCTTTTGCACCCCCCACCCTGAGGAATCCGGGACGTTAGGTTGGTCCCCAGGCTGTTCCCGGTGAAGAGGAGAGTTGGTTGATTTTCGGGTTCCAGAATGAAAACTCCTCCCAAAACAGGGAAGACAGACGCTTCCCTCAATCTCTGGGGAAACTGCTGGGGTGCATGTTGTATACACTCTGGGATCCTCTTTAGGACGTGACCTTCAGTGGTACCACTTAAATCTCTTCCATCTCGCCCAGAGGACTTTGTCTAGGAAACCAAGAAATAAGGCAGCTTCTTTTGATGCTAAGGTCTGAATTGCCGTGTGTCCCCCAGATTCACATGTTGGAACACAAAGGCCCAATGTGATGGTCTCTGGGAAGGGATTCGGTCCTGGGGTAGAGCCCTCATGAATATGGGATCCGTGAGAAGAGACCCCACAGAGCTCCCTAGCCATTTCTACCAAGTGAGGACACAGGACAGGACCGCCAGCTGGACGGCAGCCCTTGCCCTGTTGAGGAGCCACCCTGAGCTTGGCTGTTCAGCCTCCAGGGCTGGGAGACCCGAATTTCTCTTGTTCATAAGCTACCCAGGCTGTGGTGTTTGTTACAGGGGCCCAAACAAACCGACAGAGATCTCTTTCTCATTCCAATGGTGAGTAAGAGGAGAGAAATGGCTTGGACCGCAGGTGAGGGCAAGAGGCCTCTGGAGAAGCACGGACCCTGGCCACGGAACACAGAGAATGAGCAAGAGTGGAGGTCACCTCTGCTCACTACAGGTTGAGGACCTCAGGTGAGGCCCCCTTAACACCAGAGGAGGGAGGACCTGACCAGAGGCAGGCCAGCCAGGCCCTTGGGGAGAAAGGGGGCGGTTTGTGCGGGGAGGTGCCTAAAGGTCGAACGTGGATGACAGACTCGAGTTCAGGAAGATGAGGTCCCCCACAAGTGGTACCTGGGGTACCCACGACGTGTCTACTCTTGGGAAGGATGTAGAAGCTCCAGCTGTGTCTATGTGGCAGGTGGGGAATAAAGTGTCCAAGTGGTATTTGCAGAAAACAAAGTAGAAGCCCTCGGGGGGGAAAATATCACTGCACTTCTGCTTGTGGTTGGGAACAGGTATGGGAAGAAAACATAGGAATCTTAAGAGTCTCTTTAGTGAAAAGAAGGTGAAATCCAAACATGGAACACAACACTGTAGACACGGGTATGGATGGAAAGAGTTGAGATCAGTTTAACCAGTTAACATTAATGGACAATTCGCTTCAGCAGGGCAGAGAGAGAGTAAGAGGTGAGGAAGAGAAAAACATAGGGTCGGGGGGTGGAGTGTACATAAAGTACACAGATTCATTTAAATAAAATACATGTTTTGGGGAAATAGGTTTGGCAAGAGGCTATTGCCAAATGGATATAAACGAATTTATAAATGAATGAAATGAATTCTTTGTAAATAAATGAATTCTTTGTAATAGCTCCTAAAATCTGTAGAGATGGAAATAATAATATGATTCTCACTTTCTCTTTTATGTATAATTTTTTTCTGGGTCATGATAAAACAAATGAAATATAACCCTCTGCCCAAAAGGTAGACTGGCTGTATAATTTATTGTCCATACCAAGGCAATTCTGAGAGTAAAAGGGGAAGCTAAAAAATAAAAATAAAAATAAAAAAATAAAATAAATAAAAGGGGAAGCTACTAGTAATTACACCAGAGCAAGAGGCATAAACGGAGACAGTCCTAGGCCAACAGGGAGTCTGCCTCAGGGCAGCCTTATGAGTATTAAATACTACCTGTATCAGTGGCTTCCGACCTATGAACAGCAAAACCCTGGGGGTGGGGTGGGCACACAGGTACTGTAAATACTTAAATCTAAATGTCCAACAAGGACTATCGGTAGAGGGACATATATTACACACATTTATATATTTAGAATTTCAAATGTCTGCAGAGCACAATATCATGTTTTACAAAATCCAACTGTTTCACTATTGTAAGACTCCTGGTAAATTTTGATTATTATGTATTTTCTCTATCAATGGCTCCTAAAGATACCATCCACCTAATGCACCGGAGAAAACCTCCAACTATTAAAAGTGTTGGCACTTGCGGGGTACCTGGGTGACTCGGTCGGTTAAGTGGCTGCCTTCCTGAGATGCAGACCCTCATCGGGCTCCCTGCTCGGGGCGGGTGGGGGGCTCTGCTTCCCCTCTCCCTCTGGCCCCCTCTCCTTTTCCTGCATGCCCCTGTTCTCTGTCTCTAATAAATAAATAAAATTAAAAAAAATAAAAATAAAAGTGCTGGCATGTGCTTTTCAGTCACTGTTACCCAAAGTATTTACCAAAACGTTTAGTAAATATTGGGTACTATTATGAACAATTCATTCATTTAAAAAAAAAAAACCAATTGAGCACTTGCTTATGTAGCAGTGGGCCTACAGCTAAAAATCTGAATGTGGCTGCTGTCACGGAGTAGCTCAGAGCTCACTTAGGGAGACAGATGCTCAAACAGATCATTATAACCTGCTGTGATAAATGCATAAGCAAGTGCTATGATGTCTTCTCTAAGCAGGTAAGTCACAACGTACCATGGCAAAGGCCACGCTGATATATAAACAAAGAGCTCTGAGGTCATGGCAGGTAGGAGGATCAACTGTGCAGCAGTAAAAAAAATAAATTAAAATAAAATAAAATAAAATAAAATAATAAAATAAAATAATAAAATAAAAAAGCATGACAGTGAGAGGTCACTTCAGGATGAGAGAGAGATCAAAGTATAGCATGCAAACAAAAGGCGACAGGAACTACCTGCAGAAATAATATCCTCACTTAAACCTAAATTACAAGAAAATTAGATTTCTCATCTTAATACAGAGCTGTACCTCGCTAAAAGTTCCCAGCCGTCAAGACTATAAATTTAGTTTGACCAGAAGCAGAATTTTTCAAATGTATTTCTTCTGTGGGCCATTTTGTCTGAACATTCCTTGGATCACTTTTGCCAGCCACTGGGAAGAAAAATTAAGAAAAAAACCCCGCCTACATACACGGGAACTAATGGAAAATCTCCTACTACTTGTGATAAGAGGCCAGTGTGATATTTGCTCGGAAGCAAATTCAAGGTCAGAAAACAGAAATGGATAAAGTCTTCAAATGTGCATTTTTATATAAATTAATTCTCTAAATAATACATATGATGAAGCCTTAAGGCATCTGCAGAGCCACCCTGAACTGGATCTGAAACACCGGTTAGCAAGTGAATCATCTCAGGAAATGAGAAAACAGAAGATCTAACTTAGTTTCTTCAAAGAATGCTTCATGAAGCTGTATTTTGATAAGTAAAGGATCATTGCTGTAGGGCTCAATGGGGCCAACTAGAAAGATAGCACCTCCTCTATGAAAAGTTAATAATTCCAGAGTATGGAATCATCAATGAGGATTAAGCACGTATCGGGATCGAGTCCCACGTCGGGCTCCCTGCGTGGAGCTTGCTTTTCCCTCTGCCTGTGTCTCTGACTCTCTCTCTCTCTATCACGAATAAATAAATAAAATCTTTTTTAAAAAAAATAAATAAAATAAAATTAAAAATAAGTAAAAAAATCTTAAGAAAAAAAAGAAAAAGAAAATTAAGCATGTATCTACTGAACATGTCCTGGCAGCTGCCATTTTCAGCTCACCTGCCTACAACAAAGGAAGGGGGAAGAAATCTATAAAACCCAACAACTTCTAGTGACTCAGGGAGATTTTATTTACTCAGTGAGTTGAGGAAACATTTTGCGTTTGGAGACTGTCAGTCTTCCTGCGTAAAATGTGAGCCTCATTTTATCTAAAGGGTTAGACTGCTGAGGACAGACAAAATTTAAAATCAACAAGATTAAATAAAATTCAAGTCAACACCTCCAGGTCTCTTTACTTTGCCATTAAATACCACTGACATTACTGTGAAAGAACAAACTATTCCAAAGTTCTGAGGCATTTGAAAAATTAGGTACTTTCTAAAATTTAGCTAGTTTAATTCAAGTCGGTTCTCTCTCCTTGAGGCTCTATGCAAGATGAGATGAGCTTGAAAAAAAAATGCAATTTGGCTTCATTACTGTATATGCACTTTTTCACTATGTTCTAAAGAAGACAAATCCTAAAATTGCTAGGAAAACAAAAGATACCAGCAACTGCCACCAGTACCAAACAGAAAAATAAACATCATCATGTAGAAATTGGACACTAAAAATCAGAGGTAACAGGTCATTTCTATTGGAAGTATGATTCTTATCTCCTGCACAGATGTTTTACTTCATTTTCTGATATTCACCTATTCATTCTCCTTCTCACCCCAGCCCCCCCATGCTGGGGGCGGTAGTGGCATTCTCTGTCCTTTCTTCTTTACAGCCACACCAAATGCACACACGTAAAGCACCCTTGGGGAATTTTTTTCAATTCAGATCTTGAACCTTGTCTTCTGCACACTTTTCCAGGTAAACTGAGAGAAGAATTAAATATTTCAGGGAAAATTTGGTAGACCTGTAGGACAATCTTTTTTCAAATTAAATTAGGGAGATGCAGGACTCGATCCCGGGACCCCGGGGTCACACCCTGAGCTGAAGGCAGATGCTCAACTGCTGAGCCCCCCAGGTGCCCCCTTATAAATAGTTCTTGGCATCTGAGTCAAGCTTGGATTTCTACTCTCTTGAATTGAGGACCAGACTAGCCATGGATATATAAGCAGAATGGAGTCATTTTAGGAAGGAGGAAAATGGGAAGTCAGTCTAAGGGGAAAGGAAGCCCCTTGGACAGGTATGGCTGCACAGGCCAGTGGGTGGATAGCTCCATTATCAGCCAGTTTCTGAATCTACAGAACCCAATGGTTTGATTGGTAATCACTCCTTTCTCTTTATGGAAGGGGGGCAAAAAGGTCATTCCACAAGAGAAAGCATATGCAGAAATAAAAATAATACTCAGAGGGGTGCCTGGGTGGCTCCGCATCCGCATCCGACTCTTGGTTTTGGCCCAGGTTATGATCTCAGGATTATGATACTGAGCCCCACGTAGGGCTCTGCTCTCAGCATGGAGTTTTGCTTCTGCTCCTGCCCACCCACCCCCGCCCCCAGTTGCATACACATACTCTCTCTCAAATAAATAAAATCTTAAAAAACATACTGTGGGGATCCATGGACCACAACTGATTGCAGATGCCAAGACAACCTCCCCACACCCAGTACACAAACAGCAATGTTAGGATTATCCAGGAGCATCAAGCAGAAGCCAAAGCCACTAACTCTTAGGAAGCCCTTGGGTTGTTTATACTTTCTCACGGAAGCCTCAGGAACATCCTCACGGGGTATACAGCAAAGTTGAAGTGAATATACTCTACTGATATCTAGCAACACTTCCTTCTTCTCTTTATGGAAATTAAATATACATATGCAAGTTAATTCTACATAGTCTTAAACGATGCACGCATATTCAAGGTGTCCCATCAAACACATTAGGATGCCTTTTGGAAGAGGGCAGGGGTATATACACATACGTTAGCAAAATGCCCTTTTAATTAAAAAATATTTTAATACAATCATATTCTCCTAGCAACATGTATAATCGCAATCTTCATACCACTTTGCAGCCTGTAAGCATAACTTGGTGGCACTTCTAGAAATAAATTCTATACGTGCACACTAGGCCAAAAGCTCAGAATGTTGATCTTGTAAAGGAACTCTCCATCTATGTCCAAATCCTGGTAACGGAGAGGAAGTCGACCAACGTCTTGTAACCTAATCATCCATATAAGAAAAACGGATACCTGAGACTTCAATGGCCTTTCTCAGTTTCTTTATGTCCTATGCTAAATATTTGCAGAATAGGACTCTTTGCTAGTTGAAAAAAAATTAAGAAAAAAATCTTGTCTGGGACTGGAAAGTACTGTTTTAGCACCTGGATGTCGAGGATTAAAGAACCTTAAAGCCATTTAGACTCAGGTAAGAAGCCTCCCGCAACTAACTCAAATTCAGCATTTTAAAAAATTAACATGTAAAAGCCAATCCTGGGACTGCCTAGGTGGCTCAGTAGATTGAGCTTCTGACCTTTGATTTTGGCTCAAGTCATGATCTCAGGGTCAGGATCAAGCCCCACGTCAGACTCTCCACTGAGCAGGGAAGTCTGCTTAAGATTCTCTCCCTCCCTCTCCCTCGGGCCCTCCCCCTAGCTCAAGCACACACGGGCACTATCTCTCTCTCTCTCTCAAATAGATGAATCTAAAAAAATTAAAATTAAAAAAGCACCAATCCTCACACATGTTCTGGGGATATTTTCAAATAAAGGCAAGTTGTAGACACTGAAGCAGAGGACGAGCACACACTGCTCACAGGAGCCTAGGATGGTCTGAACTAGACTCCACAATTGGAAAAACATTGCACATCCTACTGGAGCAGCTGGTGATATTTGTTTTGGTTTGGGAATGGGAGTAATCTGGTAATATATTAATGTATCTATTTATAGTCATTGTTTTTGGAACATTCACCGCGGACCGGAGCAGTAAGTATTTTACAAGCATTATCTCTTAATTATCTTAATAACCCTATCAGGTACAGCCCAGGAGAATTTCCATTTCATAGATAAGAAACCGGGCAGTTTTGCAGTTAAGAAACTTACACGAAGGCATTTGGCTAAAAAGGGTTGTAGTTCCAGGAAAGTCAGTCATGTTCTGAATCATTGAGTTCTTCTGAAATTTCCCAAATCCGTGTACAGGAATAGAATGCACAACGATTTTAAATTAAACTTGGATGCTTCACAGAAACATCTTGTTAAATGGACGGGTCACCCCAGCCCTTCACTCCCTCACCTGTACACACGTGTGTCAGAGAAACTCGATGTGCGCCACCAGCATCGTTCTCTTGAACACAACACATTCTAAGTTAAACGCAGTGAACATTTATTAGGGTCCTGCTGCATTCAAAACCCTTGGCATTGGATTCTGGGTTATAAACTCCTATAAGTCAGGTCCTTGATTGCAAGCAACTATACTGACGTAGTAACCTACAAAGTTCATCAACCCATTTTTATTTACAAACATATCCTTATCAAGTATTATAGTCACTTTCATTTTTTAGAGATTTTATTTATTTATTTGACAGAGAGGGAGAGAGCAAGCATGCACAAGCAGGGTGAGGGGCAGCAGAGGGAAAAGGAGAAGCAAGCTCCTCGCTGAGCAGCGAGCCCAACGGGGGGCTCAGATCCCAGGACCTGATCATCATCAGATGATCAGATCCCAGGACCCAGGGCTCAGATCATGACCTGAGCTGAAGACAGGCGCTTCACCTCCTGAGCTACCCAGGCACCCCTAGAGTCGCTCTTAGATAAATAAACCAAATGAAGGGTTCTTCTCATCTTCGCAATGTATTCTATATGAAATTAAAGTTCAGACATGGTGTATTTCCTCATCAAGGTCTCCACACAAAAGGTCAAATTGAAATAAATTGCAAGTGTAAAGGAAAAATGACTTACTAGGAAAGCCAGAGGGTCTAATTATATAGAGGGAAATATAGGAGATGGATAGAAATGCAAACATTTTAAAATTACAGAAATTCTGGAATTAATGATGAGCCGAAGATGGGATTCAGCACAACGGGCCAAAGGATGTCAAAATATCAGTCTGGTATGACGGGCCAAGTCGATCAAGTCTTGTCTTCCTGTAACCCTGGACGGCGACTGGGGGAATTGTATTTCTACAAAGCTTTCCATGCTGTGTCCTACCTACATATACCTACACTAACACCCCTCTTTAGGTAGATGGCATTTCTCTGTTACGGCTGTGATGGGGCTAGAGTACGTTCTTCGGTTGCCAAGACTTGAGACAAGTTACATAAACCTGTTCTTGGAGTGTTCTAGGAAACACGCAACCACAAGCTGGGGCGAAGTTGCACAGTAGACTTCACTTTCATGCAACTGTTATTTACTGACACCCGCCGGGGCCAGAATTGAAGTTCACACTTCATGAGTCATGGGTTCCATATCTTTGGGCACATGGGGTATGAAGAATTCTTTTCAAACTGCTGATTGCTTCCTCGGCTTCTGAACATCTGTGTTGCTCTGTTCCCATGACCATTTTTATTTTTATTTTATTTTATTTTATTTATTTATTTATTTTATATTTTATTTTATTTTACTATTTTATTTTATTATTTTATTTTATTTTATTTTATTATTTTAATTTGCCAGGTGAAAATGAATTAAAATCAAAAGGCAATTCATCATGCTCAGTTTTCCCCACATTTCTCCCAGGGGCGAGGGCCGCACGGCCGGATAGGTCATGTGGCCTCACTCACCGGGCCTAGGTAAGACAAGCTGTGTTTGTCACTCCTTAGAAACAGTTGTTGGGATAAAAGGAGAGATGGTGCCCATTTCGTCTGCACTACACTTTGGGGTCACTTCCTTTTCTCTGCCTTTTAAATCCTAACAATTATCCTAGACACCAATACAACCAAATGACCTCTCCCCACCCCCACCGAAAAGAGAAGCACTCAGACTCAGTTTTGAGTTCCAGTCCCGACCTTCCCGGGCTCGTGGGAGCACCGTGTGCTCCTGTGCACCTGTGTGTGCGCCAAGGCAGAGGGGGTGGGGGGGCTTGCCTGCTGGGATGGGGCACAGCCGGCCTACTTCTAAAAATAGTTCAAAAACCACATGTGAGGAACCGGCTTTCAGGTTTTGCCTGTTGTTGCCGTGACCATATTCTGCACGTGCCCAGAGCCCCCCTCCTGCTGGGGGGATCCTGACCCCTCCCTGAACGTCCCCCACCCCGCCCAGCCCAGCTCTCCGCTGTCAACAGCATTTCCATGTGTAGCCAAGAAGGGCAGAGGCTGGTCCGGATCAAGGATGTGGGCTTGGGTGACTGTGACATGTTCCCAAAACTGACCAAAGGCAGAGACACACACACACACACACACACACACACACACACACACACACACAGTGACTCACCAGATAAATCTTGCATCAAAAATAACATTTGAGGAATGTATCAGGAGATCCTGATTATAAATCATTTAACCGTGAAAAATGGAGGCCAGATACGTTTTTTGCTGCCTCCAAACACACAAAAAATCCCGTTAAAGTTAACAGGGACAACAGAGCTTCTTCACACAGTTGACTCTGGTCTTGAATGACACGCATCACGGTTTCCCAGGGATCACAGTCCGGGAACGACAAGGGCTGCGTCCTGGCATTTACTGGACAAAAAGCCTCCTCAGTGCTCGTTTGGTAAAAGCGCTCGTCCCTTCTGTTAAATGTCCTATCGTGTTTCAGGGAGGGATTTGACGCTGCGGTACCTCCACACGATGTGACCTCTGCCCTTGAGGTGCTCCAGGCAGGCCCCGCCCCGAGGCGGTTGTCACCGGCCAGTCTGCTGCCCCGCAGCAAGGTGGCAGGGAGAGGATCAGGGAAAACAACCAAAGAGGAGGGGTCGTGCCCCGCTTTCACGCGCTTCCTCAAAGGCCGGGATCGACCCTGCACCCTACCTCCACTCCATGGACGTTTTCATCACATCATATAAAGCCACGTTTCTGTTCCACGGAAAACGAAGGACTGAAACCAGTGACATGCTGTTTCCTGTAATGCACGTCACCGGGCCACCAGGGCAGGGCACTTCGCAGCAACCGCTACCCACTAAGTCGGCTGCATGAGTGCAAGAGGTGCAAGGCTCCGTTTAGCTGTGCTCTGCGACAACGACCAGGGTGATGTCACCTGCCAAAGGGCCGCTGGGGAACGAAGCCCGGAAGACACGCGTGTTGGCGTGCAGATCTGGGTGGGTCAGGATGCGCGCGAGGGACACAGCCGGACGCCGCAACTACGTGATGAAGAAGAAGGAATCTCTCCCACTTGCTTCTTTTGGTATGTACAGCTTTGTGGAAGCTACCTAGATTCACCAAAATGACCGAAACCAGTAGAATTCTCACTTCTCATCCTCTTCCGATAAAAATCTAAGAACGAGGGTTAGCAGTAATGGACTCTCCTAGTAAGAGCAGTAGTGGGCCTCATATCCAGCCACGGGCACGGTGGCTCCCATTCTGAGTGACCGGTACTATGAGATATTAGGATCAATTGCGCCTCGACAAAGGGATGAAAGGCGCCTCAGAAAGATGAGGCAAAGGGAAAAATAAGGAGAAGCTAGGCCTTTCAGCCTGTGTGCTGCCGAAGCGAGCACTAGCTAGGCCTTTCAAAGGTTTATATTTTGCTAATAGTGAAGAAGGAATCATAAAATGGTCTGTTAGTAAAGACTAGTGATCATAATTGAAAAATGTAGCCAACTCAAAGATAAGCCTGATAGCTTTTTGTGAAAAGCTTAAGATACAGGATCTAGAAAGAAAAAAAAGCAGGGGCACACCCAAGAGGAAAATGGTAAAAATAAGAGCTATAAGGACAAAAAAAATTAAGATGAAAAAGCTTAATGGAAGAGGGAAAAACAATTTACAGCTATAACAAGGGCTAATTTCTAAGTAAAATAAAAAAAGGTTAAAAATGTTTTTTTTTTTAAATTAAGACATTTG